>NC_141873.1:120016234-120319264 GCF_056163025.1 Triticum urartu
GAGGTCATGTTACTTGACCATGACGAACCTACGAACTATGAGGAAGCGATGATGAGCCCAGATTCCGCAAAATGGCTTGAGGCCATGAAATCTGAGATGGGATCCATGTATGAGAACAAAGTATGGACTTTGGTTGACTTGCCCGATGATCGCCAAGCAATAGAGAATAAAATGGATCTTCAAGAAGAAGACTGACGCTGACGGTAATGTTACTGTCTACAAAGCTCGACTTGTTGCGAAAGGTTTTCGACAAGTTCAAGGATTTGACTACGATGAGACCTTCTCACCCGTAGCGATGCTTAAGTCTGTCCGAATCATGTTAGCAATTGACGCATTTTATGATTATGAAATTTGGAAAATGGATGTCAAAACTACATTCCTTAATGGATATATTAAAGAAGAGTTGTTGATGAGGACATCAATACCATTGTTACACCCACAGCCCCTGCTGCTATACATACTGGACCAATTACTAGAGCTCGCGCACGCCAATTGAATTATCAGGTACTTTCGTTTCTTGGTAACGATTCTAATGCTCATGAGAATATGATGCTGCCTAAATTGGATACATTTGTTTTGCTTACAAATGAAGGGCCAAGCTTGGACAAGAAAGATGAACCTTGGAGCAAGTTCAAGCATGGAGATGATGGCATGCGCAAGGGGAACAAGAACGGAGTTACAAGTGATGATTCCAGGACTTTGAAGCCACCATAATGACTGCATGAAGCCTTGGACGAAATATACAAGATGCGACTTCATAAATTTCGTCCAGAGGCTATTCTAGGTGCTGCGTCACCTTATTATTGGGCCAGGCCCATGTATTTTCGAAGTACTTAAGTATAGGCTGTTTTTAGAGTCCGTATATGTGGGGAAACAAGAGTTAGGGTTGGTTTTGGACCCCTCCACCAAGGGCCACGAAATTCCCCCTCTCTCCTCCATATATACAACCCTTAGGGCATCATTTAGACTTTGAGTTTTGTTTAGACTAAAAGTTCGCCATAGCTGCAACTTAGCGTCCTTCGTTTGTGTCCAACAACCAGACCAAGACGTCACAGAACCCCACCTTCATTAATAAAGCTTTCCTCTTTTATTCGCAATATCCAGATTGCAATCTCAGTTTCTTGCTTGTTCTTCGTTTGCTCGCAGGAAATAGACCCTCGTGGTCAGGTTGATCGTGCTCCGGCGTGGTCAATAACCCTCGGAAGTTGGTTTAGCGATTGCTAAGGCGTGACGTCTTCGCCCGTTCGTAGTCGGATCGTCAAAGTCAACTCCCACAGAAAATGATATCTATCTCATCGAAACATCGGGACACCTTTGCCTCTATCAAGTGGTATCAGATTTCCAGGTTGCTCGGTGAGATTTTACAGTTTTTCGTAGTTTAGATCGAGTCTGTTCTTCATACCTATAATCCACGAAAAAGCCAAAAAAATTTAGGGTTAGTTCATCCTATCCGAACCAATCTGAGCCTTTGCATAATCTTTTCTGTATTTGATGTGTTGAATTTGCGGTTGCATTGTCGTGTCTGGTTGCTGGTCTTAGTGTCTAGTCCTTTAGAGTTTCGAGTTCTGTTCACAAATAGTCACGCCACCGTCACATCATCATCATCATCACCGCTGCCATATACCACCATCGTCATCACCGCTGCCATATACCACCATCGTCATCACCGCTGCCATATACCACATATCCACCGCCATCACGATAATCTGAGTCCACCTCCATCACCGATTCGCCACCAGTCCGAGTTCCACCATCCTACATATATCCGCCACCAGTCTGAGTTTCCACCAGATTCATCTCCGCCCCCAATCCTAGTCCGAGTCTAGTATTTGTTGCTTTGTTTTCGAGTTCTAGATCACGCGGTACTCCGAGTCGTGACAGAGTAGGACTCCCCAACTTTCGAGCCATCCGCAGAAGAAAAATAGTTCCAAACTAAAAAAACTAAGTCTGGAAAATTATGGCTAGGCAGTTTTTAGACCATTTGTAGACATTTTCGAAAAAAAAATTGTTGAGGAGCAAAAAAAAGGAAAAAAAAGTGCAAAAAAAGTGAAAAAAGAAAAAAAAATTAGAGCGTGCTCCTCCCTTGTTTATGTGCAGCGCCGTGATTTTGTTAGTGTTCTTGGCTCGCGTCTCTAGCACGGTCTAGCCTAGGACCAGCACAGTATCGTCGTTGAGCGTTTATTCAACTTTGCATCTCTGAATTGATTATTGCTGACCCTTTTTGCTACCATATTATAAGCCTTCCTAGCTCCACATACATCTACGTCGTGCGTTTGACTCTCCATGGTAATCGCTCTATCCAAGTTTGAGAGTTTTGACTATGACGGTTGCCGATCACCGCCTGCTGCTAGGTAAGAACTGGTAAGAATTTGAGATTTGCTTGACGGATTTGTGACACTCCACCACCGCCATTTTCTAGTAGTCTGTAGGATCATATTCTTGTGTGTTTCTATTGCTGCTAACCATGGCAGGATCACAACCCAGCGCAATTGACTGGGAGAACATGACGAACAAAGAGTTACATGATAAGTTTCAGCAAATGATGAGTGGACAGGTGGAAGATGTGCTAAACAGATTTGAAGAGGCCATGGAGAAGATAGATGGCATTGAGAAGGCGTTCGAAACAAAGCTCGATAACAAGTTTAATGAATTTCTCGCGTGTCTTCCACCGCCCGCTGCGCCTGTCGCACCTCTATAACAACAACAACATCGTCTTCCAAATCAAGTGGGACGAGCACAACGCGTTCCCATTGAGCCTGGTCAAACTTCTGGTGCTGCTGTACCCACTATTGGTGCTTCTGTCGCTCCTGCTGCTACTGCAGAGGTGGAGGACCATTACGAGGATGAGGTTGATCAAAATTAGAACTACGTGCAACCACCAGCACCACCACCACCAGGTCGTCCTCATGCATATCATCGCAACGGTAGGGCTGCACCACCACCTGAGGTACATGACCATCTTCCTAAACAAAAATTGAATATTCCACCATTTGAGGGTAGATATGTTCCTGATATATATCTTACTTGGGAGTTAGAAATCGAACAACGCTTTACATGTTTACAATATCCTGAGGAGAGACGTGTTCCTGCTGCTGTTTGTGCTTTCACTAGCTTTGCATGTGTTTGGTGGTCTGAACATTGTAGATTATATCCTATTCCAGCTACTTGGGCTGCTTTGAAAACTGCTATGCGTACTCGTTGGGTTCCACCATATTATCAACGTGAATTACTTCAACAATTACAGCGCTTAAGACAAGGAAAAAATTCTATAGAAGAATATTATCAGGAATTACAAACTGGCATGATTAGATGTGGTATTGTTGAGGAGAATGAAGCTATGCTTGCACATTTTATGGGTGGATTAAATAGAGAGATTCAGACCATTCTAGAGTATAAGGAGTATACTAATATCACTCGTTTATTCCATCTTGCTTGTAAAGCTGAACGTGAAGTGCAGGATCGACATGCATTGGCGCGAACTAACTTTTCTGCAGGTCGATCTTCATCATGGACACCACATGCATCCTCTACTTCCACTCCACCAGCACCTCCATTAGGTGCCACCTCCAGCCGTGATTCAAGAAAGCAGGCACAACCACCACTATCTGCCAAGAGCACACCTGTCGGGCCTGTACAGAGCTGTTCTTCTTCCGTGGCATCAACAGGGCACACAAGTGATATTATTTGTCGTCGTTGTAAGGGAAGAGGACATTTTGCGAGAGAATGCCAATCTCAGCGTATGATGATTGCTACTGAGGATGGTGGGTATGAGTCCGCTAGTGACTATGATGGGGAGACTTTGGCTCTTATTACACGTGAAGAACACGGTGGAGATGATTCTGATCATGAGACGCAATACATGGCTCCTGAAGATGCTGACAGGTATGAATGTTTAGTTAATCAACGTGTTTTGAGTGTGCAAGTCACACAAGCTGAGCAAAATCAGAGGCATAATTTGTTCCATACAAAGGGAGTTGTGAAGGAACGTTCTATTCGCGTCATCATAGATGGAGGGAGCTGCAACAACTTGGCTAGCATGGAGATGGTGGAGAAGCTATCTCTCACCACAAGACCACATCCACATCCTTACTACATCCAATGGTTCAACAATAGCGGCAAGGTTAAGGTAACACGTACTGTTCGTGTGCATTTTAGTATCTCTACGTATGTTGATTATGTTGATTGTGATGTGGTACCTATGCAAGCATGTTCCTTATTACTTGGTAGACCATGGCAATTTGATAAAAATTCTGTACACAATGGTAGAAACAATCAGTATACTCTTGTTCATAAGGATAAAAATATTACTTTGCTTCCTATGACTCCTGATTCCATTTTGAAAGATGATATTAATAGAGCTAATAAAGCAAAATAGGAGAAACATAAGAGTGAAAATCAGATTGTGGCAAAAGAATTTGAGCAACAAATGAAGCCTAATAATAAACCATCTAGTGTTGCTTCTGAAATTAAATTGAAAAGTGCATGTTTACTTGCCACCAAATCTGATATTGATGATCTAGATTTTAGCAAATCTGTTTGCTATGCTTTTGTGTGCAAAGAGGCATTATTTTCATTCAAGGACGTGCCTTCCTCTTTGGCTCCTGCTGTCACTAACATTTTGTAGGAGTTCGCTGACGTCTTTCCACAAGACGCGCCACCGGGATTACCACCTATTCGAGGGATTGAGCATCAAATTGACTTAATTCCCGGTGCATCATTACCCAACCGTGCGCCATACCGTACCAATCCAGAGGAGGCGAAGGAGATTATGCGTCAAGTACATGAGCTGCTCGAAAAAGGTTATATACGTGAATCCCTTAGTCCTTGTGCTGTTCCTATCATTTTAGTGCCGAAAAAGGATGGTACGTCGCGTATGTGTGTTGATTGTCGAGGCATTAATAATATTACTATTTGTTTTCGTCATCCTATTCCTAGGCTAGACGACATGCTTGATGAATTGAGTGGCTCTACAATATTCTCCAAAGTTGATTTGCGTAGTGGATACCATCAAATTCGTATGAAATTGGGAGATGAATGGAAAACAGCATTTAAAACTAAGTTTGGATTATATGAGTGGTTAGTCATGCCTTTTGGGTTAACTAATGCACCTAGTACTTTCATGAGGTTAATGAACGAAGTTTTACGTGCTTTCATTGGACGATTTGTGGTAGTCTATTTTGATGATATACTGATTTATAGTAAATCTTTGGAGGAACATTTGGAACATTTACGTGCTGTTTTTATTGCTCTACGTGATGCACGTTTGTTTGGTAACCTTGGAAAGTGCACCTTTTGCACCGACCGAGTATCTTTTCTTGGTTATGTTGTTACTCCACAGGGAGTTGAAGTTGATAAAGCCAAGATTGAAGCTATTGAGAGTTGGCCGCAGCCCAAAACGGTCACACAAGTGAGGAGTTTCCTTGGTCTCGCTGGTTTCTATAGGCGTTTTTTGAGAGATTTCAGCACCATTGCTGCACCTCTCAACGAGCTTACAAAGAAGGATGTGCCTTTTGTTTGGGGTACCGCACAGGAAGAAGCCTTCACGGTATTGAAACATAAGTTGACACATGCTACTCCAACTTCCTGATTTTAATAAGACTTTTGAGCTTGAATGTGATGCTAGTGGAATTGGATTAGGAGGTGTGTTATTACAAGATGGAAAACCTGTTGCATACTTTTCTGAAAAATTGAGTGGGCCTAGTCTGAACTATTCTACTTATGATAAATAATTATATGCTCTTGTTCGGACCTTAGAAACATGGCAACATTATTTATGGCCCAAGGAATTTGTTATACATTCCGATCATGAATCTTTGAAACACATTAAAAGTCAAGCAAAACTGAATCATAGACATGCTAAATGGGTTGAATTCATTGAGACTTTCCCTTATGTCATTAAACACAAAAAGGGTAAAGAAAATGTTATTGCTGATGCTTTGTCTCGTCGTTATACTATGCTTTCACAACTTGACTTTAAAATATTTGGTTTGGAGACCATCAAAGATCAATATATGCATGATGCTGAATTTAAAGATGTATTGCAGAATTGTAAGGAAGGGAGAACTTGGAACAAGTTCGTTCTTCACGATGGATTTGTGTTTCGTGCTAACAAGCTATGCATTCCAGCTAGCTCCGTTCGTCTTTTGTTGTTGCAGGAGGCGCATGGAGGAGGATTAATGGGACACTTTGGCGTAAAGAAGACGGAGGATATACTTGCTGCACTACATGTCAAAAATCTAAGTCACGACTCAATCCTCATGGTTTATATATGCCTTTGCCTGTACCTAGTGTTCCTTGGGAGGATATATCTATGGACTTTGTTTTAGGTTTACCTTGAACAAAGAAGGGGAGGGATAGCATATTTGTTGTCGTGGATAGGTTCTCGAAAATGGCACACTTTATACCAAGTCATAAAAGCGATGATGTTGTTAATGTTGCTGATTTGTTCTTTCGTGAAATTATTCGCTTGCATGGTGTGCCAAATACTATTGTTTCAGATCGTGATACTAAATTTCTTAGCCACTTTTGGAGATGTTTATGGGCTAAGTTGGGGACTAAACTACTTTTTAGTACTACTTGTCACCCCCAAACTGATGGACAAACTGAAGTAGTCAATAGAACATTGTCTACTATGCTTAGGGCTGTTTTGAATAATAATAAGAAAATGTGGGAAGAATGCTTGCCTCATATTGAATTTGCTTATAATCGTTCCTTGCATTCTACTACTAAGATGTGCCCTTTTGAAATTGTGTATGGTTTCCTACCTCGTGCACCTATTGATTTGTTGCCTCTTCCATCTTCAGAGAAGGTTAATTTTGATGCTAAAGAACGTGCTGAATAGATTTTAAAAATGCATGAGTTAACTAAGGAAAACATTGAGCGTATGAATGCTAAATATAAACTTGCTGGAGATAAGGGTAGAAAACATGTTATGTTTGCACCTGGAGATCTTGTTTGGTTACATTTGCGCAAGGATAGATTTCCTAATTTGCGCAAATCAAAGCTAATGCCACGTGCTGATGGTCCTTTTAAGGTGTTAGAGAAAAATAAATGATAATGCATATAAACTTGAGCTACCTGCAGATTTTGGGGTTAGTCCCACTTTTAACATTGCAGATTTGAAGCCTTATTTGGGTGAGGAATATGAGCTTTCGTCGAGGACGACTTCATTTCAAGAAGGGGAGGATGATGAGGACATCAATACCATTGTTACACCCACAGCCCCTGCTGCTATACATACTGGACCAATTACTAGAGCTCGCGCACACCAATTGAATTATCAGGTACTTTCGTTTCTTGGTAACGATTCTAATGCTCATGAGAATATGATGCTGCCTAAATTGGATACATTTGTTTTGCTTACAAATGAAGGGCCTAGCTTGGACAAGAAAGATGAACCTTGGAGCAAGTTCAAGCATGGAGATGATGGCATGCGCAAGGGGAACAAGAACGGAGTTACAAGTGATGATTCCAGGACTTTCAAGCCACCATAATGAGTGCATGAAGCCTTGGACGAAGTATACAAGATGCCACTTCATAAATTTCGTCTAGAGGCTATTCTAGGTGCCGCGTCACCTTATTATTGGGCCAGGCCCATGTATTTTCGAAGTACTTAAGTATAGGCTGTTTTTAGAGTCTGTATGTGTGGGGAAACAAGAGTTAGGGTTGGTTTCGGACCCCTCCACCAAGGGCCACGAAATTCCCCCTCTCTCCTCCATATATACAGCCCTTAGGGCATCGTTTAGACTTTGGGTTTTGTTTAGACTAAAAGTTCGCCATAGCTTGAACTTCGCGTCCTTCGTTTGTGTCCAACGACCAGACCAAGACGTCACAGAACCCCACCTTCATTAGTAAAGCTTTCCTCTTTTATTCACAATATCCAGATTGCAATCTTAGTTTCTTGCTTGTTCTTCGTTTGCTCGCAGGAAATAGACCCTCGTGGTCAGGTTGATCATGCTCCGGTGTGGTCAATAACCCTCGGAAGTTGGTTTAGCGATTGCTAAGGCGTGACGTCTTCGCACGTTCGTAGTCGGATCGTCAAAGTCGACTCCCACGGAAAATGATATCTATCTCATCGAAACATCGGGACACCAGAAGGTTTTGTCGATCCAAAAGGTGCTAACAAAGTGTGCAAGCTCCAGCAATCCATTTATGGACTGGTGCAAGCCTCTCGGGGTTGGAATATACGCTTTGATAGTGTGATCAAAGCATATGGTTTTGTATAGACTTTTGGAGAAGCCTGTATTTACAAGAAAGTGAGTGGGAGCTCTGTAGCATTTCAGATATTATACGTGGATGACATATTGTTGATCAGAAATGATACTGAATTTCTGAATGGCATAAAAGGATACTTGAATAATATTTTTTCAATGAAACACCTCGGTGAAGCTGCTTATATATTAGGCATCAAGATCTATAGAGATAAATCAACATGCTTAATTTGACTTTCACAAAGCACATACCTTGATAAAGTTTTGAAGAAGTACAAAATGGATCAATCAAAGAAAGGTTTCTTGCATGTGTTACAAGGTGTGAAGTTGAGTCACACTCAATGCCCTACCACTGTAGAAGACAGAGAGAAAATGAAAGTCATTCCATATGCCTCAGCCATAGGTTCTATCATGTATGCAATGTTGTGTACGAGACCTAATGTGTGCCTTGCTATTAGTTTATCAGGGAGGTACCAAAGTAATACAGGAGTGGATCACTAGACAGCGGTCAAGATTGTCCTAAAATACCTGAAAAGGACTAAGGATATGTTTCTCGTTTATGGAGGTGACAAAGAGCTTGTCATAAATTGTTATGTTGATGCAAGCTTTGTCACTGATCCGGATGACTCTAACTCACAAACCGGATACGTATTTATATTGAATGGTGGAGCTGTCACTTGGTGCAGTTCCAAGCAGAGCGTCATGGCGGGATCTATGTGTGAAGCGGAACACATAGCTGCTTCGGAAGAAGCAAATGAAGGAGTTCATATCCGATCTAGGTGTAATACCTAGTGCATTGGGTCCAATGAAAATCTTTTGTGACAATACTGGTGCAATTTACTTGGCAAAGGAATCCAGATTTCACAAGAGAACCAAGCACATCAAGAGACGCTTCAATTCCATCTGCGATCAAGTCAAGGAGGGAGACAAGCGATTTGCAAGATACATACGGATCTAAATGTTGCACACCCGTTGACTAAGCCTCTCTCACGAGCAAAACATGATCAGCACCAAGACTCCATGGGTGTTAGAAACATTACTATGTAATCTAGATTATTAACTCTAGTGCAAGTGGGAGACTGAAGGAAATATGCCCTAGAGGCAATAATAAAGTTGTTATTTATATTTCCTTATATCATCATAAATGTTTATTATTCATGCTAGAATTGTATTGACCAGAAACTTAGTACATGTGTGGATACATAGACAAATAGAGTGTCCCTAGTATGCCTCTACTTGACTAGCTTGTTAATCAAAGATGGTTAAGTTTCCTAGCCATAGACATGTGTTGTCATTTGATGAACAGGATCACATCATTAGAGAATGATGTGATGGACAAGACCCATCCGTTAGCTTAGCATAATGATCGTTTAGTTTTTCTGCTATTGCTTTATTCATGACTTATACATGTTCCTCAGACTATGAGATTATGCAACTCCCGAATACCGGAGGAACACCTTGTGTGCTATCAAACGTGACAACGTAACTGGGTGATTATAAAGATGCTCTAAAGGTGTCTCCGATGGTGTTTGTTGAGTTGGCATAGATCGAGATTAGGATTTGTCAATCCGTGTATTAGAGAGGTATTTCTGGGCCCTCTCGGTAATGCACATCACTATGAGCCTTGCAAGCAATGTGTCTAATGAGTTATCCACGGGATGATGCATTATGGAACGAGTAAAGAGACTTATCGGTGACGAGATTGAACTAGGTATGATGATACTGACGATCGAATCTCGGGCAAGTAACATACCGATGACAAAGGGAACAACGTATGTTGTTATGCGGTTTGACCGATAAAGATCTTTGTAGAATATGTAGGAGCCAATATGAGCATCCAGTTTCCGCTATTGGTTATTGACCGGAGATATGTCTCGGTCATGTCTACATAGTTCTCGAACCCATAGGGCCCGCACGCTTAACGTTCGATGACGATTTGTATTATGAGTTCTGCGTTTTGATGAACTGAAGTTTGTTCGGAGTCTCGGATGAGATCACAGACATGAAGAGGAGTATCTAAATGGTCGAGACATAAAGATTCATATATTGGAAGGCTACATTCGGACACCGGAATGGTTCGGGTTGTTTCGGATAAGTTTTAGAGTACCGGGGGGTTACTGGACCCCCCCAGGGAAGTTAATGGTCCACAATGGGCCTTAGTAGAGAAGAGAGAGGGCCGGCCAGAGGTGGCGCCCCCCACCCCCTTGCCCAGTCCGAATTGGACAAGGGGAGGGGGCGGCGCCCCCCTCCTTCCTTCTCTTCTCCTCTCCTTCCCTTCTTCTCCTACTTGGACTAGGAAAGGGGGCTGAATCCTACTTGGATCGGGAGTCCAAGTAGGACTCCCCCCATGGCGCGCCCCCTCCTAGGGCCAGCCACCTCTCCTCCCCTCGTTATATACGTGGGAGGGGCACCCCAAAGGCACACCAAAGTTTCTCTTAGCCATGTGCGGTGCCCCCTCCACAGTTACACACCTCGGTCATATCGTCGTAGTGCTTAGACGAAGCTCTACGCCGGTAAACTTCATCATCACCGTGGTCACGCCATCGTGCTGAAGGAACTCTCCCTCGGCCTCAACTGGATCAAGAGTTCAAGGGATGTCCCGAGCTGAACATGAGCTGATCGCGGAGGTGTCGTGTGTTTGGTACTTGGATCGGTTGGATCGTGATCAACCGTGTTACTAAACGCTTCCTCTTTCGGTCTACGAGGGTATGTGGACACACTCTCCCCTCTCGTTGCTATGCATCTCCTAGATAGATCTTGCATGATCGTAGGTAATTTTTTTGAAATACTGCATTCCCCAACACCAGAGAACTACCGGTAGCTCCTCGATCCACTGCATGCCGTGCTTTTGCAGCGTGTCGAAAGTCCTTGTCTTGAGTCCACGAAGCACTTGAGCGTTTTCCCTGTCAGCTTGTCCATTGCTCCGGGGGTGTACCACAGAGGCAAATGAGATATTGCATCCGAGGGTTTGAACATATTGCCTTAAGGCATGGCTCGTGAATTGGGTGCCGTTGTCAGTGATGATCCTTGCTGGAACTCTGAAACGACACACCAATTCTTTCAAGAACTTGATAGCTGACTGAGCAGTCACCTTCCTCACGGCAGTCACTTCCGACCACTTTGTAAACTTGTCGATGGCGACGAACTAGAATTCAAAGCCCCCGATTGCTCGGGGGAAGGGACCGAGGATATCGAGCCCCAGACTGAAAATGGCCATGACAGAGGGATTGTCTGAAGAGCTTGAGCATGCACGTGTGTTTTCTTGGAATGGAACTGATAGGATTCACATGTCGTGATGAGCTCAACTGCGTCTTAGAGGGCTGTGGGCCAATAGAATCCTTGTCGGAATTCTTTCCCAACTAATACCCTTGATCCAATGTGTGAGCCGCACATTCCTTTGTGAATCTCAGCCAGCAGTTCCTTTCCGTCCTCCCGGCAGACACACTTCAATTTCACACCGTTGGGCCTCCTTCTATACAGAGTGTCATTGACAAACTGATACATACTAGCCCTCTGGGCTACTTTCTCAGCTTCATCTGGGTCGCTGGGGAGTTATCCGGTTTGGAGGAAGTGGACGATGTGCCTTGCCCAAGTTGGATCCTGAGGCTCGGCAACGAGGACTAGCGGAACCTCCTCAGCTATGGGAGCACCAGCCTCATTCGCGGGGTCCATAGGCCCGGCTGGAGGGGGTGGTCCGGCAGGCTGTGAGGAGTTGTTTCCGGGAGGGTCTCTGCCAGGAGCGGATGGCTCGATCAGGAGAGGCTTACCGTAGTCTAACTTTATTATTTTCCGGGCCATTGTGGTTGGTGATACGGAGGGTTGAGAGAGGCGGAGAACAAAAGTTCCTGGTTCCACAGGAAGCTTCTGTGCAGCACACTTTGACAGGTGATCAGCTATGCTATTTTCCGCACGGGGTACGTGCTCTGTTTGCAACCCGTCAAAGCGCTCCTCTAACCTCCTAACTTCCTCAACGTATGCTTCCATCAATGTGATTTGCTAATCCTTGTTGACTTGTCTCACCACTAACTGTGAATGTCCTCGAATGATCACCTTCTTGATTCCCAATTCTGCTGCAATCCTGAGCCTGGCAAGGAGCCCTTCATACTCATCTGTAGTGTTGGTGGCTTCTTCCCGGGCAAAGTGCATTTGGATGATGTACTTCAGGTGCTCCCCAGAGAGGGAAACAAGAAGCACGCCAGCTCCTGCACCTTGTAGGGAAAAAGCACCATCAAAATACATAATCCATTCTTGGGGTGATTACTTGCCGGGGAGAGTTGTTTCCATTGTTTCCTCATAAGGGGTTGGCGTCCATTCTGCAATAAACTCTGTCAGCACCCTGCTTTGAATGGTTGAAGTGCTCTCAAACTTCAAATCAAAGATGGATAACTCCAAAGCCCACTCCACTATTCTGCCGGTAGCCTTAGGGTTTCGGAGTATCCTTTGCAATGGAAAACGAGTAACAACCATGATCTCATGGGCTTGGAAGTAGTGGCGTAGTTTCTTGAGGCCATGATGAGGCCAAAGATCAACTTTTGCACACCGGAGCACCTCGATTTAGCCCCTTGCAACAAGGAGCTGACAAAGTACACTAGGCGCTACACCACTTTCTTCCTTGCCGCATCCTTGGGGTTTCACTCGTTGCCGTGCTTACTGCTGTTATGATCCTCCTCTGGCTCTGTCGTAGTCTGGCCGCTCTCTACTTCATCCACTTATCGATGTGCTACCAAGGCTACACTGACCACTTGGTTGGTTGCTGCCAAGTAAAGCAGTAACAGCCCTTGAGGTTTGGGTGCAACCAAGGTAGGCACACATGATAGGTAAGCCTTCAACTCTTGCAAGGTTGTACCTGCTTCCGGGGTCCACTTCATAGGCCATGCCTTCTTCAAAATTTTGAAGAACGGCAGGGCACACTCGGTAGACTTGGAAATGAATCTGCTTAGTGTGGCAACGCATCCCATCAAGCGCCTCACATCCTTAACTGTCCTTGGGCTTGGATCTGCTCAATGGCCTTGATCTTGTCGGGGTTGGCTTCGATCCCCCAGTGGGACACGAAGAATCCAAGTGGCTTGCCGGAGGGAACACCAAACACACACTTCTCCGGGTTAAGCTTCAAGTTGATCTTGCACAAATTAGCAAATGTCTCCTCCAAATCTTGGATAAGGGTGACCTTATCCTTGGTCTTGACAACAATTTCATCCATATATGCTTCTATGTTTCTGTGTAGTTATGGCTCAAAACCGATCTGGACTGCTCTTGCGAAAGTGGATCCGGCACTCTTCAATCCAAAAGGCATGCGGACAAAGCAGTATGTACCACATGGAGTGATGAATGATGTCTCCTCCTCATCTTCTTTGGACATGAAGATCTGGTGATATCCGGAATATGCATCCAAAAAGGAGAGCGGATCACACCCTAAAGTAGAATCCACAATCTGATCGATGCGCGGCAAGGGGAATGGGTCCTTCGGGCAAGCCTTATTGAGATCTATGAAATCAATGCAAAGCCTCCATTTCCCATTCGCCTTCCGAACTACTACAGGGTTTGCCAACCATGTAGGGTGCAGTACTCCTCTGACCAATATAGCTGCTTCTAACTTCCTAATTTCCTCGGCAATGAACTGCTGCCGCTCCAAGGCTTGCTTCCTAACTTTATGCTTGACGGGTCGGGCATGTGGGAAGACAGCAAGGTGGTGCTCGATTACCTCCCTGGGAACACCGATGATATTAGATGGTTGCCAGGCAAACACATCGATATTCGCCCAAAGGGAGGCAATGAGCGTGCTTTCCTATTTGTCGTCAAGGGTGGCGCTGATGGTGAAAGTACCATCAACACCAGCCAGTCCTGTCGGGACCTTCTTCACTTGGGGTGTTGCAACCTTGGATCTCTTGCTGTTGGAACACTCCGTCACATTGTCAACGGGTGCTGTGCACTCGGAGGGGGCATGCTTCCCGGACTCCTTGCCGGAGGTCCTACAATCCCTCTTCTTTCCTTTGCTTTCCTTGGCAGGGACCGTTGCTGCCACAGCCTCTGCTGCGATGGCATCCCGATACATCCTGCCCACATAGATGATAGCATCCTTCTCATCTGATGGGATGGTGATGACTCCCAATGGCCCAGGCATCTTCAAAGTGTTGTAAGCATAGTGGGATGCTTCCATGAACTTAGCCAAGGCCGGTCGTCCCAAAATCCCATTATATGGCAGGGGGAGCTCAACCACATCAAACACAATCTTCTCAGTTGTGACGCCCCCGATTCAATCATACACTAATCATACACGCATACATGTACGATCAAGATCAGGGACTCACGGGAAGATATCACAACACAACTCTAAAAATAAAATAAGTCATACAAGCATCATATTACAATCTAGGGGCCTCGAGGGCTCGAATACATGAGCTCGATCATAGACGAGTCATCGGAAGCAACAATATCTGAGTACAGACATAAGTTAAACAAGTTGCCATAAGATGGCTAGCACAAACTAGGATACAGATCAAAAGAGGCGCAAGCCTCCTGCCTGGGATCCTCCTAAACTACTCCTGATCGTCGGCGGCGGCCTACAGTAGTAGTAGGCACCTCCAGTGTAGTAGGAGTCGTCGTCGACGGTGGCGTCTGGCTCCTGGGCTCCAACTTCTGGTCACAACAACCAGGTATAGAAAGGGGGAAAAGAGGGAAACATAGCAACCGTGAGTACTCATCCAAAGTACTCGCAAGCAAGGAGCTACACTACATATGCATTGGTATCAATGAAAGGGGTAGTATATGTGGACTGAACTGCAGAATGCCAGAATAAGAGGGGGATAGCTAGTCCTATCGAGGACTATGCTTCTGGCAGCCTCCATCTTGAAGTAGTAGAAGAGAGTAGATGGTAAGTTAACCAAGTATCATCGCATAGCACAATCCTACCCGGCAATCCTCCCCTCGTCTCCCTGTGAGAGAGCGATCACCGGGTTGTATCTGGCACTTGAAAGGGTGTGTTTTATTAAGTATCCGGTTCTAGTTGTCATAAGGTCAAGGTACAACTCTGGGTCATCCTTCTACCGAGGGACATGACTATTCAAATAGATAAACTTCCCTATAGGGGTGCACCACATTTCCCAACACGCTCGATCCCCTTTGGCAGGACACACTTTCCTATGTCATGCCCGGCCTCGGAATATCAACACGTTGCAGCCCTACCTAGGCACAATAAAGAGGTCAGCACGCCGGTCTAAATCCCATGCACGCAGGGGTCTGGGCCCATCGCCCATTGCACACCTGCACATTCCGTACGCGGCCAGAAGCAGACCTAGCCCCTTTAACACAAGCGCAGGCTTACGGTCCAATCCGGCGCGCGCCGCTCAGTCGCTAACATCACGAAGGCTTCAGCTGATACCACGACGTCAAGTGCCCATAACTAATCCCGCGTAGTTGGTTAGTGCGCATAGGCCAGTGGCCAGACTCAGATCAAATACCAAGATCTTGTTAAGCGTGTTATTTTGAAGTAATCGCGGACGCCGACTAGGGCCAGGCCCACCTCTCTCCTAGCTGGTCTCAACCTGCCCTATCGCTCCTCCACAAAGGTCCACTCAGGGGGTCGTCGGGACAAACGTCCTTTCGGTCCCAATCCGTGAATCACTCGCGGGTACTCTACGAGCCGACCCGACTTTACTCACCACAGGTATCATATATTATGTATATAGGTATATACCTATGATCACCTCCCGAGTGATCATGTCCTGATAGTATAGCATGGCAGACGGACAAGATTGTAGGGCCACTAATGGAATACTATCATCCGATACTAAGCATTTAGGATTGCAGGTAAAGATAACAATAGTAGTAGCAAGGACAGTCTATGCATCAGAATAGGATTAATGGAAAGCAGTAACATGCTACACTAATCTAATGCAAGCAATAGAGAGAAGAATAAGCGATATCTGGTGATCAAGGGGGGCTTGCCTGGTTGCTCTGGCAAGGAGGGGTCGTCAACACCGTAGTCGACCGAGGCAGCAGCGACATCGGTCTCGTAGTCTACCGGAGAGAAGAGGGGGAAGAAACAATAAATATACTGCAAACATAAGCATGTCGATGCATGACACAACAATGAGCGGTGCTAGGTGTGCCCTAACGCGGTAGTAGGTGATACCGATGAAGGGGGGACGTCCGGGAAAGTATCCCCGGTGTTTCACGTTTTCAGACAAATGAACCGGAGGAGGAATGTTGCATGTTCACTATGCTAGGGACGTGCGGCGGATGAACGGGCCGCGTATTCGGACTCGTCTCGTCGCTCTGAGCAACTTTCATGTACAAAGTATTTTCATCCGAGCTACAGATTAGTTTATATTCATTTTTAAAGTTTTAGCTCATTTTTAGAATTAATAGAATTAATTTAATTTGAAAATCATTTTATGACGTCATCATGATGTCAGCATGACGTCGGCGGTTAACTCTGACCGTTGACTGGGTCAAACTGACAAGAGGGCCCCACTGTCATTGACTGATCACTAATCAACATTAGTTAGTTTTATTAGTATATTAATTAGGTATAATTAGCTACCTAATCAGGATTAATAAAGTTAATTAATTTACTAATTAGTTAATAATTGTTTATTGTTTATTTTATTTTTCATATAAAAATGTTCTAGGGTGGGCCCCATGTGCCATAGGCACAGGGGCAATAGCGGGTTCGGGCGGCAGTTAATGGGGCAGGCGCTGGGCTAACCGAGGCTTCGCCCCGGTGGTGTAGGCGCGGGCGCTAGGTGTCGGAGCGCGCGGCCAGGGGAAGCAGCGGGCGGTGCCAGCAGAGGGCGGCGCACGCGCGGCAGGCGAGGCGCGAGCAGGTGCGGTCAGGGAGCACTGCCCGCCGAGCGGGGTGAGCAGCGGGCGCGCAGGGTGGGCGCAGGAGGTGCGGGGCCGCAGAGGAGGAAATGAGGCAAAGCCGGTGTGGACCGCGGCGGAGCAAGTAGGCGCGGTCGGCGAGTGGGCGGCTGCGGCAGCAGCAAGCGGCAGGTGGGACGAGCACAGGTAGTGGCAGGCTGCAACAGTAGGGCATGCATGCATGAGCGGCGGAGTAGGGCGAGCGAGGCGCGGGCGCGGGCCGCACGGGGGAGCAGCGATGGCTTGCTGGGGCAAGCAGGAGGGGGTGCGAGCGGGGCGCCGGTCCAGGCGCGGCGCGGGGAGGAGGCCGCGGTGGAGCGCGTGTAGTGGCGGGGATTTATGATCTTAGCTAGCTCGGGCGGCAGCGAGGGGAGACAGGCACGGTGCTGCGGTGAGCGCGAGGGGCGGCGGACGCAGCGGGAGGAGAAGGCCGTGGGTAAGCGGTGCGTGGCAGGGAGCGGGCCGGGCGCGGCCTATGCGGCGGTGTGTGTGTGCCGGACGGCGCGGGCGCGCGGTGAACGGGCGAGGAGAGGGGGAGCTCACGGAGTAGTCGTAGGGTTCGGGGGCAGTGGTGCTCAGGGAGGAAGACAAGGACAGCCGCGTTGACGGAGACGACGACGACGATGGAGTTCGGCAAGGAGGAGTCGGGGAGGAGGATGGCGACGCGGCTCCGGGCGGCAGGGATCGCCAACGGGGTCAGGGTGTGCGAGCCCTGATCCGATCTGGATCGGGGGGAACGACGTGGGGTGGAAGGGGAGCGAGTGGGTGAGGGGGGTTTAGGGTTTCGAGGGTAATGGGGGAGTGGGGTGGCCGGATGGGCCACTTGGGCCGGCCAGGTCTGTGAGCTGGGCCGGTTGGCCCAGGGGGTTTGGGGGGTTCCTTTTATTTATTTATTTATTTATTTTTATTTAGCTTTCTTTTTTTGTTTATTTTTGTTTTACTATTTTATTTTATTTTCAGATTTAATTTTGTTTTACAAATACATAAAAATCACCTAAAGTAGTGGGACTAATTGTACCACTACCACGTTAGATTGGGCACCCAAATAATTCAGTTTATTAATTTATAAATTATAAAAATCATTTAATTATTTGTTATACCATTGTTTTAATTATCTTAGTGCATCTAAATATTTTATAAAAAGATGATTTCTCCACCACAATTACCTATGATTTATGCCACCTTTAGAACATTTTAGTTTTAATACTTGAAAAGTTTTATTGTTTGATTCGATTTTGAATTGAATTGAAATGGGATTTGAATCAACGGTGATTAGCAACAGTAATCGTGGTGACGTGGCATCATTAGTAGAGGGTTACTATAGCCTAATTATCTGGGCGTCACAATTCTCCTCCACTACAAGAAATCTCATCCCAAGATTTAAAGGGTGGAGTAAGGGGGAAAGACTTGGGAAGGGCGAAGCTCAACACAAGATAGGTATCTAGGGGCTATCTCAGTGAACGTGTGATAGAGGCATCTCTTGAGTTAAAATTTAAGAAAGTCATCGAGAGCAAGGTAAGAAGGTGTAGTAAGAAGCTTCAAGCGGGTAGGCAATCATTCGTTGCCTGAAACAGAGGATGAAAGGGGTTGAGAGCAATGGGAATAAGTATTGCGTCTGATACTAGAATAGATCACTAGGTAGGTGCCTCATCATTTTCATATGAGGCCAAGTGCGAGGAACAAGTTTGGAAAACAGGGATATACAAGAGAGTCGGGTTTCGATCCTGTGGAACTGTGGGTTATGGGCCCACCATGTGGGTTAAAAGTAGGAGGAGCGCTGACATCTTGCACGGTCATGATAGCAAGGCATGTCAAAGGTATCATGTCAGTTATGTCGGCAACAACGTTGGTACCAAGGGCGAGGGACGAAGAGAACCATTTTCCTGCTCATTGAACGAGGCGGACCAATAGGCAAAGTTCCTGTCCATCGGTGGCTACTGGAATGTCATCAACAATAGTAACAGGGTCTTACTCACAGAGTGGTACAACGAGGTGCATAACTTAGGAGGGAATTATCACTACTCAGTTAAGTCGGGTTATAAGAAAGATTAAACAAAACAATGGAAAGGAAAATTCGATTATCAGATTAAATAGAACAATGGAAAATAAAATGTATTCAAACACATATTTCAGGGGTATATCCTTCCCAAGGACAAGCAGAGCATGATAACCATGACATGATATAAAGTAGAAAACACTTTAGGTGAGGGGAGAGAAATTTCATAACATTACCCATACAACAGTGTTAGGATAATTGTTCAAGAAAATTTAGCATTGTGCTTCAACTGTTCTTATTGAAGATCAGAGTACCACAAACATGCTTCGAGATAGCATTGACATGGTCTTCAAGCAAAGGTCGGACTTTGGATACACAAAGGATTCGTCAGGAACAACTTATAAAGCAAGTCATTCCATTTCCTCATAGAAGAATGGTTAACCTTGCTAAAAAGGTCAACTATAACAATGGGTCCTCCGGCCCGGTGTGCTAGGCATGACATCGCCTTAATGGGCTATACAAAGTCCAACACTACGACTTTTGGAAAATGTCCCAACCATCATATCTGACCGAGATTCAGTTCTGATTGGTTTCAGGATACCTCAGACTCATGATGCCTGAGAAGGAAGGGGTGCAACACAATTTGACGAGATGGAGTTGCAAGATTCTTGGGAAATGAACTATGGAAGCAAGTTCTGAATCATGAGTTCATCATTTAACCAAGGAGAGGATGAGGAGGTGGCTGATGAACTCAGCGACAATTCATTAAGATTTTCAAAAGATGGATTTCCACACTTACATGAACAAGGAGATAACATTTGTCAGATCAAAAGATGTAATGAGGTATGCTCGAGGAAAACATACACAGTTAAACATTGGTTGAAAGGTGCACCCGAAATATGGGCTTAGGTAGCATGATCAATGTTAGAATGGTGATTCGATAACCAATGGTCTAAGAATGAAATATCGACCATTAACCTCAAAGCAATAGGGTTGCTAGAAGTTTTGAAGTCAGACATCATAGTTGAATTGTCGGTTTTTTGGTTAGAAACAACACGGGGAAAAGTATCACCTGTATGAAGATCTCTTAAGAGGTGGTGAAATTCTCACGACTTTCTTGAAATAAAAGATGGTAATACTTCCAAGGTAAATAAGAACAGATGCTGGGTAGCAAGGATCTCAAGGTATAACACAAAACATGATAAGTTTGTGTTGAACGGAAGGCAATAAAGTGGTCGATGATAACACAAATCATCAAGGGCAAGGATGGTATTTCTCAGCATGAATTCAACTGATATCCTGGAAGAGCTCAGAATGCTGATGATGATCATGACAAATTTTGTCGAAAGGCTCCACGAAGAAGCAATTGAACAACGGCTACATCAAGCAATAGGACTAATGCAACGAAAGATTATTGGAACCACTGATACGACACCAACTCGGATTCAAGCTTGATGTTTGAGGTGAAATGATAAGACAAGGAAGATCGACGTAAGCTTAGCTCATCACCGGAAGTAGTGCTCTGGTAGTAAGGATCACGTAGCACAGTTAAAATCAGCATGATACTGATATAGCCAAACAGGCTAGAAATGACGTGATCAAGTACAAAGTCATAAGTAAAGAATATTACTAATAGTTGTTTAATCAAGATGCAGACTCGATTCAGTTATCGGTGTCCTTGAGTGTTTAATGACTCAGAGCCCGTGAAAAAATTGGAATCGGTGAGAATGTAGTACTTGATGGAGACTCATAAGAAGTTATGTAGTTCCGTGATAATCTTGAGATAACAGTGTGTAATACTCGGCGAAAGATCAAAGTAAAGGTTGGACTGGTGTATTGAACCACAGAAGACAAGTGCTTAAACTTGCCTGAGAAATGGGATCAAAGAAGAACATATGGTCGGAACCATGATTGCAAAGGATCAACTCACCGATACCAAATGTTATTATATCAACGAAATAGTTATTATTACAAGAAGCTTCCATGGTAGGATCTATATCGTGTCCATGGGCGTGAACACAAAGTTCAAGGTCGACTCCCACTTCCTCAATGCATAACCTTCCATTCACCTCTCGTATTTTGAAAATGACATTAGTTGTTGATAGTTTTACCTGGTGCAATACCAGATAGGTATAACCCGTGAAATCCTTCGGGTTCACACAGATTAGGGAAGGCGCTGGTTCAACGCATCGGGGTATCTTAGAAACATATACCTCAAGCTTCAAGAATAATTATCACCAGCTTAAAAGTAGAGCATGCTTGGAGAAATCAAAGAATAGGATTTACAAGAGGAATTAAGTATCAGGTAAAGAACTTCTCGAGGTTTTTGTATACGAAGGACACTGCCGGATGACAATTCAACAAAGGACCTAACGGTCCATAACGGAGCTAATATGAGTATCGGCACAATCAAAGGAAGAAACAATGCAAAGGCATTGGATTATAGAAACAACTGACTAATTCAAAGTTCAGATGCAAAGGAATTTATGATTTCCAAATCAAGGAATCAGAAGCAAACACTATGATTAAGAATGGATAACTTGAGTAGACTTAGGGGTACATTCGGCAGTAATTTGATTGGTTGAGAACTAGTTCATGTTTAAAATGACTGATACGTCTCCGGCGTATCTATAATTTTTGATTGTTCCATGATATTATATTATCTGTTTTGGATGTTTCATGGGCTTTAATATGCTCTTTTATATTATTTTTGGGACTAACCTATTAACGGGAGGCCCAGTGCCAGTTTCTGTTTTTTTGCCTATTTTAGTGTTTCGTAGAAAAGGAATGTCAAACGGAATCCAAACGGAATGAAACCTTCGCGAGGATCTTTCTTGGAACAAACTCAATGCAGGAGACTTGGAGTGGAAGTTTGGAACTCCGTGAGGCGGCCACGAGGCAGGAGGGCACGCCCAGGGGGGTTGGCATGCCCCCACCCTCGTGGGCCCCACGGAGCTCCACCAACGCACTTCTTTCGCCTATATATACTCTTATACCCTAAAACATCAAGGGGAGCCACGAAACCACTTTTCCACCGACGCAACCTTCTGTACCCGTGAGATCCCATCTTGGGGCCTTTTCCAGCGATCTGTCGGAGGGGGAATCAATCATGGAGGGCTTGTACATCAACACCATAGCCTCTCTGATGATGTGTGAGTAGTTTACCACAGACCTTCAGGTCCATAGTTGTTAGCTAGATGGTTTCTTCTCTCTCTCTTTGGTTCTCAATACAAAGTTGTCCTCGATGTCCTTGGAGATCTATTCGATGTAATACTCTTTTGCGGTGGGTTTGCTGAGATCCGATGAATTGCGGATTTATGATCAAGATTATCTATGAATAATATTTGGTTCTTATCTGAATTCTTATATGCATGATTTGATATCTTTGCAAGTCTCTTTGAATTATCGGTTTAGTTTGGCCTACTAGATTGATCTTTCTTGCAATGGGAGAAGTGCTTAGCTTTGGGTTCAATCTTGCGGTGTCCTTTCCCAGTGACAGTAGGGGCAGCAAGGCACGTATTGTGTTGTTTCCATTGAGGATAAAAAGATGGGTTTTATATCATCTTGCTTGATTTTATCCCTCTAAATCATGTCATCTTGCTTAAGGTGTTACTATATTCTTACGAACTTAATACTCTAGATGCATGCTGGATAGCGGTCGATGTGTGGAGTAATAGTAGTAGATGCGGAATCGTTTTGGTATACTTCACACAGACGTGATGCCTATATTCATGATCAATGCCTAGATATTCTCATAACTATGTGCTTTTCTATCAATTGCTCAGCAGTAATTTGTTCACCCACCATAATATATGTTATCTTGAGAGAAGCCACTAGTGAAACCTATGGCCCCCGGGTCTCTTTCTTATTATATTGCATCTCTTTTGTTTATATCGCATCTCGTTTACTATTTTGCAATCTTTACTTTCCAATCTATACAACAAAAATACCAAAAATATTTATCTTACTATCTTCATTATATCTCACTTTTGCGAGTGGTCGTGAAGGGATTGACAACCCCTTTATCACGTTGGTTGCAAGGTTCTTGATTTTTTGTGCAGGTACTAGGTGACTTGCGTGTTATCTCCTACTAGATTGATACCTTGGTTCTCAAAAACCAAGGGAAATACTTATGCTACTTTGCTGCATCACCCTTTCCTCTTCAAGGAAAAAGCAACGCATGCTCAAGAGGTAGCAAGAAGGATTTCTGGCGCCGTTGCTGGGGAGATCTACGCTCAAGTCAAGACATACCAAGTACCCATCATAAACTCTTCTCCCTCGCATTACATTATTTTCCATTCGCCTCTCGTTTTCCTCTCCCCACTTCTAAAACGATTTTCGAAAACCTTTGCCTTTTCTTCGCCTCTTTTCCATTCGTCCTTCTGTTTGCTCGTGTTACCATGTGCCTTCTATTTGCTTGCATCTTCGCTTGCTAAAAACCTATTGATATGGATCCTCATCCTCTTGCCAATCTTTTTAAAAGATCCAATTATGATGAACCAATTGCTAGTGAGTTGAGTGCACTAGATTATCTTTATGAGGTTTTGCTTGAAATTCGTGGATCTGAAAATTGTGATGAAGTGCTTCATGAAGTGATTCATGATAGATCTTTGAATAAAAAGCATGATTGCAATGATGTTATTATAAATTCTGTTAACGTCGATTGTACTAATAATATGCAAAACCCTAAGCTTGGGGATGCTAGTTTTGCTATGTCCACTACTTGTTGCAATGATCATGATTGGGGTGATTCTTCTTATGATCTTGAAAATTTATTTAAGCACCATGATGAATATGAGATTGATAATAATGTTTGCAATAATATTGAAAGTGGGTTTGGAAGAGTGTCAACTTTAGGTCCCACATATTTGGATAATGTTCAATCTTATGAATTTTTTGATAAAGGTGGGTTCGGAGAGGTCATGACTTTAGTTGATGATAACCCCACTATTTTGGAAGAGTGTCAACTTTGCATTCATGTGGATCATGTTGAGAATATTTTATATGATAGCTATATTGTTGAATTTTATTATGATCCCACATGTAATTATTATGAGAGAAGGAAATATGGTTGTAGAGATTTTCATGTTGCTAAATTACCTCTCGTTATGTTGAGATTGTTATTGTTTCTTTCCTCTTCCTTGCATCTGCTAGTTTTTGCTTGATATGATTATTTGTTTGCCTATAAGGTGACTATGCATAGGAAGTATGTTAGACTTAGATGTGTTTTTCACATGCTATATGATGCTCTCTTTGTGCTTCAATTCTTGTCTTTCATGTGACCATCATCGAAATTATCAATGCCTAGCTAGGTGCGTTAAACGATAGCGCTTGTTGGGAGGCAACCCAATTTTATTTTTGTTCTTTACTTTTTGTTCCTGTTTAGTAATAAATAATTCATCTAGCTACTGTTATGATTGTTTTTTTGTATGTTTTAATTAGTGCGTGTGCCAAGTAAAGTAAAGCCTTTAGGATCTTCTTGGGTGATTGTTGTTTGATCTTGCTGATAAAAACAGAAAGTATGCGCTCACAAAAATAATTATCATCTTTTACCAGAGAGCGATAAAATACCAATTACAACTGAAGTAGATCAAAATACTTTTTATCCTGGTCGTACTAATTTTCTAGAATTTTTGGAGTGACCAAAGTATTCGAAACATCCAGATTGCTATAGACTATTCTGTTTTGACAGATTCTGTTTTTCGTGTGTTGTTTGCTTATTTTGATGAATTTATGGGTAGTATCGGGGGGGGGGGGGGTATGAACCATAGAGAAGTTGGAATGCAGTAGGTTTAACACCAATACAAATAAAGAATGAGTTCATTACAGTACCTTGAAGTGGTGGTTTGTTTTCTTACACTAACGGAGCTCATGAGATTTTCTGTTGAGTTTTCTGTTGTGAAGTTTTCAAGTTTTTAGGTAAAGATTTGATGGATTTTGGAATAAGGAGTGGCAAGAGACTAATCTTGGGGATGCCCAAGTCATCCCAAGGTAAAATTCAAGGACAACCAAAATCCTAAGCTTGGGGATGCCCCGGAAGGCATCCCCTCTTTCGTCTTCGTCTATCGGTAACTTTACTTGAGGCTATATTTTTATTCACCACATGATGTGTGTTTTTCTTAGAGCGTCTTGTATGATTTGAGTCTTTGCTTTTTAGTTTACCACAATCATCCTTGTTGTACACACCTTTTGGGAGAGACACGCATGAATCGGAATTTATTAGAATACTCTATGTGCTTCACTTATATCTTTTGAGCTACATAATTTTGCTCTAGTGCTTCACTTATATCTTTTTAGAGCACGGTGGTGGTTTTATTTTATAGAAATTATTGATCGCTCATGCTTCACTTATATTATTTTGAGATTCTTTTAGAACAGCATGGTAATTTGCTTTGGCTATAAAATTTAGTTCTAATATGATGAGCATCCAAGATGGGTATAATAAAAACTATCATATAAAGTGCATTGAATACTATGAGAAGTTTGATTCCTTATGATTGTTTTGAGATATGAAGATGGTGATATTAGAGTCATGCTAGTTGAGTAGTTATGAATTTGAGAGATACTTGTGTTAAGGTTTGTGATTCCCGTAGCATGCACGTATGGTCAACCGTTATGTGATGAAGTCGGAGCATGATTTATTTATTTATTGCCTTCCTTATGAGGGCGGTCGGGGACGAGCGATGGTCTTTTCCTACCAATCTATCCCACTAGGAGCATGCACGTAGTACTTCGTTTTGATAACTAATAGATTTTGCCAATAAGTATGTGAGATCTTTATGACTAATGTTGAGTCCATGGAATATACGCACTCTCACCGTTCCACCATTGCTAGCGTCTCTAATGCCGTGCACCTTTCGCCAGTA
Organism: Triticum urartu; assembly: GCF_056163025.1. Taxonomy (NCBI): domain Eukaryota; kingdom Viridiplantae; phylum Streptophyta; class Magnoliopsida; order Poales; family Poaceae; genus Triticum; species Triticum urartu. Next base: position 120,042,169 of record NC_141873.1, read on the forward strand.
TCATACACCCACCATATACCTTCCTCAAAACAGTCACCATACCTACCTATTATGGCATTTCCATAGCCATTCCGAGATATTATTGCCATGCAACTTTCAACCGTTCCGTTTATTATGACACGCTCCATCATTGTCATATTGCTTTGCATGATCATGTAGTTGACATCGTATTTGTGGCAAAGCCACCGTTCATGATTTTCATACATGTCACTCTTGATTCATTGCACATCCCGGTACACCTCTGAAGGCATTCACATAGAGTCATATTTTGTTCTAAGTATTGAGTTGTAATTCTTGAGTTGTAAGTAAATAAAAGTGTGATGATCATCATTATTAGAGCATTGTCCTACTAAGGAAATGATGATGGAGACTATGATTCCCCCACAAGTCGGGATGAGACTCCAGACAGAAAAAAAGAGGCCATAAAAAAGAGAAAGGCCCAAAAAATGAGAGAAAAAGAGAGAAGGGACAATGCTACTATCCTTTTACCACACTTGTGCTTCAAAGTAGCACCATGATCTTCATGATAGAGAGTCTCCTATGTTGTCACTTTCATATACTAGTGGGAATTTTTCATTATAGAACTTGGTTTGTATATTCCAATGATGGGCTTCCTAAAATTGCCCTAGGTCTTCATGAGCAAGCAAGTTGGATGCACACCCACTTAGTTTCTTTTGTTGAGCTTTCATACACTTATAGCCACTACAAAAAAATACACTTCCGTGATGATACGTGTTTGTCACAGTAGGTCACGTTTTCTGTCATGCATGTACATCCATGAAAAATTTATGACATAATCAAGATAGTCATACCTGTGCTGTCGTAGAAGGCTTTGGGATAAATTATGGCCCATATCAGATTCGGCCTGTCAACTAGACGCTATGCTTTTGGGCCCACTTGCTAAAGGCCCATTTAGTAATTCAGCCTGATATTAGTTTTGGCATGTTAAGGGCCCGTTTAACATTTCGGCCCTATATTAATTTCAGCTTGTTAAAAGCCTATCATATAGTTGGGCCTAACTACGGCCCGGTATGCATCCGGCCTGCTAGCAGTCGATAATCTGATTGGACCAAACAAGGACCGAGACAATTTTGGCCTGTTATAAGCCCATGATTTGATTGGCCCATTCATGGGCCAGGTCTATTTCGGCCTCTGCCGGCCCGTGAGCTGTTCGGCACGTTTCAGGCCCAACCTACTTTTCAGCCTCCTAAAGGCCCATTGATTTTTCTTGGGAAAATAGGGCCGGCGATTTACTCGGTCTACTAAAGGCCCGAATCTACTAGTGGGCCAGTTTACATTTAGGCCTGTTAATGGACCAAGATGACGGGGCCCATGATGCAGATCATACGGGTCATTCGCATGACGGCCGTGTGGCCGGTTTACTGCGAAGACAGGATATATATACAGTAAAATAACTGCAGCATCGTGAATAAGAAAAAACCTAGACTATAAAATAAAGAAATTACGGCATATTACATCCACTGGGCATCAAAGTTCGCCACTATGATAATAAAGCACAAGCAGACAATAGATTACATACACTGGGCATCAAAGATCGCCACCAGTGCAACTAAACACGCTGACAAAATAATATACAAAACCGACAACACTTCAATAGAGTTCAAGAAAGGTTAGCCCTGCTCGGGAGCTGCAGCGCAAGCAGCTGAGCAAGCCGGTGAGACTGCACTTGTTTGACACTTATATCCTCCTCACTCTGAAAGATAAACAAGCAGACAGATGACAGGTTTTGCACATATAAGTATCAGTGCTGACAATTCATCACATTTCTTACTGACGAATAAAGTGACACAGTTTAAAATAGCATTAACACAATATGGTATTGTTGAGGTCAAGACATGGCAAGAAATGACATTGTGAAGGAGTTGACAGCTTCACGACACCACTGGATTACAGATCAAGAACTCATAAGTATCAATGGTTAGTGTGCTGTCAATTTATCCCATTTCAGATTGGCAAAATAAGATCAGTTGCTCTCTATAGTTTAATTTACATGGTATGAAGAAGGAACTTGGTTGTACAACTGAAAACTTAAATTGAGAAGGACAAACTTTTGTTTATGAAATGGAGTACATAATAAACTTTAAACATGCAATTTGATGCAAACACCAAAAATAAACAGCTGTTGCAGTCATGCCTAACCAAATATACACAACAAAGTTTGAAGGCTTCAGAAGGACAAACTTACATTATTGGTGAAGGCAGGCTCTATAAAGCCCTTGTCCATGCTGATGGGGGGGGGGGGGGCAATTCAAGAAGTTTACCACAGAATCTTCTTCATAAGCATTGCCTTTATTCTACATTTTGTTAAGAGTAAATATAGATGTGACAATATAAGAAAAAATGGAGAATATTTAAGATAAGATGAAGAGTGATGCTACATAACCAAGTAGCTATAAATGTAAGTACAGCGATACAGGCAAAAGGTACAGCCCAGAGCAATGCAGAGCTAAACTTCTTCAGCACCATCGGTGTTATCCAACCTTATGGTACGAGTAAATATAGATGTTATGTGTAGAAAATGGAGGGCAAAGGAAAATAAGCTGTAGAGTGATGGCACATGAACAACTACCTGTCAATATAAGTACACTAATAAAGGACAGCGGGTACTTACAACAACAATGCAGAGCTAAGAAATTTCATTGGCATTGGATATATTGTACACTAATGTAACCATTCATATATATCAGATAATTTGGAGCGAACAATTGATAAGAAAGCTATCATGCATACTACTGTCACATAATGAACCAGGTATGTACGCAAGTACAGTGATATAGGACAACAGGTACTAACAAGAGCAAAGCAGCGGGCAGCATATTTGCGATATCCTGTCGTTCTTTTCAAACCAGAATTCTAATTCGAGCAGATTTCCTGCAAAAAAGATCCGTAAGGCACATGCGGAAAAGTAGAAGTTAAAATTGTCATGCGATATCATAGACGGTACCTCATCCTCGGAACGAGACCAGTGCATAACAAGGTTTTTCCATTCAATGTCTTCTAAATTTAGCACAAGAGACTTCACCAGAAATTCGTTTATAGACTTTCCATCAAAGTGTGATTTCCTCAGGTAACACCGATACTGCTGCAATGCTTCCTTGAAAAGCGCAAGCAAGCTTTGCTCGTCATGACTATCCAGATTGACCCTCGCCTACTTACAACAACGTAATGTAAACCATGAATAATAGCGCTTACATGTAAGTGGGACAGGAAGATGTGAAAATGGTGTTTGTCTTCACTATAATCTTCCCATGATGGGAATATATGCACGTAGTCCCTAACAACATTGAAAGCATTGTTTTTTAAACTGGGAATAACTGGAATGGGGTTCCAATGTGTAGGAATTGGCCGTCTCTGTAGTTGGGATAGGTCTCCGCCGGTGGACTTGATGTACTTTTTGCTGGAGTGGGATTTTTCTGTGGTACGACTGGTGCTATGGCAACTGAAATCGGCATACCTTTTGCTGGAGTGCAGGTCCTGTGTGGTGCGGCTAGTGGTGTGGCCAGTGAAGTATGGGTACAATCTGCTGGAGTCGGTCCTACGTTTTGTCTCACTGGTTGTACAACCAATATAAGTGGGGTGTTGTCTGATTTCTCTGGCACAACCACGTTTTTCAAGGACTTTGCTGGTGCTCCTTCAGGTTTAGCAATCACCCTCTTCCTTTTTGATGTCTGATGCGCAAGAACAGCATTTGAGTGGAAAAACATGGTATGATGACGGATGGAATATGTATTGATAATGGATGGGTATGGCATCTTGACATATATGATGAGTAAACTAAGCAGATGGCGGTGCAACAAAGTAGAAGAAATGAAAGACAACATATGCAAGATACGCGCAATCAATAAAACCTTGCCAAATTAGAACAGGCACCTTGATGGGTGAACAGGACAGGCCATCTGCCTTTGACTCCTCGAGGTTAGAATAGTCATTAGGATCATATTCTGAACAAGAATCAACAGGTGGTGAGTGTATGAGTTTCATTGCATCCAAAATGGCACTCAATGCCTTGGTGCCAATTTTGTAAGTCATTGCGGTGTTTAGCTTCAAGAGTGGACTGTTGCTAGTGCGACACAAAGCAGCTACACAGATCATAGTGTAGATATAACGGGAAAACCGTAACCATGAGAGTAAAATCAGCAAAGTGGAACTTACTGGAATATATGTGCTAGTATTACCGGTACGGCTAGAAAGCCTTCAGATACCAGCTCTCTTCAACTGAAGGTGCAGTACTGTTAATATCAGTGTAACTCTCAAAGGCGACACAGCTCCCCGCATTTCCTTGCTATTCTTATAGGATTCAAGTGGGCAGGCCACTACAGATCCTATTCCCATGTTTACAAAATCCTAAGAATCAAAGAGGCCCAACGAGTTCAAAGTGTCCATACCAACCGACCGTATAGACCTCTACACTGCAAATGTCCCTGCTCATATTCACTACAAGGAACATACTGTACTACTATCATACTCCCTCCGTTCCAAAATATAAGTCTTGGTAGAGATTTCCACTATGGATCACATACAGATGTATCCAAATACATTTTAGAATGTAGATTCACTCATTTTTCTCCATATGTAGTCCATGGTGGAATCTATACAAAGACTTGTATTTAGGAACGGAGAGAGTACTTATTAAAGAAGAATGGAAGAGGAACATGCTAAAGAAGAGCAAGAAGATTTTGGATAATAAAATGTCTGTTGCGCAGTGCCGACACATGATGAACCAGAGCGCATTAAGAAAGCAACTCCCTGTTGTCTCTCTATATGTGGTGCACGTGCTTTTTCGAAAGTAAAGTGGGAACATTAGCTGACCAATTAAATGTTACCTTTTTTAGTAATATCAGCATCATATCATATTCATACTTGAGCAACAAGTTTGGAATTATGAGTGGCACGTTGTTTAGCTTGATGGATTCAGGAGCAGTGCTAAGCAGGTACGATGATGGTACTGAATATAAAGGCTTGTCTGCATTTCAGTTAGTCGACCATTTCAGGCGGTTGGATGAAGATCCTATGTCTCCTAACCCTTCTTCTTCCTCGTCTCTGATTCTTCCCATATAGAACACTGCACGGGCCGCCGGCCGGACCATCGGCCACCACCGCATGTGTTCCTCCGCCACCGCCACCCCCCACCCACGTCGAGTTTTCTTCGTTCGGCGAGGCCCCACCACCGCCCCCCAACAACCAAAGTCCCCACCCGAGCACCTTCGTTCGCACCGGCGAACTCCGACGAGCTCTGAAAAATCGACTGACCCAATTTTGAAATTTAGTCTACTGTGATTTAACTAGTGTGGAATATAAAAGGCGAAAACCATAAGCATTGGGAGTACAGTGTTGAGCATGCCATGGCAGATCTGAAGGTGCAAACCGGACAAAGGCAACTTCGCAACCAATGTTTGCTCTCAACTAGCAAGTAAGTGATGGACAAGAAATCAGAGTAAAGTAGTGGTGATCTATTTTCTTGCTGTGATAAATAAGTTGAGCAGATACAAAAGAGTACCGCCTCTGGCGTGGCGCCGTGTATGCATCTGCTGAGAATTTGACGGTGCTGCAGTAGCGATGGTTGTGGGCAGCATAGAAGTAGATCTAGGTGGGTAGATAGTGGCTGTGGGGCGCGGTGGACAAGACGGTCGTAGGAGCGGCGCCGGCAAGGTGGACGACGGCGGGGATGAAGCGAGAGGACGGGATGCAAGGATCCCGGTCCGAAGCCGTGGATGAGAGAGGTCGATCTCTTGTAATGGACGGCGGCGTCGGGGTATAAGCTCCGGCATGGTGGAGGAGGACGGCGGTGGATGGGGTGGCGGACGGAGGAGGCTGCGGTGGAGAGGGTGTTTTGGCGCCCATGGTGTATGAATGGGGAAATGGAGGTGGAGAGGAAGGGTGGAACCATGTCTTCAGGGCACGCTTGTCTCAAATGCGAGGAAATTTACAAACTTAGCCCCCGTTTCAAATTTCATACATCACAGCAATATTAGTCAGTTAGGGATAGGACGGTAATCTCGCATACACCGAATATTTGCCGACGAGAGTTTGTTTTTGGCGCCCACCGTGTATGAATCCGGGAGGGAGTCGATTTCGCCGAGGACACACTGTGTTTTGGCGCCCACCGTGTATGAATCCGGGTGAGAGGCGGTTATGTCACGTTTGAGTGAAATTACAAACCTACCCCTATCGAAACCTATAGAAATCGAGCAGGTAGGCTTTGCATGGTAGGGATAGGCAGTAGTAATTTCCATCTCGCAGATTTTGGTTTCGGGCGGTTACTGCGACTTTCCCCGCTTCGTTCAAATTTTTCAGAGTGCACGTTTACCGTGCCAACTCAATTCGAATCCCGTTTGTATTCTATTTTTTTCGGGTGGGATCCATTTTCGATTGGAATAAAATTATATATACATCATTTTTATATATATAATTTCAAAAGCACAACAAAGAATTGTGCTCCTTTATATGTATAATATGCTTTATAAATACAATGATCTCAAAATCATAAGGTTGAATTCAAAAAATTAAACCAAATTATGTTCTACTAAAATGTATGGATTAGTAATATCCACACATTAAATAACATAGATGCGCGCGAATTCATATGAGTATGCATGTTTGATAGATCAATTTTGGTTCGAGTATGGATTATATGTATCATCATCTCGAATTAAAATATTTGAATCCCTTTTGTGTTCACTCCTTTCATGCCCCATCTCTCTCGCATGCATGCTCCTTCATGTAGCTATCACTCTCTTTTCTCCAGCTCACCCGCACCCTCACTTCATGTTTCTCCTATCCTCGCAAACATGGTCTCTTGACATCTCCCTTGAGAAGTGTCACACTCTCCCTATCATTATACATTACACGGTTTTCATTGTCTCTCACGTCTCTACTGTTCTCTCGTATCACTAGGTACCTACGCTTTCTTTTTCACCGCCACACACACAGTCTCCACTCGTCTTTCACTTTGTCTTTCTCTCTATGGGATTCTCTCACACACCCCATATGTCTCTAGATATGAATCATACCACTAAAATTACTCTCTCTCTCTCCTGTAGACACAACATTTGTTGCGGTCTCCTTTTCGTCTCCATCCCAGACTGACATTATTCATTTGTTTACTGATCAGACAACCCCCCCCCTCTCTCTCTCTCACACACACACACAACTCCTGCTTCCACTCCCCTTCCCGACTACCGTCTCTCTCTCACACACACACAAAACTCTCGCTTTCGCACCCCCGTCTCGTATTTCTCTCACAAACATTTATCGACTAGCCTCTAGATAGGTTTATACACCCGCACACTCGTGCTTCCACCATCGCATACATGTCTCTCTCCCGCTCCTTGTATCTATGTAGATTTTTCTTCCCTTCTTGAGACACGCCCTCTTGGTCATGGTCACACACACTATCGCCTCATTTTAAGCTGATACCTCTCGCACACACACTCTTTGTGTCTTTGTCACACATGCACTCCGTCCTCCTCCTCTCTCCCTCTCTCAAACACACATGGGCTTTTTGCAACAACTAGCAAGATGCCCATGCATTGCACGGAACATGAAGATGCATTTGTATGAGTAGTTTATCTTGTGGGAGAAAAGGATGAACAAGGGAAGGCCTTATTTGCAAGTGTGGAGAGGGGTGTGGGTATCTTTTTGAAAAATTGCCATAGTTTCCTTCCTATCTGTCAGATATATATCGTACGGCCTATATTGCACGATGGCAGGCACACGATCATCACCAACTATGCTTTTTATAAGAGTAGGGATAAAAAAACATAGTTGGTGACAATGGTGGGCCTGCCATCCTGCAATATAGGTTGTCCGATTTATATCTGACGGATAGGAACGAAACTGTGGCAATTTACCCGCACTCCTCTCCACATTTGCAGATAAGGCCTTCCCTCGTTCATCCTTTTATCCCACAAGATCTTGATGTTCCGTGCAACGCACGGGCATCTTACTAGTAAGAGTAGAAATTAGACATATACCACTTCTCGAATCTTGAAACCAACAACATTCCTCCCTTATCTCATCAAAACCGCCAAAGGTATATATTTTGAGTGAAACATAACATTTTTTAGTGATATACGTATTTAAAAACTAGACTTTTTTCTATCAAATCGGTGAATATGTATTAATCTACTCAGATCATGTGGCAACGCATTGGCACATTGCTAGTAGTTATTATAATTTTGTGGACACCAGACAAATGGAGGAGTACATATACGAAGAGAAGAGGCGCACGCATGCAGTCGGTCTCTCGCTGTCTCGCACACATGAGTGTTACGTAAAGGCAATGTTAACAAATAAACCCTAAAACCCTAGGTGCACGGTTGCTGCATTCGCGGGTACCGGGTACGTGGTGGGGCACACCTTTGTAGGAATAGTCAGCTCGCGTGATAATTTGATCCGTAGGAGTTAATGGCCGGGACCACAGGTGAACGACTTGGAGGCGGTGGCTCGCCAGTTACCACAGATCGAGTAGCCACATTTAAAATATCATTTTTAGCGGGGTTAAGAGTTCCGATTTTCAATGGCGCGTTATAAGTACTAAGTAGTTCTTAGAACGATTGGTATGGAGCGAAAATGGAATTCATAGTACTACCTACTATGTACCTCCTTGGCGTATGGTTGTATGGGTTTATGTTGCGAGATGTTGAACCTGGTAGTTCTAGGGCAAATACTATGTTTAGATTTAGATGTTGGTTTTCAGTAATGAAAATCGAAAGGGGGAAACCCTTCTTTGATTAAAAAAACTACTACCTCTGTTCTGGTTTACTAGTCCCCATCGTTTTTTGGGTCAAAGTTTGTCCACAAATTTTACTTGTAAAATGTGAATGGAAAACAAGATTTTGTTATATGCAAACAAAAAGTACTGGAGGGAGTGATTGCTCTGACACGAACGCGACCTCTCATAGCGCAGGCATTGAACCGGCGCGCGGCCAAGAGGGCCCCACTTGATGTAGGCCCGGCTGAACACGCCTCCTCGCCGCATGCAGCCGGCTTTAGACTGCCACGCCTGCCTTCATTGATCCGCGCGTGTGCCGGCAACATGTCCTTCCGCGAGCCGGCCAGCATTTTAGAAGACAAAAGGTGACCAAAATATAATTAATTATGCATGGTCTTGACTTGTTGTGCTCACACTGGTAGCGGGAACTAGAGGTTTTTCTTTATTCATAACTCTCCTCAATTTTTTTGGCTTTGAAGTGAGTCATGGTTGTGGACATTATGTATGAATGTGGAGATATCTGTGAACATAAGTTTGATGTGGAAGTTGAACTTGGAATGTCGGGCTTGCGCGTGAACTATACCATGTCCAATGCTTCGTCTGTTATTGTTTGGAAAGTAATTGTTGTTATTACATGACCCGAAAAAAATATTTTGTTCCACATCAGTAGATGCACGGACATCACAACAGGCATGCTGACTGGATAAACATTTGAACCTAGCTACTATGATGGAAATTTTGTATTGACAACAGTTTTAGATAGCAGGAGACGCCTAGCCTGCTCTGCCTCTGCTAGCTTATTTCTGGCTTCTTCCATCTCTTCTTTGGCATGGGTGAAGAGAGCATCTGATTGCTCTTTTCACTTCTTTAGGAACTCAGCTACATTCTCAAGGGTTGCTGCACGCTTTCTTTCAGCCTTTACTAGAGCCACGAGGACACGAACAGCTGACGACTCCACCTGGCTTGTGTGTAATCCAGCATCATCTCGGAATTTGCACCTTGTGTCTAATCCAGCATCATTAGGGAACTGGCACCTTGTGTGTAATCCAGCCTCATTCTGGAAACATGATCTCGAGGGTGACCATACTTCCCTCCTCACAGGAACTGCATCCTGACATGAAGTTACTTCTTTTTTAGATAATTACTCAGAGCAACCTAGATCCATTTAGTAGAAGCCAGATGAACAGAACTGGGAGAAGTGAATTCAAAAGGAAAAATATAAAAACAAACTACAAGGTGAGAACACCCACTTCCTACATCAAGCTAAAAACGAAAGCATTAGGACGATTAAGACTCTTCTTATGACACATCGAAGAACATGAGGCTTAAGAGAAACAAAAACTACAACATATACACATTGAAGAACACGAGGCTAAACGAAAGTAATTGAAAGGGTGTTACTTACCAAAGCTTGTTTTACAGGTTCGGTGCAGCTCCTCTTTAACTTTCCACGGTCCTTAAAGATGTCCCCAGTATCCCGTGTTTGGTCATCATTGCTCCTCTGCATGTTCGCACTCGTGGTTTTAAAATCTCAACATGGCAAGACAAATATACTACTAGTAATACTCGTGCATCTTGTGGGCAACATTAAAGCACTCGTCTGCCATGTTAGAGCATCTCCAACAGAATCGCAACGCGCAGCGCTTTAAAAAAGTGTTTACAGTGCTGGGATCGAGAAGTAGAGATAGGGAGTAAAGGATAGTTCTCAACATAGATAGATAAAAAAAGATTATTCAACTACTCCTCGTCGTCCGACTCCTCCTCGGTGATGTCCTCCTCCAACGTGTGACTGTAGGTGTGAAGATACCGATCATCGTCTGATTCCCAGGGCGATGCTGCTCCTAGGCTCATGTTGAATTGAGCGTCCGCTTTTCGCCTACGCTTGTCCTCGCGATAGGCGGCTCGCTCCGCTCTCCTCTTAACCCTCTCTGCCCTCCTTTGCTCGTACAACTCGCGCTCGTTGATGATGTCCTGCGGGAAGCGTTGGCGCCACAGCGCCATGGCTTCCTCGTCCATCTCGGCGATGCCGAGACGGTGCTCCCGCCTTCGGTTGTCGCGATGATCCTCGTCGGTGATAAGCCGCAGTAGAGGCGCGAGCTCCTGTGCCCGCTCCCGCGTCGGCACGTTGGGGAAGTTCAATGTTCTATGAGGCCACCGGAGGCGCCACGCCATCGCATCGTACGCGCGGGCGGCCTCGTTGGCGGTTTCGAAATTGCCGAGGCCGAGGCGCATCCCGCGGAACCGGATCTCAGCGGAGAAGCTGCCGGAGGGGCGCGCGTGGACGCCGCGGTATCCCCATGTTTCCCGGCGACGCGGCGGCATGGTGGCGCGGCAGCGGCAAGGCAAGAAAGAGCGGGGAGAGAGCAGTGGCGAGGCACGGAGCGGGGAGAGAGTGGTGGCAAGGCATAGAGCGGTGGGAGGGCGTTTGATTTTTAAAGCGCGCCAGACGCCGCGCGCCAAAACTAGCGCACGCCCGGCCGCTTTTTCCCGCGCGCGCGCCATCCTTTCTCAACGTCTCTGCTATCTCTACTCTCTTCTCTAGTGCTATATTTATTTTATATTTAATATTTATCTCTACTTCTCTACTCTCTATTTTTTTCTCTACTTTTTCCCTACTCTTATAAAAACAGAGTTGGTGATGATGGTGTTCCTTCCATCCTGCAATATAGGCCATCCGATTTATATCCGGCGGATCGGAAGGAAACTGTGGCAATTTTGCAAAAAGATACCCACACCCCTCTCCGCATTTGCAAATAAGGCATTCCCTCGTTCATCCTTTTCTCCCACAAGATAAACTACTCATACAAATGCATCTTGATGCATGCAACGCATGGGCATCTTGCTAGTTCTAAAAAACTATCCATCATTTGCCACACTACTGGTTGTAGATGAAATACCTACCCAAGCACAACGCGATACAGGAGCGACGCATAATTACAAGCTGATATTCTGTTGGACAATGGAGGCTATAACCAGTTACTTTTATGGGAACAATAGCACCCAGGAAATTTGAAGGGTAGGTATGAACAAAATTGGAACTGCACATGTACTGCTAAGTCATTCAATACACACATTACCAATCGAGGAGGAGAATGATGGTCGCAGCGGCCTCTATGAGTCATGGTCGGCAACGGGAGTCAGTTCATTATCCACGACGGTGGTGCTTCTGCGCTTGGCGTCGGCTTCCGGGAAGCAGATCCGAGACCATGGAAGACGGTGCCGGGGAAGAACCTCCATGTACGACGACGACGGTGGACCGGCTCCAGTGCGGTGTACGAGGTCGTCGATGAGGCAGATGTGCTGTAGTGGACGAGTGTGCCGATGTATAAGGGGAGGAGCACAAAGGCTGCGGTGCCGTGGAGAAGTCTATTTTGCGGTGGGATAGAAAATGGGGAGTATTCAGGTGTACTACTTTGGGTGCCGGGGTGGGGTTGGCTGGGTAGGGTGAACCTGAAGTTACAAAAACAGCCCCCTACCAACCGTCATCCGTAGGCCTGTTCCGAAGCCTATTATGGTAACTTCCCACTGCTCAAATTAGGGTCGCGGGAGATTTTCCCGCCGACCTCAAAATTTTGTGACACTGAACTCCCCGTGTGGCGTGTTGGGTGATTCGGCTAAGCAACTAGCGAGTAGTACTAGTAAACTCTGCATATTAGGTTTGACCGAAGTCAAACTTCCTAAAGTTTGACCAAGTTTATAGAAAAATATAAACATTTACCATAACAGATATGTATGATGTGAAAGTACATTCAATAATGAATCTAATGTTATTTATTTGTTATTGTATATGTTAATATTTTTTGTTATAAACTTTCTGAGAGTTTACAAAACTTGACTTTGACCAATGCTAATACGCAGACTTAAATAAAAACGGAGGGTATACACATTTGTTTTCTTAGTATGTAGTGAATTAATCATTTGTTGAAATTGTGGAATAAATATATTAGGCTACTGACTTCGAATGTAATGGTCTATACACTTCAATAGTTACAATCATTGTCAAATTCCAAGATGTATACGAGGTCTATAGTACTTCACAACATGCTCAAACTCGCATAATCCCAGTCAAATGACAATCAAAATGCATTTCATAGTTATTACTTTGTAGGATGCAACAAAACCAACAATAACTCTACATCAACCATTATAAAAGCAATATTTTGAACATATCCCAATGTGTGAATGAAACATGCAGAGAGAGCTTGCGAAGATGGAGCAGATAGGGCGGGAAAGATTGTATGTATGTGGACGAGAGAGTAGGAGACAAACCTAACGAAACAGAAAGAGGGAGATAGAGAGAGAAAGAGAGAGGAAGAAGTTAGGTCTGTGAGAAAGATGGAGACATGTAATATACGTGAGATGTGTGTGCATCCGGTCTCTGTACACGTGGAAGGAGAAGATACAACAGGTTTGATGAGAGAGCTGGAAAAACATGGACGAGAGGGGAAGGATCACGTGGGTTGAGGGGTTGATAAACTTGTGCGTGGGAGAGAGGGATTGGTAATTTTGTGCGAGAGAGAGAGGGTGGGGGAGGAGTCAGTCAGCCATCGTCACATCATCCTGCTTCCAAATGGCCCCGCATTCTCTAGCGCAGTGTGGTCGCCGTCTTCGATCTCCTCAATGTCCTCTTTGAAGATTGAGGTGTTGTGCATGCTGGGGTACGAAGAAGCACAAGCGAGAGTGGTCGCCATATAACCTTGGATGGGGATGAATTGTGTGCTCGGGGGAGGGGGTGTGTGTGTGATGTGTGCTGTCTGTGTTTGTGTGTGTGTGTGTCAGATATTGAGAGAAAACAAACCTAAGGAGAGAAATGTGTGTGTATGTGACGGAAAGCTACTTGCTAAACAGGGTATTCACAAAGAGATTGTGCGTGCGAGATAGAGAGCGATGTGCGGGCCTTGAGGTGGGCAGGGGCCGGGTGAGGGTAGATGGTTGTTGTGTTACGGATGCTCCTCTCTCTCTCTCACACACACACGCACACACACACAAGTAAAATAGAAGACCATTCTCTCATGTATACACAATGTATCGGCATCTGTCTATGTATCACTCATGCATGATCATTTGCACATTCACACCTCTCTATGTCTCTATCACATGCACACCGTATCCACATTGCCCTTCCGCCACAACACACATATGGACACATACACACGTTCTCTCTCAGTCACACACACAGGGGGCTGTTTGGTTTAAGACTAGGTTTGCCTAAGGTTGCCACACCTAAGGTTAGGAAAGTTTGACCAACTTAGGTGGGTGTTTGGTTCAAGCCACACCTTAGGCAAGCCACATTAGGGTCCCACATTACATACACTCAAAAAGTGTGGCAAGATTCCCTTAGGCTTGCCAACTTGTGGCTCTCATTTTGAAAAACTAACCTTAGGCAAGTGTGGCAACATTATCTCTATGACAAGTGGGCCATAGGGACAATAAAGTGTGGCAAGCCAAAGTGTGTCAAAAACCAAAAACATGCCAACTAAATTGTGGCTGCCAAATTTTGGCTTGGAAAATGGTGGCTAGGGACCAAATAGCCCCTAAATCAGTATTAAAAAAACTAGGGCGCACCTAAAATGTCCAAATCCAAATAAACACGAACTGGAGCTAAATTCAAATATATGGAAATATTGTAGCATCAAGAACTTCTCCCAGAAAAAAAAAGTTGAGTAATATTCAGGGATTGTTTTCACACACACAAAAAGGTTCGTTGGATGTCCTTCGAGCACGACACGGTGACGCGCCGTTCGATCGACCGCGCGGCCGCGGTTCACGCGCTTTGACAGGATTCCGTATCGTGGATGTGGTAACTAATAAAAGCGCTGCCTAAGTCTAATGTTTACGTGTACTAGTACGGTTTTCTTTTAAGTTTAACCAACCCTATATAAAACTAAACTAAGCTCCCATACGTGCACCCATCAATATGCCGCCGCCGTTGCGCATGCCGGCGCCTGCCTGCTCCGACCAACAATTTCTCGCCCATCACCGCTGTGTCGCCGCCAAGCCGAAGGCTCGCCCGCTCACGTTGTCTGCAGTCCCTCCTCGCGATGCCGCCACGCTGCCAAGCACGCGAGCAGCTAGTGGAGTCGCGTCTATGCACGCAGCGTACGAAGAGGAGGACGAGCGCGTGCTCTAGCACGCCGGCGAGGAGGAACTAGCGTGTCATTGTCGAATCCGCCCACGCGGACACTACGAAAAAATACACATCTGTGATGATACGTGTTTGTCACAGTAGGTCGGTTTTTTGTCATGCATGTACATCCATGACAAATTTATGACAGAATCAAGATAGTCAAACCTGTGCTGTCGTAGAAGTGTTCCATCACATTACCAAAATTATCATCACGGAAGTGTCCACTTCCATGACGATAAATCGCGTGTCACAGAAGTGCTTTCGTCAAGGGTGACCGACACGTGGCATCCACTGTAACGGAACGCCGTTAAGCTATCGGGTCGGGTTTTGGATCCGATAACCCGTTAACAGCCCCGACCAATGGGAAATTTCCACGTGTAAAATTCTTATTGGCCAGACGAAACACGTGTCAGCTCGTCAGTGGGTCAGATAGGCGCCTATGATACGTCGACACGTGGCATGGCCCAACAGAGGCCCATTCATGTGAAAAGGCCGGCCCGTTTGACTTGGTCAAATGCTGGCGGGCCGGCCCATGGAAAGCCTGTTAATGGCCTGTTCGCATATAGCCCATTTACAGCCCGCTAACCCAAGGCCCGTTACGCCCTATCCAAATTAGGCCCAGTAGCGTCATCTGGGCCATCCAATATGATTCCAGCCCGTTTTCACTTCTGGCCCATGTATGGCCCATGACGTCTTTCGGCCCATATGAGGCCCTATGTAACTCTTGGCATATTAACGGCCTGTGGTGAAACTGGCCCGTAATGAACAGTGTATCACTTTACACCCATTAACGGCCCGTGGTGAAACTGGCCCGTAATGAACAGTGTATCACTTTATACCCATTAACGTCCCGTTATTCCGTTGGGCCGTTTCCATCCCATGTTATCTTTCGGCCTTCTCAGAGCCCATTTATTCTTGGGCTCATTTCCAGCATTCTTTTACTTACGACCCGTTACTGTCATTTTCTGCTTGTGGGACAAATTCAGCCCGTGGTTACAGTCGGCCCGTTTGTGGTCCGTTAATACGTTGGGCCGTTTTCATAGCGTCATCAAATACGGCCTATTAACGATGGCCCGTTACGGTCGGCCCATGAACGGACGATTCCAACTCTAGACCATTTACGGCCATAATGCGGCCTGTTATTGGCCCATGTTTGGCCAATCAATCATACAGCCCGTATAAGGCCCATTGATGATACGGCCCGTAGAAGGCCTACTGTTTCTACGGCTCGTAAAAGGCCCACTGTTTCTACGGCCCGTAGGAGGCCCAGTGTCACTACAGTAAATATTAGCCCATGGTTATTGTGGCCTAGTTTTAAAAAATAGGTTATTGCAGCCACTAGTTAACCGCGGAAAAAGAACTGCAATGACTACAAGCAAACAAATAAACAAGACAACGAGGAAATAAATAAGCAAGCAACTAATGCTAGGCTATCACGGCTATTACACATATTACATCCACTGGGCATCAAAGTTCGCCACCAGTGCAAATATAGGGAACAAAGCAGCATATCATATACACTGGCCGTCAAAATTGGCCACGAGTGCAAATAAACGCGGCAGCAAAACAAGAGCATAACTGAAACAACTTCAGAAGAGCTCAAGAAACGTTATCCTGGGTATCTGGCAATAAGCTTAGCAAGCTGATTAGCTTTGTCCTGTTTGGCGCTAAAATCTTCCAACGCTTGCTGTTGCACCAGAAAGTATGCATCTGAATGCTCCAGGGACTTCCGCAGTCCTTCCGCTTCTTGTCGCAGCATAGCCGATCGATGTCTTTCAGCTTGTAGTTGAGACTCAAGAAACCGAACTAATTCAGACAGTGAGTTTGAATAGCTTGTGCAAGCGGTAGTGGCCAGTAACTCCAACAATAAACCAAGACAGGATGTATCACTATCCTGAACCTTATCTGCGTTACTTCCTTTACCGTTGCTTAATAAGGCACTCTTCTGCAATATTCTGTCAGCATTCTAAAAGAAGAAACAAGCAGACACATAACAAGTTTAGCATGTACTACTATATGAAACTCATTTCGGTGAACCAGTTCATTAGTAAGGTGGACATGATTAAACTACCAAGTCTTCTATTGCCAAGTACTAGTACATAATAAAAGCATCAAACAAACATATATCTATGTCCTATGGTAGTCATGGAATCTTAAATTAGAACAGTTGTTCTTCAGGTTTAGGCACTTGTTCTACATGAACAGAGTACAGTAAAACACAAGAATATAATACTTAAAAATAGAAAATGAGCTCATAGACCTTACCACATTCTTGGTTCGGGACCAGTACAGAACAAGGCATTCCCAGTCATCGTCCAGTAAATGTGTCTCAGGAGAACGTAAGGGAATTTGATGAGTTTCTTTGCCGGTGAAGTACATTTTCTTCAGGTAATTCCGATACTACCACCAAGCATTCTTGAAGATAGCAGAGGTATTAGCACAGGTTACCTCATCCTGAGTTTCCAAATTGGTCCTTCTCTATAGAGAAAAATGGGAAAATTTGTTGTATTATAACCATCATGGAGGTAGGATGTATGTGACGAAGCAAAGTAATTGCCACAAATAACATTACTTACACATAACTCCTGGACAAACACCTGCAACTGGCCTTTTCCTTCATCTTTAGTATAATATTTCCAAGATGGGAAGATACGCACATACGATTTAACAACATCAAATGTGATAGATGCTAAACTACGACTAGCTGGTTGTGCTTCCTCCACGGGAATAGGCGTACTAACTGGTGGAGTTGGGGTTCGCCGTGATAGTACTGGCCCTTTGGGCATTGGATCTGCCTAACTAACTGCTCTTGTTTGGGAGCTCTGTGGTGGAGATGGTGATGTGTCAACAGGAACTGGGTTACTATCGGCTGGGGTTGGGGTTAGATTGGGTGAAGCTGGTTCTCTGTCCATCGTAGTAGGGGTACAATCTGCGAGAGTTTGGGTTATGTGTGGTAGGGCTGGTTCTTGTGCATGTACAACCGGAGTGCTATCTCCACCAAGAGGTAGCACTGTTTTATTTGAAGACCGTGTTTTTAGTCCGCTAGATACTGGCATCACCCGCTCCAATTCAAATGGCTGATAAACAGGAAACATAGTTGAATGTACAAACATTGTATGAGAGACAGATGCAATAGATAGTGTGGAAAAAGAGGGCATGAAATAGTTGACATGTATATTGTTTAACTAAAACGGATAGCATGACATAATTTCACATATATGATGTCTATCTAAACTGGGTAGCATAGCATAACATAATTCAAAGATATGATGAATAACTAAACAGGATCGCATGACATAATTCACCTACGTGTTATCTAAGTAATCAGGATCACATCATTTAATTCTCATATGTGATTTATATGCTAAACAGAGGGCATTCGATATGATGTCTGAACAAAGAACATGGTGTTGAATATTGTGTATATGATGTCTAAATTATGCGATGCAAGACACTGTATGCATGATATGAACAGTATAACCATGCCAAGTTAGAGCATACACCTCAGTGGGGGAATAGGACTGGTCATCTGTCTCTGAATCCATCTCTGAGGAGCTATCGGGACCCAACAAGAGATCTGCTTCGACAGGTAGCACTGTCTGTTCTGAAGGCCTTGTTTTCACTCCATATTTTTCCATCTCCCACCCAAATGGCTGATTCACAGGAAGAGTAGTTTAATGTACAAACATTGTCGACAAATGGAAATGTAGTGAAGAAAAGGAAGGGCAAGATATCATTCAAATATATGATGCCTGGTTAAACAGGATGGCATTACACATTTCACATATATTATGGCTGGCTAAAAGACATGAGACTGCATAATTCCCATATATGATATAGAAACTAAACAGGTGGCATTATAGAACATGTCTAAACTAAGCAGATGACATATATGATGTCAAAAGTAGGCACTGCAAGGCAACATATCCATGATATGACTAACATCATCATGCCAAGGTAGAGCAAACACCTTGGGGGGGTAAATAGGAGTGGTCAGCGGCGCCCGAATCCGCCTCAGAACAGATATCTTCCTCTGGATTACAATCTGGAGAGGGGTGGGGAGGGTTTGCCATTGAACCCACCATGGAGTGATGTCTGCATGACATTGTATTGCCGCGCAAAACACTTCTCTTTTTCTCTACATGTTCAGCATGACTATGTACAATATCTGACATGCATACTAAAAAAATATGGTGAGATTATGTAAGGAGAGCATGCAGAAATTTAGAGTGATGGTAACCACCAGTGGATCGATGTTTTTCCGTTGAACCAAAATAGCCCTAATGGATCGACGTGAATGTATAGTAATAAGTGATGCAACAAGTGCACAACCTCTTTGCCGTAGCCGTGTCGACCTCAACATCATTGGGTTGGTCATTGAAGCAATTGAGGCAAAGGTGGCTGTCGGAGGTGTGGAGGAAGATCTGAGGAATCTGTAGACGGCATCCAGGGCACTGCTCTATTGTGATGGATCGTTCTGTCATTGGAGCACCTCCGGTGAGCCGTAAGACGTCAAGGCTGAAGCAGCACAAGACAGACATCGTCAATCTCAAGTTGGATTCTAATAGCATCTCTAATAGATGATGTAAAATGGATGTAAAATTAACATCACCAAAAACCACCTGACTACAACATATGAGGTAAAAACTGTTGACTCTGAACTTAACTGTCGAAACTGAAATTTACTATGGAATCTGAATGCTACTGTCGAAACTGAACGCAATGGTAGCAGAGAGGCACTTGACATGTAGTTTAGGGAGGGCCTGTAGTTCATCTTCAACCTGCACCCCCCTAAGCCGCCAGCCACCACCGGCCGAACCGCCGGCCCCAGCACTGCCTCGCCGCCCCGAAACAACTCGCCACCGCCGCCCCAGCCAGCCCTCTAGGCCCCCCGCCCCCACCCTGAACCCTAAGATAGATAGTGGGGTACCTCTCCGGCGAGCCCCCGTCCCCGCTGCGGGTGGTTCTTCCTTAACTCCGGCGAGCCCCCCCAACCCCTGAAAATCGATTGACCCAAAAGTCGATTCAGTCGACTGAAGTGTGGCTTAATCGGAGCAGAGCAGCAGCACGAGCGAGGGGGAGAGCAGCAGCAGCTGGGCGAGTGAGCGATCGAGCGAGAGCCAGAGCAGCAGCAGATCCGGCTGGTATGGACGCCGCCGCCAAAGGGGCCTCGCACTGGGGGAGAGCCGCCGTGGAGATGTCGCCCGCGGCGCCGGCTGCAAGGTAGCTGCTCCATGGGGGTGCGGGATGGAGTACCGTAGGCGCCGAGAGGTCGAGTTAAGGAGAAGGTGCGATGCGATGAGTGTACAACCTCTTTGGTGGCGCCGAGTAGGCCTCGGCTTCGTCTGAGGAGTCGGTGAGGATGTTGTGGTTCCGGTGGAGCAGGTTAAGGCAGCGATGTGGGGATGGAGCAGCCGCGGTAGACGAGGCGATCGTTAGAGCAGCTCCTTGGAGGTGGAGGACGGGGCGGCTGAACCGGCGGGACGGAGAGATGGACGACGGATCCTCATCCGGGGAGGTGGACGAGGGAGGTCAAGCTGTTGCGCTGGACAACGTAGTCGGGGAAGAGGCTCCGGCTGGGCAGCGGTGACGTGGCGGACGGAGGAGGGTGGGGTTTCGCGGCTGGAGCGAAGAGGTTATGGCGGCCTGGGATTTCCAATGGCGAAAAGGGGGCGATGGGAGGGGATGAAGCATGACTTAGGAACGTTCTTGTCCAAAATGTAGGGTGTGTTACAAAAGTACCCCCCACCGATTTGAACTAGCGGCCCTTTCGGCTCACTGTTAGAAGGGGGATGTTGCATGTCGGGATTTGGCAGCTGGAGGGAGTTTTCACGCGCGTTGTAATTTCGGGATAGCAAGGCGCGGGTTGTGAAGGCGCCAGTTTTGGGAGCACGATATCTGAATTTTCGGGATATAACAAGACGCGGGTTGAATTTTAGGGACAAGCCTAACATGTAGTAATATTGTACTTGTACGTACCAAATTAATTCACACTTCCCTCAACCAAAAAGAAAACAAAAAAATAAACTATTCACACCACACAAAGAGAGAGTCTTGCCCCGTTTTACTATACAAATGCTATTCAACGCTACTCCCTCCTTCCATCTATATAGGGCCTAATGCGTTTTTCGATGCTAATTTTAACCAAATAATAGAGCAATGATATATGACATGCAACTTACACAAAGCACACCATTAAATTCATCTGTGAAAGGTTCTTTCAATGATATAATTTTCACATTGTGCATGTCATGTACTATTAATCTTGTCAATAGTCAAAGGCGGTCTTAAAAATCTCATTACGCCCTATATAGATGGAAGGAGGGAGTATGAATCCATGTTATGTCTGATTAAATTTTTTCGCTTGCTGTATAATGCATGTAACCTACTCATACCAACATTTTAGTGAATTCCAAATGTCTATACTACCGCTGCAATTCGAACTAAATTTGAATTCGTTTCTCTATTTCAATAAGAATCTACAATCATGATTGTTGCCAACTTCAACCATCATAGTTTCCTTGCTATCCGCCAGATATAAATCAGACGGCCTATAATGCAGGATGGCGGGCACACCATCATCAACAACTCCTTTTTTATAAGAGTAGAGATAAAACATATTAAATGTAGTATACCATGTTCATAACCACACCATGTGTATCACCGTTATATATATTCACACATCCGTCGGTTTAAAACACTATGATAAATTCTTCAAATATCCGAATTCGCTTTTTATAATGAAGAATATATGATCTCTATTCGTCTTTTACACCCACACAACCCTCTTATCTTTGTAGCTAGTGCTAACTTTCTCTTGTGCATGCACACGCCCGCATCCCTCTCACCCTCCCTCAGCATTCTCTAGCTCCATTGCGCAAATTCGTATTTTCACTTTAGGTCGTTCACCCACGGTGTGTGTAGGCCCCCCAGCTCCTTCTTTACGGCACACATCGATCGATATGCCTCTCTAGCCAGGTGTGCCTAGCACAAACACAAGATTCCCCTCTTCTCTTGTCACCGTCCATGCCTCACTCCCACCACTCTTTTCATTGTTCTCGTACTCGCACACTCCTCCCCCTCGATATAGTATGCCTCTCATACCACCTCCTACATGCATCCCTCTCTCTCTATCCTTCTCCTCATGCCTCATTTGCTTCTAACACACATGCATGTATACCGATCGATCTCCCAACATATACCTAGATCGACTTTAACTACCCCCCATCGATCGACGTACCTCACAAGTTAAGTCTCTCCTTTATTTTACAAAGGGCGATTGACCTTCCTATGTAGTTACATCTGCTTACCACAGCCACATCGTCCCCCCTCATCATTCGTGCATGCCTCCTGACCCGTCTCTCACACGCACGTGCAAAGACAACAAGCAGCCATCTCCTCTCTTATTGATATTGTGGGCGTGCCCTCCGTTTGTCTAGCAAGCCTATCCCACCATTTGTTAGAATCAACTCCACTACCACCCCCTCCAACTCTCTAGCTCTGTCTCTCTCCCAACCTTATTCATCTCCTGCACATATGCATGGATGTCGATCGATCTCCCTTAACACATGAGGCAGATCGATCTCCTTAATACATGAGGTAGGCCTCTCTCCTCCTCCACACATATACCAGCCATTGTACCTCTATAGTTAATTGGGCCTCCCTCTTCCCCCACCACACACCGATAGTCGAGCGCTGCAGGTAGGTATCCATGCCCTAGAGACAAACTGCACATGTCCCATCTCACGTTCCAATAGGCCAGCCACTCTATATCTTTGAC
Organism: Triticum urartu; assembly: GCF_056163025.1. Lineage (NCBI taxonomy): Eukaryota > Viridiplantae > Streptophyta > Magnoliopsida > Poales > Poaceae > Triticum > Triticum urartu. The sequence continues at coordinate 120,064,810 of NC_141873.1, forward strand.
GTGGGCACACACAAATTCGATGGCACTCTTTATCGATCGTGCGTGCACACACACACACACATCATCCCTCTCTTCGATTCTATGGACACCTCAAGCCGATGATACCTCCACTCTCTTCTCGTGGATCGCCCCCTCTATATATATATGTTATATCCAGGACTCTATTTCACACACATTGCATATGTTAAATTTTTTTATTGACCCCCCCCACACACACACACAAAAAAACTCTCAAGAACCCACACACTATATCTCTCTAGGTTTGTATCTCTCTCACACAACCCCATGTAGGTGGTGTACGTATACAAGAAGAGAATAGGTGCACATGCACGTACTCACGCTTCGTGCCCAGCCACACCCACGCGGGTACACGGTGGAGCTCATTTCTCCGCAGAAGCTGAATTTGTTTTTGAAACATCAAGTGGCTAGAGACTCGAAAACTTATTTGCCCATTAGTGACTTGTCAGGGCGGTGGATTTTAGTTTGTACGATAATGCTGCATCCACCTAAAGTAACGAAAGTTCTTACGTAAACTTCCTAGTAATTCCCTCTTCGTAGGTGCAACATTACTCCTAACATTTGTAATATCAGTTTGAAACTTGTAATATTGCCGTGTCCTATTCCTGCATTTTCAAAATCCTGTGAATCAAATCGGTCCTGAGTTGGTGATGATGTTGTGCCTCCCATCTTTCACCAATAGCCGTCGGATCTAGATCTGACGCATACAAACCAAGCTTCTCCATTTTTGCAAAAAGATGCCCGCACTTGTTCCCTATTTACAAACAACTCCTTGTCTCGCACAACCTAGGAGTAGAAGGCCGTGGAAAAATCTGGCGTGATGGCCGCTGTCGGAGCCGTCCACCCCCAATCTTGGTGTTCCGTGCAATGCACGGGCATCTACGCACGGGAAATTATGTTGAACAGGGCTAGTTGTAAGCAGGCTAGCTCTACAGTCATGATGATAATGACTACAGATGGTGAGGCCGACTATGGTATGCCAAACATGGCGCCTATACTCTGGTGTCATCTCTGGCGCAGGGTCTTGTCACTTCACTGTGAGGAGTAGCACGTAATAATTTGACCAACGGGTAGTATAGTGTTAGTACTCCTACTACTACATTGGTAGTACTACTACTAGTACTAGTAGCACCATCGTTTGGATTTAGGAGTACTACCACGTCCACCGGCATCAAGGAACGTCTCCAGGTAGTATTGCTTGAGGCCGCCAGGGCGAGGGGCCGCTTGGACAACAGCTTCGTCTCCTTGTTCGATGAGGTCCTCGTCGGTTTCCTCGACAAGTTCACCGTCGTCAAGAAGCTTGCAGACAACTTTGACGTAAGCCTCCAGCCGATGCGCCTAGGCTCTACGATGCCCGTCGCCCTCAAAGGCCACTATGGTAACAACCTCTTTGATGCACTAGTGGCCCTGCGACTGCCCACCGTCGCGCCAGAGAATGTCCACCTTGAGGTCGCGCTCGCCGCGTAGCGCCTGGCGCAGCAAGACACCATCGACATAATCACCCACGTCTACGCGCAAATCGTCCACAAGGACTACTACATGCAAGAGGAGGACGATAGGACGCTGGCCTTCTTGGAGCGTAGGGCAACCTTGGACGGCACTGTTCAGAAGCACGTTAAGCTCGCCGCCAACGCCGCTGCTCCTCACACGTCGGTTGGTGACCCGGCACTCTAGGGCGTGAGGATGTCTTTGAACGTTGATGGATCCGTATGTATTTTTATCTTTCCGTCAAATCCATGTAGTAGTATATGATACTACATTAATTATCTTGTCGGATGGCTGAGAAAATAGGAGGGAGAAGAGATGGTTGTAGCACGGAGTCCAAGAAAATTGGTGTCGGATGGGACTCGTGTGGGTGGCGTGTGTCGTACTGCTAGACGTGAGTGCTACTGAGTTATGGCCCATGACACCCCATTATATCGAGGTACGTAGAACAAATTTCTTGTAGTCCGTGCTCAGCCCTCCTCTATCTCTCTTCTCAGCCAGCCAGCGGACGCACGGAGCCCATCTTCTGTTTTCTCACATGTGGCCCCACATGTCAGTGAAAACACAAGAGGACCCACTGAACCTGCACATCCTTCACCTCGACGTGCTGGTGATGAAAAACAAATCCAATAAAGATCTTCGGTGGCCGCTTTTGGAGTTACTCAAGAGTAGTAAGATTCTATTTACAGTTTAACCCAAGATGCACATCTCGTGGCTTCAACTACCACTCTATTTTCTTTCATGACACGACCTGGATGTTGGATGTCCCACGTGTCAGCAAAAGGAGGAAGAACCCGACCAAATCTTCGGTTCTGCTTTCGGATTAGACTAGTTGTGCTAACTTAAAATTTTTATTGTGTACTCCCTCCGTTCCAAAATACTTGACTTCCATTTGTCCAAAAATGGATCTACCTATATACTAAGACATGTCTAGATACATATATATTTTGACAAATAGAAGGCATGTATTGTGCAACGGAGGGAGTAGAATGGATGCAAGTTTTTGTATTGGGAAGAAGAGTACATCCATATATTGATAGAGCGCAATTTAGTAGATGTTCTATCACTTTTAGCTAGCACAGACGCAAGATCGAGCCTCCGCAGATCAACAATGAATGCATCGAGAAGGCACTAATCCAACTTACAGGACTAGTAAAATGTATTCTTGTGGTTCTTGTTTTCTTTGGTCTTGCTTTTCTAGTCAAAATTATCGTTGGAGTCCGTGGAAAACGGAGGTGCGTTTGGGGTCGTGCATTGGAGTTGGCCTTACAAGTGGGACCGCAGTTAAGGAAACCGACTATCGTCAAACCCCCACCTCGCCCGCCGCGCGATGGCTGAAGTTAGAGAAACGACGAGGTTGAAGAGATTGCTCTAGCACGGACTCCAAGAAATAATATGGTGTCAGATGGATTTCGTGGTGGTGGCGTGTGCCGTACTCCTGGACGTGAATGCTTGTTCTGGCCCATGCCACCCTACTACTCCTACTACTTACTCCTACTAGTATATAGTATAGTAGTATCGAGGATTCGAGGTGCTGGTTACGTACAACGAACACATTAACATATGGCTACAGTAAAAAAACCGCCCGACACGCGAAGCATGTGAAGCTAGTACAAATTTAGAGAAGTGACTCGAAAGCCATTCATAAATTTAGTAAGTTTATCACGGGCATATAATTTTATTACACACAATAGGTCATCAACCCACATCGACAACGAGGATACATTATAAATACTAAAGTTTTCACCACACAACAAATAACAAGCCATGAAATGAACTTCAACTCAACCATTCCGCGGCGTTGGAAACGCTTGCTTTGAACCACAACTGATTCTCTGGGACGGGCCATCTATTGTCGATCTGGAGACCAATGCAGGACCGATCATCCAGGCTGAAGCGGCCTACTATATCAGTACGAGGGTAGGGAACCACCCAAATGTCCGAGATATAGACACAGTTGCTTCTAATAAATGTGTTAACAGCAGTTGGATCGCCTTTCACCATCATCGGATAGTTTTGTCCAAGGAAGAGCGAGTTTTCTCCAAGACTATCAATTCTATGTCAGGGAGAAGGAGTTGGCGCTAGCACACTAGTATCCATCCTGAATACCATGCAATGGGTGTTGGAATAGGTCCGGAGAGTGCGACCATGGGAGACACCTGCTTCCTTACCAGTAACATCATCAGTGGGTTGTATACACACAAGAAGAGGTGGTCCATCGGAATTAGTTGCCAGGCGCTGCTCGTCCTCATGCTCGTGATCATCACCATCGTCATCTCCCCCTTGGTTATAAAAATTTTCAAGTATAGGTGGTGGGATGTTCACAGGACCTTGGAAACACAAGAAGAAGGTTAATTAGTAAAGGGAAACTTGCTAATCCACATGCATGGGGATGAAACAATTATAATTACGGTGGAAGACAAACGGACCGAAACTACTAGGATGCCATGCAAAAACAGTGCCACGAGTGGTGGCAGCAAACACAAGGCCCTCGTATTGAATTGCATCACAGTACTCATCCGTGTATAGAAACTGATTTTTGAGCAATATCCATTGAGTCGAACCACGAAGGACGGCAACAAGCTTGTCAAAGATAGCAACAACTTGATAGTTGTTGTAATTCCAAGAGCGGTTGGGAACTCGACAAATTGCTATCTTCCATAGAAGACAGTCACCATGATCGTATTTGAATGTGCGTACATTACCGGTGTGCTCAACCTCTGGGCAGTGTGCTCAGATTTTTGGAAGTGCAACCCGGTGACGAGTGTACACATTCACAAGTTCCCACTCGTAGTTGGACCCGATGTAAACAACCCAATCTCCATTTGCGCCCGCCCAAGCCTTGCCCTCGAGAGATGGCATCTTAACATCATACGTATCATTATCAAGCGGCATCAACTGGCACAGGGCGAGGCCTCTGTCGTGCCGGCGCCAGTCATCAGGGTCACAACGAAGAAAATAGGGGAGATCAAACCGCTCCTTGACTCTTGGGTTCTTTGTAATGATGTTATTAGTTGAGTCGAGAATGGGCTTGAACGAACCTGCCATGCTACCCGAGGTGATGACGTCGCACCGATCAATGAGTTCCTCCACCACGTCATCTTTCAGATCGGGGCAAGAATAACGGGGTCGTTTCCGGCCTGTTCCCTCCATGGAGAAGACGATCGAACAATGGCAGAAGAAATGGTGAAGGGCTGAAGGAAAATCAAGGAGGGAGAGGAAGAGCGTGCGACAGCAGTTCCAAATCGAGAGGGAAATGCGAAGAGTCGGTGGACGGTTGCGAGTTTGCCACGGTTCATGAAGAGGCGCCCTGGCCTACACGTCCGTTCGGAAATACTCCTACTACTCGTTGTCATCTCAATGATATGTTGGAACGGGACCACATGTCAACGAAACATGGTGTGTAATTTCTCGTGAAAAATTCGATCTGGGCGCGTTGGCCCGAGGTGCCACATTAGTTATCGGCCTTTATTTTTTTAATGGCGTGCCGATCAGTTTTGAAGCACGACTAACTGGTACTGTATGTGGAGAGGATGACAGCAGGGACCCGCCAAGGTCATGGCAGTACGCAAGCAAGTGCCTCCTTATTTCAAGCCAATAAAAAAATGGCTCCTCCTAGTGGATTTCTGACATATGGGTCCCATGCCATTGTCAACGTAGTCAATAAATGAGAGAATTGCACAACGAGCGGCTGACACCAGGGACCCAGCAGCTCGCCCAGTTATTTTTGTTTGGGGTTAATTTGATAAATGCCACTCCAAATCTGGTGTATCCGAGAAATGCCACTACAATTTCCAAACTTTGAAAAATGCCATTTCATGCCATTTCTAGTGGCATTTTTCGAAGTCTGGAGTGGCATTTTTCAAAGTTTGCAAACTACAGTGGCATTTTTCAAAGTTTGCAAAAATTGCAGTGGCATTTTTCAAAGTTTGGAAATTGCAGTGGCATTTTTATGAATCGCCATAATTGGAGTGGCATTTATCTAATTTGTTTTTGAGACGGGAGCAGGGTGTCAACTAGGCTGTGCGGGACACTCTGGCCTGTCTAGACAGCCTTTTCTTTTATGTTTACCACACACCAGCCCAGTAGTTTTTTTCTTTTTGAAAATGGCTAGCCCAGTTCTTTTGTGATTTGTCAAGTAAGTCGCTTTATCAGGCCTGCTGGGCTGCAAATCTTTCAAGACGAGGAGAGCTTCATTTGGCTGGCCGAGAAAATGGCCTATCAGTAATGTGGAATGGGCTGTACATTTTTAAAACATATCAAACCAGCAATTATTTTCAAATATCTTTTTTTCATTTCAAGATTTTAAATTGCATTGATTTTTATGCGCGGACAATTTATTGGATTTTATATTGATATACATTTATTTTAAAATCAGTCTGAATGTGACTCGAAATTTCGGGATTAAAAACAGTTCAGTCCGCACCGACATATGCAAAATTTCGTATAATTCTTTAACCGTGGCCACAAATATGGGCTGTAATGCTAACATAAAGAATATGGGCTCCAAAAAAACCCGTAAGAATTAGCAAATGGGCTGTAAATTATTTGAAATAATGGCAGATGGGATGTATGTTGTTTTCCACAGATTTGAGGCTTTCCACAAATGGCCTGTATACTGTTGGATGTCCATCCAACGACCGTCGTGCTTCTTCAATCTCTGCTCTTCCTGCTCCAGCCGCTCAAACAAGCGCCGGCGGGACTGCCTGCTCCCTCCTCCCCTGCAGTTGATTTATCAGCCATTTGCAAAGATATTTCAGTAGATGTCAGCTTATTCAAGTCAAGTCTACGATATAAAGAGAGAGGCATAACACTAACACCGGCTCCAAGATCACATAAAGCAGTTTTAATATAATTTATTTTAATGGAGCAAGGTATAGTAGGTACTCCGGGGTCTCCAAGTTTCTTTGGTATTCCACCCTTAAAAGTATAATTAGCAAGCATGGTGGAAATTTCAGCTTCCGGTATCTTTCTTTTATTAGTAATGATATCCTTCATATATTTAGCATAAGGATTTGTTTTGAGCACATCAGTTAATCTCATACGCAAAATGATAGGCCTAATCATTTCAGCAAATCGCTCAAAATCCTCGTCATCCTTTTTCTTGGATGGTTTCGGAGGAAAGGGCATGGGTTTCTGAACCCAAGGTTCCCTTTCTTTACCAAGTTTCCTAGCAACAAAGTCTCTTTTATCATAATGTTGATTCGTTGATTGTGGGTTATCAAGATCAACAGCAGGTTCAATTTCTACATCATTATCATTACTAGGTTTAGCATCATCATGAACATCATCATTAATATTTTTACTAGGTTCATGTTCATTACCAGATTGTGTTTCAGCATCAGACATAGATATATCATTTGGATTATCAGGTGGTTCAGCAATAGGTTCACTAGAAGTTTGCACAGTTCTATCATTTTTCTTCTTCTACTTTTTAGAAGAACTAGGAACATCAATATTATTTCTTTGAGAATCTTGCTCGATTCTCTTAGGGTGGCCTTCAGGATACAAAGGTTCCTGAGTCATTCTACCAGTTCTAGTGGCCACTCTAACAGCATAATCATTTTTCTTACTATTCATTTCATTAAGCACTTCTTTTTGAGCCTTAAGTACTTGTTCTACTTGAGTGGTAACCATAGAAGCATGTTTGCTAACAAGTTTAAGTTCACCTTTAATATTAGCCATATAATCACCCAAGTATTTAAGCATATCGGAATCATATTTCAATTGTCTACCAAAATAAGCATTGAAATTTTCTTGTTTAACAATAAAATTATCAAACTCATCAAAGCATTGCCTAGCAGGCTTATAGTGAGGGATATCACCTTCATCAAATCTATAGAGAGAATTTACCTTTACTACCTGTGTCGGGATATCGGAATCAGGAGGTTCTTCAATAAATAAAGAATTGAGATCATATGTTTCTTCAACAGGCGGTGAATTAAGACCATGTATTTCTTCAATAGGAGATAAATTCTTAACATCTTCAGCTTTAATACCTTTTTCTTTCATAGATTTCTTTGCCTCTTGCATATCTTCGGGACTGAGGAATAGGACACCTCTCTTCTTCGGAGTTGGTTTAGGAATAGACTCAGTAATTGGAGCAGGAGCTGGCTCAGGAGGTGCCCAATTATTTTCATTTGTCAACATATTATTCAATAGAATTTCAGCTTCATCCGGTGTTCTTTCCCTGAAAAGAGAACCAGCACAACTATCCAGGTAATCTCTGGAAGCATCGGTTAGTCCATTATAAAAGATATCAACTATTTCGGGTTTCTTAAGAGGATGATCAGGCAAAGCATTAAGTAACTTGAGAAGCCTCCCCCAAGCTTGTGGGAGACTCTCTTCTTTAATTTGCACGAAGTTGTATATTTCCCTCAAAGCAGCTTGTTTCTTATGAGCAGGGAAATATTTAGCAGAGAAGTAATAAATCATATCCTGGGGACTACGCACACAACCAGGATCAAGAGAATTAATCCATATCTTAGCATCACCCTTTAATGAGAACGGAAATATTTTGAGTATATAAAAGTAACGCGATCTCTCATCATTAGTAAACAGGGCAGCTATATCATTTAATTTAGTAAGATGTGCCACAACAGTTTCAGATTCATAGCCATAAAATGGATCAGATTCAACCAAAGTAATTATATCAGGATCAACAGAGAATTCATAATCCTTATCAGGAACACATATAGGTGAAGTAGCAAAAGCAAGGTCGGGTTTCATTTTATCTCTAAGTGATTCTTTGTTCCATTTAATTAATAACCTCTTAAGCTCATATCTATCTTTGCAAGCTAAAATAGTGGCAGAAGATTCCATATCAAAAAGATAGCCCTCAGGAATAACAGGCATATTTTCATCATCGTATTCAGATTCAATAATTTCTTTTTCTCTAGCCCTAGCAATTTGTTCATCAAGAAATTCACTAAGGGGCACAGTAGTATCAGGCATAGAAGCAATTTCATCATAAGTATCATGCATAGCAGAAGTGGCATCATCAATAACATGCGACATATCAGAACGAATAGCAGAAGCAGATGTAGGTGTCGCAAACTTACTCATAACAGAAGATGAATCAAGTGAAGAGCTAGATGGCAGTTCCTTACCTCCCCTCGTAGTTGAGGGATAGATCTTGGTTTTTGGATCTCTCAAGTTCTTCATAGTGTCCAGCAGATATAAATCCCAAGTGACTCAAAGAATAGAGCTATGCTCCCCAGCAATGGTGCCAGAAATTTGTCTTGATAACCCACAAATATAGGGGATCGCAACAGCTTTTGAGGGTAGAGTATTCAACCCAAATTTGTTGATTCGACACAAGGGGAGCCAAAGAATATTCTCAAGTTTTTCCATTGAACCAAAATAGCCCTAATGGATCGACGTGAATGTATAGTAATAAGTGATGCAACAAGTGTACAACCTCTTTGCCGTAGCCGTGTCGACCTCAGCATCATTGGGTTGGTCGCTGAAGCAGTTGAGGCAGAGGTGGCTGTCGGAGGCGTGGACGAAGATCTGAGGAATCTGTCGACGGCATCCAGGGCACTGCTCTGTTGTGATGGATCGTTCTGTCGTTGGAGCAGCTCCGGTGAGCCGTAAGACGTCAAGGCTGAAGCAGCACAAGACAAACATCATCAATCTCAAGTGGGATTCTAATAGCATCTCTTATAGATGATGTAAAATGGATGTAAAATTAACATCACCAAAAACCACCTGACTACAACAGATGAGGTAAAAACTGTTGACTCTAAACTTAACTGTCGAAACTGAAATTTACTATGGAATCTGAATGCTACTGTCGAAATTGAACGCAATGGTAGCAGAGAGGCACTTGACATGTAGTTTAGGGAGGGCCTGTAGTTGATCTTCAACCTGCACCCCCCTGAGCCGCCAGCCACCACCGGCCAAACCGCCGGCCCCAGCGCCACCTCGCCACCCCGAAACAACTCGCCACCGCCGCCCCGGCCAGCCCTCTAGGCCCCCCACCCTGAACCCTAAGATAGATAGTGGGGTACCTCTCCGGCGAGCCCCCGTCCCCGCTGCTGGTGGTTCTTCCTTAACTCCGGCGAGCCCCCCAACCACTGAAAATCGACTGACCCAAAAGTCGATTCAGTCGACTGAAGTGTGGCTTAATCGGAGCAGAGCGGCAGCACGAGCGAGGGGGAGAGCAGCAGCAGCAGCTGGGCGAGCGAGTGGTCAAGCGAGAGCCGGAACAGCAGCAGCAGATCCGGCTGGTATGGACGCCGCCGCCGAAGGGGCCTCGCACTGGGGGAGAGCCGCCGTGGAGATGTCGCCCGCGGTGCCGGCTTCAAGGTAGCCGCTCCATGGGGGTGCGGGATAGAGCACCGTCAGCGCCGGGGGGTCGAGTTAAGGAGAAGGTGCGATGCGATGAGTGTACAACCTCTTTGGTGGCGCCGAGTAGGCCTCGGCTTTGTCCGAGGAGTCGGTGAGGATGCTGCGGTTCCGGTGGAGCAGGTTAAGGCGGCGCTGTGGGGATGGAGCAGCCGCGATAGACGAGGCGATCGTCGGAGCAGCTCCTTGCAGGTGGAGGATGGGGCAGCTGAACCGGCGGGACGGCGAGATGGACGACGGATCCTCATCCGGGAAGGTGGACGAGGGACGTCGAGCTGTTGCGGTGGACGACGTCGTCGGGGAAGAGGCTCCGGCTGCGCAGTGGTGATGTGGCGGACGGAGGAGGGTGGGGTTTCGCGGCTGGAGCGGAGAGGTTATGGCAGCCTGGGATTTCGAATGGCGAAAAGGGGGTGATGGGAGGGGTGTAGCATGACTTAGGAACGCGCTTGTCCAAAATGTAGGGTGTGTTACAAAAGTACCCCCCCCCCACCGATTTGAACTAGCGGCGCTTTTGGCAAAGGGTTAGAAGGGGGATTTCGTGTGTCGGGATTTGGCAGCTGGAGGGAGTTTTCGCGCGCGTTGTAATTTCAGGATAGCAAGGCACGGGTTGTGATGGCGCCAGTTTTGGGAGCACGATATCTGAATTTTCGGGATATTACAAGACGCGGGTTGAATTTCAGGGACAAGCCTAACGTGTCGTAATATTGTACTTGTACGTACCAAATCAATTCGCACTTCCCTCAACCATAAAGAAAACGAAAAAAATAAAACTATTCACACCACACGAAGAGAGAGTCTTGCCCCGTTTTACTATACAAATGCTATTCAAAGCTATTCCCTCCTTCCATCTATATAGGGCCTAATGCGTTTTTCGATGCTAACTTTGACCAAATATTAGAGCAATGATATATGACATGCAACTTACACAAAGCACACCGTTAAATTCATCTGTGAAAGGTTCTTTCAATGATATAATTTTCACATTGTGCATGTCATGTACTATTAATCTTGTCAATAGTCAAAGGCGGTCTTAAAAATCTCATTACGCCCTATGAAGATGGAAGGAGGGAGTATGAATCCATGTTATGTCTGATTAAATTTTTTCGCTTGCTGTATAATGCATGTAACCTACTCATACCAATATTTTAGTGCATTCCAAATGTCTATACTACCGCTGCAATTCGAACAAAATTTGAATTTGTTTCTCTATTTCAATAAGAATCTACAATCATGATTGTTGCCAACTTCAACCATCAAAGTTTCCTTGCTATCCGCTAGATATAAATCAGACGGCCTATAATGCAGGATGGCAGGCACACCATCATCAACAACTCCGTTTTTTATTTGAGTAGAGATAAAATATATTAAATGTAGTATACCATGTTCATAACCACACCATGTTTATCACCGTTATATATATTCACACATCCGTCGGTTTTAAACACTATGATAAATTCTTCAAATATACGAATTCGCTTTTTACAATGAAGTATATATGATCTCTATTCGTCTTTTACACCCACACAACCCTCTTATCTTTGTAGCTAGCGCTAACTTTCTATTGTGCATGCACACGCCCGCATCCCTCTCACCCTCCCTCAGCATTCTCTACCTCCATCGCGCAAATTCGTGTTTTCACTTTAGGTCATTCACCCACGGTGTGCGTAGGCCCCCCAGCTCCTTCTTTACGGCACACATCGATCGATATGCCTCTCTAGCCACGTGTGCCTAGCACAAACACAAGCTTCCCCTCTTCTCTTGTCACCGTCCATGCCTCACTCCCACCACTCTTTTCATCGTTCTCGTACTCGCACACTCCTCCCCCTCGATATAGTATGCCTCTCGTACCACCTCCTACATGCATCCCACTCTCTCTATCCTTCTCCTCGTGCCTCATTTGCTTCTAACACACACATGCATGTATACCGATCGATCTCCCAACATATACCTAGATCGACTTTAACTACCCCCCCCATCGATCGAAGTACCTCACAAGTTATGTCTCTCCTTTCTCTTACAAAGGGTGATTTGATCTTCCTATGTAGTTACATCTGCTTACCACAGCCACATCGTCCCCCTCATCATTCGTGCATGCCTCCTGACCCGTCTCTCACACACACGTGCATAGACAACAAGCAGCCATCTGCTCTCTTATTGATATTGCGGGCGTGCCCTCCGTTTGTCTAGCAAGCCTATCCCAACATTTGTTAGAAGCAACTCCACTACCACCCCCTCCAACACGCTAGCTCTGTCTCTCTCCCAACTTTATCCATCTCCTGCACATATGCATGGATCCCGATCGATCTCCCTTTATACAAGAGGCAGATCGATCTCCTTAATACATGAGGTAGGCCTCTCTCCTCGGAACACATATACCAGCCATTGTACCTCTATAGCTAACTGTGCCTCCCTCTTCCCCCACCACACACCGATAGTCGAGCGCTGTAGGTAGGTATCCATGCCACAGAGACAAACTTCACATGTCCCATCTCACATTCCAGTAGGCCAGCCACTCTATATCTTTGACGTGGGCACACACAAATTCGATGGCACTCTTTATCGATCACGCGCGCGCACACACACACACATCATCCCTCTCTTCGATTCTATAGACACCTCAAGCCGATGATACCTCCACTCTCTTCTCGTGGATCGCCCCCTCTATATATATGTTATATCCAGGACTCTATTTCACACACATTGCATATGTTAAATTTTTTGATTAACCCCCCCCCCCCAAAAAAAAAACTCTCAAGAACCCACACACTATATCTCTCTAGGTTTGTATCTCTCTCACACAACCCCATGTAGGTGGTGTACGTATACAAGAAGAGAATAGGTGCACCGTGCACGTACTCACGCTTCGTGCCCAGCCACACCCGCGCGGGTACACGGTGGAGCTCATTTCTTTACTAAATGGCAGCCCACGTGCTAATTTGAACGCCTGTAGCGGTTGTTTACCTAGGGAGGTCGTGTACCACGCATGCACGAAACAAAGTTCGACTTGACGCGTTGCCACGTTATTTTTAAATAAAGTTATAGCGCTCAATGGCACGTACACAGAATATAAAACAATTTTTATGGAGGAAAAGGTAGTCCGCTCTTCAGAGTATCTCACACAAGGCTCCGGTGGCCTCTCTCTCTCTCTCTCTCACCGTTGGTCACTGATCCTTCCGCATCCCGTCCGCCGGGGGAAAGGGAGTGCGGTGGCCTCTCTCTCTCTCACCGTTGGTCACAGATCCGGCCGCATCCCGTCTGCCAGGGGAAAGGGAGTGCGGTGGCCTCTCTCTCTCACCGTTGGTCACTGATTCGGCCGCATCCCGTCCGCCGGGGGAAAGGAAGGAAGTGCATCGTTTCTCCGTTCAACGGCGCCGAGGCAGCATGTCCCGATCTGCGGCACACGCTGTTCTCTCTGACCAAGCTCCGGCGCGGCAGGGCCTACGCCACCTGCTCGCAGATTCTGCTCGCCGCCGCTCACCTAGTTACATCCCGACGACCTCCAGGTATCCCCTCCGGCCTTGCTCCACTGCCCGTTTTCCCACATCGCTGCATGTGGATCTTCCATAGTTCTTTGCCCAAAACGTAGCTCATCCGGTGTACTTTCCATATTGCATTCTCGTCCTCACACCATTTTAGACAAACACAACCGTGTTGTTATCTTCCCTTAGGACAAGGAATATACTTCTTTTTTGTCGTCGCATGTGTCATCAACTGTTATTGGCCAGTAATTGTTTCCTTTCTACCTCTTTTTTGCAAACAGGGCTATCCATTTCACCTCGTTGCTATTGCGACCTTTTGGTGAACTGTACAAATCACTTTTTTCTTAAGAGTGTTTTGTGCAGTTGTACTAAAATGTCACACGGGCAACGTCTCTGCATTTCAGTGCAACTGCACAAAGGGAAATTGGTTTTGCTCTATCCTCCTCATCCAACTCCGAGCCTAATCTTCTCCAACTAGTTAGTCTTAAGAGAGACCGCAAAGGTGACCGGCTTCTATTTGTGTGTTTATTGTTTCATCAGCAGTCCTCTATTATCGTAATCACACTTGATATCTTTGGAACAGGGACGCTCAGCTCTATTTTAGTGGAACTGCACAAAATGATCGGAATGTTGCATGCTCCAGACAGCTACTTTTTACCCAACATGCCTTGTTGATTTAGACAGAGCTGTGGGGACGTTGCTGCCAATGAAAGCATGGATCAATTTTAATTTAACACCTTCTCAAAACTTTGTCTTCAGTTGTGATGTAATTATTAGCTCTGATCTGCTAATAATTGACATGCATTGACAAGGAAGTTAGTTTTTTATTGTTTCCGAAAGAGCATCGATGGCAAGACACGCGAAACAAAAGCTGAAAGCTCAGACCATTGTACAATTTCATGTTGCTGGAAAATTATTTGTATAGTACGTCAATTATGTAAACAAATGATGGAAGCTTGATAGCATTGCCAGAAGCCTCTTCATCATCCGGGTCCATGTGCCATGCACGAAATTATACTCCTTCGTTCCTAAATATTTGTCTTTTTACAAATTTCAAACGGGCATATTTTAGAGTGTAGATTCACTCATTTTGCTTTGTATGTGTACTCCCTCCGTTCCTAAATATTCTATTCGTCTTAGCTGAGATTTCAACATATTTTAGAAAGACAAATACTCCGGAGTATATTTAAGAACCGAGGGGGTAGTGCACAACTGCATGGGAGACTCAGCCCGGTCGTTGCGCCACATTAATAGTGAGTAATGGGCAGTCAAATCATAAGCCCCACCTTTCCCACTGTAAGTTGCTCTGAAGAGGCAACCATCAATACGCTCTTCTTTGAATCCGCTCATATACTCCATCCGTCACTATTTATACAGCGCGCTTTAGAAAAAAGAAAAAAATCTGTGGGACCAAGGCGACTAGCGATCGGCCTGAAAAATAGCATTGGTAGTTATAACACGGCGTCTATTACTAGAGGGAATAATGCGTACACACATGCATGCAGTGCTTCCACCCCGGGTACACACATGCATGCACTCCGTAGTAGTACAGTACATGGAGAGAAAATTGTGGACTTGATTGCAGTTACCACGCCCTAATTAATTGAGCAATAAACCAAACGCGTCTAAAGTCTCTCTAGTGGTGGAAATGCATTGAGAGAAATGCATCATAATGAAGCGCGCCCTGTAAACTGTGACGGAGGGTGGAGTAGTATGAAGGTGCAAAACCAAGTACACGTACTAGTACTGCGCTTGGCTCTTCACCCCTTCGTGAAGTCGAACAATGATGGTACTCCACATGTTGGGTACTATAGTGTATGCCTCTGACAATCTGACACCGAATGGACTGATGCATGCCCACTGAGGGTAGGTTGCATTAGTCAAAAGGCGTAAGCGAGCTTCACCTTGTCCTGCAAGCTTCTCCTCGTCCTGCGAGTTGACGGGACACACCCAAAAGTAGTGCTAGTCCATACTCCCTCCTTTCCGGTTAATATGGCTTAATATTTTTTGCGGATAAATGAGAGAGCTTTATTCATATATAAGCATTCTTAGGACGATCAGCCAAGACACTAGTCACTAGGAAGCCAAAAAAGGAAGTAGGAAGCGAGGTGTTTCATCAAGCCAGCTCTCGGCCACATTCAAAGTGCAGCAAGCACGGTTCACACGAAGATGCGCCGCAAGGTTTGCTGACCTGTTTACATGCTAAATAACAAAAAAAGAGGAAATATTACTGAGCGCTACTATTTGAAACAGGATATGAGCCAGAATTAAGCGAGAATTGTGGCGAGTGTTCCATGCAATCAACTTCCATTATCACATGCGAGAACCCTCGAAGAGAACCAAATGTGTTGAAGATTGCTTTATCACATTTTAAAATTATAATAAGAGTGCAGACGCTCTTCCATCCGGTTCCTAGTAGTATAGTGTAGTATGCTTCTGGTAATCTGACACCGAATTAACTGTTGCACGTCCACCGCCTGAGCGAGGGAGAACTTGCATTAGTCAAAAGTTTCTCCTTATCCTGCGAGCCACCACGCGCAAGCTTCTCCCGTCCTGCAACCTTCTCCTCATTCGGCAAGTTGACGGGACACAGCAAAGTAATGCTAGTCCATGCTGCCTCCTCTCTAGTTAACATGGCTTAATTTCAAACAAGATAAATACACTGTCTGTCACTGTATATTTGTAAAAATACGGTCAGTGGACTTCATAATACGCTCACTGCGCTCAATATATATATATATATATATATATATATTCCGGTGTTCATACGGTCACTAGCTCACCCTGACTGAGTATGTGTGTGCATGCACGTGTAGGTTGAGCACTTGAGCGTCACCGTGTGTGTTCCTCGTGTGCTCGGGCATGCATGCATTAGGGCGTTGCGCGCATTTTGCGTCCATGTGTATGTGTGACTGTTGCATACACGTAGGGGGGGTACGTGTAGGGGCCACTAAGGAGTAGTCAAATCACACAGTAAGTTAGTCGGAAGAAGCAACCATCATTTCACTCTTGAATGACACGTACGCAATATAAAATGGTTGATATGGAGAGAAAAAGAAAACCACTATATATACACTAGCAGGAGCCTAAGCTACAAGCCTGCTTGCTTAGGTTGCTCTCTTCACAAGCATAGAACGACGGGCCTGATCCCGCAGCTGGGGGAAGGGAACAATGTTCTGCGTAGACGCGGTCGACATCGGCGAGGTAGAAAACCCATAGTCGGTGCGTCCCAATCGGGGGTCACTGCGGTATGGGCCGATGCCGCGTCCCAACCGCCCTTCTAGCTACAGCCCGACGTCCCAGGTAGTCCATCTTCCTTTTGGAGCCGGCTTGCTCCACTGCCGTAGCTCCATCGCCATGTCGATCTTTCTCTACTTCTACCGGCTTCTACTTGTGATGAGTTTATGTCTCATGAACTAGTGCCAGTACTATTATTCTAATCACACTTCTTCAATATCTTTGCCATCAGGGATGCTCAGGTTGATTTTAGTGGAACTGCACAAAAGCATCGTATGATCCGAGGGTGCCAGCCGTGTTTCCTTCGACAGGTTCTACCTGGCCAGGAAATTAAATCATGTTTAGGGTTTAGGGTTTAAGTCGTAGTGACCCCATCAGTAGTTTTTCTTTCATACACGCTCTCACAACTTTTTTCTTTAGTTGTGAAGTAAATCTTGGCTATGATCTGTGAATCATTGAGATGCATCAGCATGCGTGTTATTTTTCCTTTGTATTTGATGGAATGTTGTAACTAGGCAACCTTGGAATAGGAATGAAAATGGAGTGGAAAAGTTTCCATTTTTCCAGAGGAAAAATGGAAATGGAGAGAAACCAACGTTTCGTTTCGTTGAATCGCGCCATTGAGCAAAACCAACATTTAAATCACATCCGTCGTGTTCGTGTCTCACACGGTCGCTCAGCATGCCACTCACCACAAACCGAGTAGTATACCATAACTTTCCCACCTGCTTGTCGATGGACCGCGCCATGGAGTACTAGCACTATTGGAAGAGATTGACGAGTTGGGGGAGGACAGCTAGCTGTAGCACGGACTCCCAAGAACTTTTTACATGCATGTTGTAGCCGGCTATTGCGACCTTTGAACGCGGAGTAGCCGCGTGCACCCGGAAGCGGCGCGGGCGACGCTCTCTCGGCCGGCACGCCGCTTCAATGCCGGTGCCAGTGAGAGGTCGCATCCGCTCTGGTCGGGCATGAACGCGGCACTGACCGTTTCAGGCGGGAAGCACGCGCGGATGATGAAGAGGGTTCGGGTTGGTCAGGACCGGTCGTGGCAGCGGTCCGGACGTGCGCGAACAAGAGATGATGTACGTTAATATTGCTGCGTATATAATTAACAACATAAATAATGTGCCAGTTGGACAAATATGATTGGAGATGGAGATGGAAATGGAATTTTACGTAAACACAGATATGCATGTCTATTTCTATGTGTGTGTGCGCGACGACTCTCGCGACCTGGAAGCGGGGGCGTGTTTTTGATCGAGTTTTCTTTCTTGGTACGTTAGAAAATCAGTTTGTCTAATTCACATCTAGATGTTATTTAAGGATATCACATCTAAGCTCCCACAAGTATATATAATGTAGCAACAAGAAACAAAAAAACTAGGAAAAGACCACAAACAGAGTGGACATCAACTTATATGTGACATAACTATGTCACATCTAGATGTGTCCTAGACAGACCCTTAAAAAATTGTCCGCCAGTTTTCGTTTCTTTTTTCCGGGAACGCGCGTATTCTATTTAAAACCACTGCTATGGAGAGATTTTTTTTTACTCCATTATAGCCTCTTGTTTGATAGAGTTTCTCGCGTCTCGCTCTCTCACCCTCTCCATATCAAAACAAGATGATAGTGTCCACTCTATCTCTCTCCTCACCGGTGGTCACAGATCCAGCCGAATCCCGTCCGCTGCGGGAGGTGAGGAGGTGCAGCATTGACATTGTCGCCGTCGGCGACGGAGGAAGCCGATGAGCACCGTCCTCTCAGAGCCGGCGTTGGTGCGGACGAAGATCCTCCGCGCCCTTGTTCGCTGCCGTTGTCTGGGAATATCCCGCCCGCCCGCCTAAACGACATCTCGCCCGCCTGAGGTATAAGTTCTCGTACTTGTCCCACTAAGTAGTGAAAAAAAATGGGACCAACACAGACATGATGCTTGTTGCTTTGTTACAACAAATTCAGCATCACCCCCTTTATAAGCAAGTAATTGATGCCACTCTCAAAATTAACTACTAAATCTTATTTCAAAACTGCAACACTTGTTAGGGATTGGCGGGATTACCATTTTTGTGGCCGCATGTTTCATCCTCCTTTATTAGCCAGTAATTGATTCCTTTTTTGCCTCTGTTTAAAGAGGGATATCTATTCAACTTGTTGCTATTGCGACATTTTGCTTCGTTACGCGGAACACTTTGCTTGATTTCAGTGCAACTGCACAAAACAAGATTGGATTTCCTATTCGTGTTGGCAGATTCGTATTTTATCGTTGTTGGTGTCATGAAAGGTAAGTACAGGCCTTCATCCACATGATGGTGCAGTGTGCTTTGAGATGTTGTGCTACTTGTATTGATACTGTTTTAAATAAATGTTGAATTGAAGCTATTGTATTGTTGTCTTTTCCCATTAAGTAGTGAACAAAAATGGGACCAACCCAGACATGATGCTTGTTGCTTTGTTACAACAAATTCAGCATCACCCACTTTATAAGCCAGTAATTGATGCCACTCTCAGAATTAACTACTGAATCTTATTTCAAAACTGCAACACTTGTTAGGGATTGGCTGGATTACCATTTTTGTGGCCGCATGTTTCATCCTCCTTTATTGGCCAGTAATTGATTCCTTTTTTGCCACTGTTAAAACAGGGATATCTTTTCAACTTGTTGCTATTGCGACATTTTGCTTCGCTCAATTTTGGTGGAACTGCACAAAATGAGACCGGATTTCCATATATGTGTTGAGATCTCCGTGAGATCTTCCTCACGAGTTGTTTCAAATCTTGGTCTTGAATGGTCAGTACCGACCTTCCTCCGAATTAACTACTGAATCTTAGTTCAAAACTGCAAACACTTGTTAGGGATCGGCAGGAGTACCATTCCTGTTAGGGATCGGCCGGAGTACATGTTTAAGAAATGTATTGTTCAGATAATGTCTCTGTTATTATATATCAGTAACAGACTTACAGTTTTTACAAATGGTATTATCCTGCTTTGTAGTTCTTTCTACATGTTTAACCAAGGTATTGTTAAGATAATGTGTCTGTTAAAATGAATCAGTCGCATTGTTTTAGGAATGATACTTTTCTGCTTTTTCGTTCTTTATACATCTTGAAACAAGGCATTGTTAAGATAATGTCTCAGTTAATATGAATGAATCACACTGATTGAGAATTGCTACTCTCCTGCTTTGTTTCCCATTAAGATAAGGTAGATCAGTAGATGTTTTTCTTTTGGGAGTACAAGTCATCAACCGTTATTTCTCAGTAATTGTTTCCCTTATACCTTTTGTTGCTTACAAGGATATCAAAATTAAAGCTCGGTTTTATTCCGACTTCGATTTTAGTTGAACTGCACAAAAGGAGCCAATGTGTCCAAGGCAAACTGCTGCATTACTGGGTCCAGTTGGTCGTTCCACTTTGCAGAAAGAAGCGGTCACTGTTTGCGCTACATTACAGAAGGAATGACCGAGAAGCTTTACAGAGTATTATTAGACACCGGTGACATGACTAGTCTGCAGAGACCATTGGCAATTTAACAACACGTGGAGTGCCTCCACGATCATAGGCATTACATATTTTGAATGGGAAAAGCTTGTCAAAGTTTAATCATTGATGTTAGCAAGAAGCGACAGGACTCCACGATCATAGGCATTACATATTTTGAATGGGAAAAGCTTGTCAAAGTTTAATCATTGATGTTAGAAAGAAGCGACAGGACTCCATGATCATAGGCATTACATATTTTGAATGGGAAAAGCATGTCAAAGTTTAATCACTGATGTTAGCAAGAAGACGTTAGTTTAATATATTGGAATTCGAAAACCTTGTCAAAATTTGCTCATTGATGTTAGCCAGAAGAATCAAGTGTTTTTCCTATTCCTGTGTTCAGTTTAGAAGTAGATAGTTACTCTGCTAAGATATTCCTGTGTTAAGAGTTTGTTCTGAATATTGTCTATGTAATGTCAGGCCTTGTGTTTTATTGCAAAGTTGAGCTTGGAATGTTGTGGCATGCGGCATCATGAGCTATTCACCGTGCCTCCTGGGAATAATGCTTCATATTGTTTTGCATGTCGATCTAATGCCAGTGATTTGCTTGTTAAGAAGATCGTCCTCTTCTGTTGTTTCCATGCTTAAGAAGTTCATCGTCTGATGTTTCATTCATAGCCTATGCGACAAGTCGGGTTGGTTAGACGTGAAACCATATGATCTTCCGACCAACTCATGATATTAGGCCGTGATTGGATCATTGTTTTCCAACCAAAACCGCTTGTAAAACTGACGCTTGTAAATTAAAGAAGATGGTCTCGGGCGAAGGCGTTTGGATGGTCGATTTCGACTGGTAAAATATCGGAAGTACTTGAAACACGATAAAAACGCTGAACGACACTCGGACAATTGCTAATCCAGCCGTTAGCTGCTGTTTCAGCCTTGCCCATGGATGGCATGATACGCACGTCGTGCATGTATCGTCTGGTAATATCGTCCATATAGCAGTGCTCGTAAAATATACACTGGTCTCTCAAATTACACGCGTAACCCTCCGGTTTTACTTACAAACCTCGGGCCCTCGGTTTCATTACGCCTGTATTTTACACGTTGTTTTCGATGATGAGTAAATTACACTTGTATGTTAATACAGGTTTGAAATAAACCAGAGCTCCTAAGCGTGGCCTTACCGTTTCATGCCGTCTTAGTTTCTCGAAGGTGCTCATAGGTGTCTGATGATCCTGGCTTCCTGAATAAGTAGCGGGCGCTGTATCGGACCATCCGTAGGGCCCGCGAGGCCCTCTCCGTTGTCCTTCGAGTTGTTGCGCTCGCCATGGCGCCAAGCATTGTTAACATCGTCAACGAACATGAGGATTCAGGAGATGACTTTATTTTGACTAGATGACACTAGGGACCCACTAGGGCCATAGCTGTACGTACGCAAGTGCCTCCTTATTATATACAACTATTTTTTTTGCTTTCTCCTGGTTTGCTGACATCACGGTCCCACACCACTGTCAACCTATGTAGTCAATATAAACGAGAGAATTGCACAAGGTGCGGCCGATAGCTGGGACCAAGCAGCTCGAGCAGTATTGAGGAGAGGAGGGTATTAACTGGGCGAGCTGTGGCCCGTCTAGCCCAGGCCAGATATCCAGCCCAGATACTAATTTTTTCAAGATGAAAATGGATAGCCCAGCTATACGTCTTTTTGAGGAATACCCGCTGGGCTGTAAATCTTTCCTAGGAGGGATGCATTAGGCTTAATAGGAAAATGGGCTTTAAAAAATAATAAATGGGATGTAATTATAGAAACTGGGCAGTAACTATAAAAAAATGCACCAAACACGAAATTAGTTTATAAAATATTATTTATGGATTTTGAAAATCTTAAATTTTCATTGTTGCGCGCGCAATGTTTCATTAGATTTTTACGTAATACAAATTTATATTTAATTTGACTAGAAATTTCGGGATAAAAATATTTCGGAGCCCATCAAAATGTGGGAAATTTTATTGAATTCTGTCTTCAACGGTTGGTTGAAATTTTTAATCATTGTCCTAGCTAGAAAATTGGTTGTACTTTTAAGAAACTGTAAATGGGCTGTTGTAAATTCCATTAGAATTACAAAATGGGTTGTACATTCTTACAAAACATAAATGGGCTATAAGTTCTCTGCCATACACTTGTGGGCCTACTAAGTGACGCGTCCCCTAAAAAAAATAAGTTGACGCGTATGCAAGGCTTTACCAACTTATTATAGTCAACACACGGTTCTAGTAGCAGTGGCCGTTGGATGTCTATCCAACGGATGTCGTGCTTCCTCTTCAATTTCGGATATTCTTAGCTTTGGCCGCCCAAAAAATGATTCCTCCCCCAAACATCTGGGGAACACCATTTCGGAGGCTGACCTGTGGGCCTACTAAGTTGGAGCATACCAAGGGCTTTGTCAACTTAGTCAATAATAAACGTTTCTAGCTTCAGTGAGCGTACAATGTCCATCCAATGGTCGTAGTGCTTCCTCAACCTCTGGTCTTCTTGGTCCAGCCGCCCAAAGCAGCGCCGGTCGTGCTGGCTGCTCCTGCCTCCCGTGGCTGGATGTGCTGCTGCGGAGGCCTCACCGCCCCCATACTACTCCCACTGCTGGCCAGGCCATCCCTCCACTCACCCAAACCCCCTGTTATTCTACGGCGACGGCAGCCTCACACCGCAGCCGAACTAGTGAACCCTCGTACTCCTCTCTGCACGAGCTTCCACTGCTGCGTCTTCCCCGGCTCCGCGTCGTCCCCTTCCTAGGCCTCGCCGTCGTCCAGACCACCACCCTGGTGCTCTCGGCGCGGCATGGTCAATGTGGTCAACGACCGACTTCCATCGAAAGAGTACTGTACGTGGAGAGGCTGACAGCAGGGTCCAGGCGGCCGCAAGGAAGTGCCTCCTTATTATGCACAAAATAATTATTCCTCCACCTTACAACAGGGACCCACCGGAAGGGCCACCTTATTTCGCAAAAAAAACATTGCCCCCCTGACTGCTCGGACCCACTAGACGGGCCAACGTATTTTGCGAAAAAAACGTTCCCCCCGCTGTCAGCTCGGACCCACCGGAAGTGCCTCCTTATTACGCACAAAAAATGAATACTCCCCCTACTAGCTAGGACCCACTATGGTGGGAGGCTGACTTGTGGGCCTACTAAGTTGACTGGGACGGGGGCCTTTGTCAACTTTAGTCAATATGAAAGATTCTAGCTCCAGTGACCGTACGATGTGCATCCAACGGCCGTAGTGCTTCTTCAACCTCGGCACTTCTTGCTCCAGCCGCCCAAAGCAGCACCGGTCGTGCCGCATGCTCCTGCCTCCCGTGGCCGGCTGTGATGCCGCGGAGGCCTCACCGCCCCGTACTACTCCCACCGTTGGCCAGGCCATCCCTCTACTCACCCACACCCCCTGTTATTCTGCGGCGACAGTAGCGTCACTCCACAGCCGAACCAGTGAACCCTCGTACTCCTCTCCGCACGAGCTTCCACTGTTGCGTCTTCCCCGGCTCTGCGTCGTCCCCTTCCTAGGCCTCGCCGTCGTCCACTGCCCTGGTGCTCTCGGCGCGGTGTGGTTAACATGGTCAAGGAACGACTTCCATTGGACGTGGACTGTACGTGGAGAGGCTGACAGCTGGGTCCCCGGTCGCAGCAAGGAAGTGCCTCCTTATTACGCGGAAAATAATGTTTCCTCCACCTGACAGCAGGGACCCACCGGACGAGCCACCGTATTTCGCAAAAAAAACGTTTCCCCCTGACTGCTGGGACCCACTAGCTACACCTTCGCACGCAAGGAAGTGCCTGATAGTCGGGACCCACCTGGTCGAAGCGTGCGTAGCGTTGTCATTCTCGTCGCGAACGTGTACGTACATATATACTGGTGGATGTAGAGGCACGCACGTGTCGTAGCAGAGGCACGCACGTGTCGTAGTAGAGGCACGCATGTAGCATGTACATGTACGTACAGCGGCCAGGGTGCAAGAAAGAAAATACGGCCACGTATGTGTACATACGGGCGGGGTCTCGAATGCCTACTCGCGCATACGTACGGCGAGGGCTCGTGTACATGGCTGGGTCGGAACGGAGAAATAGCGTCGTCGTCATGTTCATGGGTCAGAACGGAATGCGTGGTCGTGTTCATCGGGAGGGCTTGGATGGAAGAGGCGATGGAAACGAGGCCTGGCGTACCGCACAACGGAGGAAACGGACCTCCTACGGTCAAAACGGGGGTCCTGTTGATTGGGAGGGGTGTGGCGTACCACAAAACGGAGGAAACGGGCCTCCTACGGTCGAAACGGGGGTCCTGTTGATCAGGAGGGGTGTGGCGTACCGCAAAATGGAGGAAACGGACCTCCTACGGTCCAAACGGGGGTCCTGTTGATCGGGAGGGGTGTGGCGTACCGCAAAACGGAGGAAACAGACTTGTGTTGGAGCGCTACGGTCGAAACGGGGGTCCTGTTCATTGGGAGGGGTGTGGCGTACCGCAAAACGGGACTCCACGGGATACTGTTCATCTCCACCGTTGACCCCCTCCAGCCTCCACGAGCTACTGTTCATCCACCGTCGACCTCCTCCAGCCTCCACGGGCTCCAGTTCATCCAGCCTCCACCGCGCGCTACTCCACCGGCTACTGTTCAACCATCCCTCCACCGTCTACTATTCATCCAGCCCTCCACACCACGGGGTCCTGTTCAACCACCCCTCCACGGGCACCCCTCCACCGTCTACTGTTCATCCTGCCCTCCACACCACGGGGTCCTGTTCATCCACCCCTCCACCATCTACTGTTCATCCAGCCCTCCACCACACCACGGGG
Source organism: Triticum urartu (assembly GCF_056163025.1). NCBI lineage: Eukaryota > Viridiplantae > Streptophyta > Magnoliopsida > Poales > Poaceae > Triticum > Triticum urartu. The sequence goes on from NC_141873.1 coordinate 120,089,706, forward strand.
TCTTGTTCATCCAGAGGCAATGCCACCGCTCACTGTTCATCCCACCCCCCCCCCCCCCCCCGCAACGCTCACTGTTCATCCCATCGATCGGCTTCAGTTAGCAGCAGTAGCCAACGAATCGCTCAATCGGGTTCAGTTAACAGCCATCGATCGATCGCTCGGGTTCAGTAACGCATAGCCTGCAGTGCAATCGCTCGGGTTCAGTTAGAGCCCAACGCCTCGCTCAGGTACAGTTAGAGCCAATGCCTCGCACACACGCACGTACGTGTACGAGAGAAACGCGCATCGCTCGGCCCCGGACTTCCCACCGTAACCGGGAACTCCCCGAAATTTTCCTCCCCCTCGCTTCTACCACGGTTTTTTCTGTCATGGACGGCCCAAAGAATGTCATGTAGCTGCCTCTCCGGCCTGCCCAGGACGAAAAGCCCATTTTCTGTCATGAGTTTTTGTCACAGAAGTAGGAGCCCACCACATCTATGATGATACTGGGTTTTGTCACAATTATCGTCATAGAAGTGTCATATGTATGATACAAAAAAAATTCGTTCGGCCCAAAATGTCACGGATGTGTCTTTTTTGTAGTGGGAGGAGGCGCGCATGGTGGCTGTCGCGGCGGAAGCCGGTCGCGCGCGAGTCGAGCCCGCAAACCGGGTGCGGACATGAAATCTACCTTCGAGACCTTGAATGCCACATGGATCCTGCAATATGAAGGAGCAATTTGGGTCAGTCGACACTTGTGAGCCGTTTGATGCAACATGGATGGCTAGAAGGGCTTCTTCAACCTCCGAAATAGATGCACAGTTCATCTTCTCAGCCCGCCACCGCGCCCTCCCCTGAACCGCCTGCCACCGCCAAGCTCCCCCACCCCCACCATCCATTTAACCCCGGGCACGATCCATTTTTTCCAGCGAACTGCATTCCACACCCAACACTCATAAGATAGATCATGGGCACCCTGCCGTCTTCTTCCTTCACTCCGTCGAACTTCTTTCACAAATCGACTGACCCAAATTATACTACTAGTACGAACGTATTAACTACAGTAGGAACACAAAGATACGAGTAGTAGTACCAACTGCAAGAAGAACAATAGTAAGACATAGTACTAGTACTACTGTACGTACTAAAGAGTTCAAATAACGAGAAAGAACATAAACATAGTTCTGTTGGGGCCTCAGCACAACACACCCTTGAAAATAAACTAACCAACTAGTCCACTTGCCACTGCAGTAGAACCAGCATGAGCAACGGCACTGCCACCTACTCGTAGTCTGAGTCCACGTGCCCAACTTCGTCCTCATCCCTCTTCCTCTTCGCTGATGCTTCTTTGCTTGAACCGGACACTGGGCTCTGCTTCTTCATCCAACCCTTGTATATATTTAAACAAAGGTAGGCATCCATTGCTGCGTACAGGATGTGATCTTCATCTAATATCTTCGAATCCCATGCATGATGAAACTCGTGATGAGGTTTCTTCAGTTTAGCGTATGAACAATCAATCATGGCTGCTGCCATGGTTAGCATTGAAGGCTGAGAGGAGGACACCAACCATTCCTTCTGGAGGTCGAAGGGGTCGCCTACAACGAGGCCTATCCGACCCAGGATTTCCTTGTCGTTCCTAAAGTCTACAGTAACGAATTTGACTCGGCCGCCCTTTAGGAACTTCTTAAATTCCTCGCACTCAACGCCGGCATGGCATATGTGGTAGACCAAGCATAAGTCATGCACACAAACCTGGATCACGGCGGGCTTCTTCTTCTCTGCCTCCTTTACTTTCTTCTTGCTTCCCAGGACTGTGGTGTACTCAACATCTAGCCCAGCGACCCACTCATCATTTGAGTTTTCGAACATGCGTTTGAAGCGAGCAAGGAATTCTTTCACCATTGCGGAAGAACGGGTGTAGATGACGTCGAACTCATCGCCGGTGATGGTTTTAACATTGTACTCACCGCCGATCATGGAGATTTGGGACGCCATGTATTTGGGAGGAGGGTTAGGATTAGTGGAACTGCCGTAATGTGAAAGGACGGGACGACTGGGAGTCAACTGTTGTAAGGTACTGTACTAGTAGAAGACGGGGACGAGTAGGGCGTGCAAACGGCGTGGGGTTGCTGGCTTACCCGATGGATAAACGGCTGCAAGTCCCCAAAGAGTTCTCGAGAACTATGCGGGACCCACTAGATGTCATGTCTACTAGACACATATCGTAGGCCTGACGGTATAGCTTCTGCTTGTTCGCACGCCATGCCTGCGCGTGGGTAACTTCACTTAATTTCGTCAACCGTCGCGCCTCCCACGACCTTTGCCTCCCTCGCGCGGTCGCGCCCTTTGAGACTTCGATCGTCTATAAATGAGCAATTTTTTTGCCTACTCCGCATGCATGATACTCCCTCTGGAACTTTTTACTTCTGTCAACCGTTTGCAAAGTGTTTGACCAAATTTATAAGTACTAAAAATATCAATATCTACAATATCATTTCTTGTTTTGTGACATATCAACCAATAAGAGATGTGGGCGGTGCATGCTTTCAATGACTTGAGACTGCCAAACATGACATGCAGTGGTTAGTTCATTGCATGCAATGCTATTAATTAGCAAAAAGACATTAAGTTTTCTCGTTTTCCTCTCCGCCTTGGTCACGGTGCACAACGTAAGATGACTTACACACCTAGACAGAGGGAGTAACCCAAATAAGCACCCCTTGGGTGGGTTAGATTTTTTGGGGTTAGTTGAATTCAAACTAACCCAAACTAACTCTAACACATGGATCCAAACAGGGCCAAGGTTAGCTATTAGAGTACTGCTACCTCCCTTCTAGTTTAAAGGGCTTGATTCAAAATTTTGACCTACTCTTAGCAAGATAGAGGCGGTGGAATAGTTTTTGTAGTTCTTCACAAAAAATGTGTTTACCAATGCATGCATGAACACTAGTTACTCTAACCCCCCTCTCTTCTTTAATTCTTTGCCACATCAGCATGTTTGCTATTCCCATGTGCATGATACCAGCTAAGATACCACCATTATGGCCAGCCTTAATCATCGCATGCAATAATTTAGTGCACCTTGAAATATGAACATGCATGGGGCGTGTATGTTTTTAATGACTTGAGACTATACCTAGCCCGGCATGCAAGATGAGACTTATTATGCACTGTTGCCCATACCTGCAGGAAGCCCGTTCGTCTCCAAATCTTTTCCTCTCCATGTGTGGAAACAATATGCCTGCCAGACTCTCCTCCCTCCAGTGGTCCCACCACTCCACCCCGCATGGAAAAAATCTGCATGCATGACTCTCCTCCCCCCGCGCTCGTCCAATCTGTTCTGACCAGCAATATTTCCACCCCTTCCCTCGCCCGTAATTTACTCCAACAAATATGCTCACGTAGCTGTTACTTAACTGCAGGTGCATTGGCTCACTGACATATGGGCCCAACAGGGGCCTGGCCCACATGTCAGTGACGCAACTGGACCTGCAGTTAAGTCAGTGCAACTCAGTCCATATCTTACGTAGGTGTGCCATTGCTCGCTATAAATACTGTGCCTCCCACGACATCGCTATCTCCTCCCCCTCACGTTCACTCTCATCGCTATCTCCTCCCCCTCCCTGGCTCCCTCTCGCATCGACCACCATGGCATCGCCCCTCCCAAGTCCTAGGCGCCCCTCGCTGCACCGCACGGATGGTCACGCGTCGCCCTTCCATTCCTCGCCGCCACTAGTCGAGGAGGACGCGTCGGTGTTCTGCTCCTCGCCGCGACGCGATGCATCGCCATTTCGTTCCTCACCGCCACTAGTCGAGGAGGTCGCGTCGGTGTTCCGCTCCTCGCCGCGACGCGTCGAGGTGGACGCGTCAGCATTCCCAATCTCGCCGGCACGTGCGTCGGAGGACACGTCGGCTCCCCGCTACGAGAAGAACGCCGCGCCGCCCACCGAGCCCCCCCCCCCCCTAGCCTTGAGGAGCTTTGGAAAGAAATGGATGTCGCCTTGTGGGAGGCTTTGCCTCCAGCAGAGGGCGCCAAAATAGAGGCGGAGAAGAAGGCCGGGGAACAAGCTGCGTGGGAAGCTTATGTCGCGTCCGAGAGAGTCAGGCAATTGGCTCTTTGGCAGAAGGCTCGTGCGAGGGCCGTGAGGGTGGCGGAGGACGCCCGTGCCGACACACTGAGTGCAGTCGGGCCGAAGCGCCTCATCTACTATGACGCCCGGATAATTAAGCTAAAGTGAACCTCCGCTAATGATGCCACGTCACCACGATTACTATTGTTAACCGCGCGATGCATCAAATCCCATTCGAATTCAAAATCAAAATCAAGCAAACAATAAAAGTCTTCAAATGTCAGCAATTAAATGTTCTAAAGTTGACGAATAAATCCTAAGTAATTATGGTGGTGAAACCACATTTTTATAATATGATTAGATGCACTAAGTGAAATAAAACAGTAGTAAAACAATTAATTAAATTTTCTTTTACAATTAATAAATGTTAAGACATTTTATTTAGTTGCCCAAAATTAATGGGGCAGTAGCATAACTCTAATACTAAATCAAGACTTGCTTTTATATTTAAAAAAACTAACCTAAAACGAAACTAAAAATAAAACACTACAGAAAATAAAAAAATAAACAAAAGATAAAAATAAAAAAATAATGAATAAAAGAAAGACCCCACTTTGCTGGGCCTCGGCCCAGCTATACACTGGGCTAGCCAGGCCCAACCGGCCACCCATTCCCCCCATAACCCCTGCTAGCCCAAAACCTAACCGCCCCATCCACCCCACTCCTCCCCCATGTCGTTCCCCTCCCCCCCGATCCAGATCGGGATCGGGGAACGAACCCCGCCACCGCACGACGCCGTCACAGGACCGCTCCGCCGTCGCGAGCCTGCTTCCTTCCCTGCGCCGGCCGTCTTCGTCCTCGTCCTCGCCCCCCGTTGCCCTGGTCCCTACGCACCCCCGTGAGGCTTCCCTCTACCCCCTTCCCTCTGGCTCCCACACGCACTGCGCCCGCGTTGTCCATCGTCGCTGTAGTCACCGCGCCACCCCCCCCCCCCCGCGTCCCTGGAGCCCCGCGGTCGCCGCCCATGGCATCACACTCCCCTGCCTGGCATTGCCACCTACTGCTGCTGCTTCTCCCCCGCGCTGCTCGGTGCCGTGCGTCGCGTCCACTAGCCGCTCCCCAGCGCCAGCGCGCCGCCACTGGCCCGTGCACCATCCCCGTGTGCGCCCATCGCCGCTGCTCCCGCCGGACCCCCGCCTCCGCCCACGCCGCCCGACTGCGTTTCCTGCCCCGCGCTACCCCTCTCCGCCGCGCGCGCTCGTCGCCGTCTCCGCCTGCCGCAGCCGGTAGGAGGGCCTCGCCGTGGTCATGGCCAACCCGCGCCCGGCGCCCCAGCCTCGCCGCCTGCCCTCCCGCCCGCGCCCGGGTCCAGGCGTCCCGGCGCCCAGTAAGGCCCTGGGCCGTTGACACATGGGGCCCGCCCCTGTTAAACAATGAAAACAAAAAAGGACTAAAGAAATATAATTAATTAATTAATTAAACCTGTTTAAGTAACCTAATTAGCTATTTAACTTAACTAATCTGTTAACTAGACTAATTAACTTGGTTAATTACCTAACAGTCAATGGCACATGGACCCAGTGCACTATTTAGATAGATAAGGTTAGATAAATCTATCAGCCACTAACATGTGGGTCCCATTGACCCCTTTGACCAGTCAACGGTCCCAATTGACTGCTGACTAGGCGGTCAACTGGACCCCACTTGTTAGCCTAAAAGGTGAACTTCTGGGTACACTCTCTGTGTACCCATAGCATTTTACCCATTTTATTTCGAATTTAGATAATTCCAGAAATTCATTAAAACTTTGAAAATCATATAAAATAATCCGTAACTCGGATGAAAAAACTTTGTACATGAAAGTTGCTCAGAACAACGAGACGAATCTGAATACGCAGCCTGTTCATCCACCACACATCCCTAGCATAGCAAACACGCAACTTTCCCCCTCTGATTCACCTATCCGAAAACGCAAAACACCGAGGATATTTTCCCGGATGTTTCCCTCCTTCGCCGGTATCACCTGTCCCTACGTTAGGTCACCCCTAGCACAACGTATTGCCGCATCTTGCTTTGTGTTACATTTGATTGCTGTATTATTTATTGTGTTCCCCTCCGTTACTTCTTCCTGATAGACCCTGAGACTGCCGGCGACCCCAGTTCGACTACGGTGTCGATGACTCCTCCTTGCTAGAGCAACCAGGCAAGCCCCCCCCCCCTTGATCACCAGATATCGCCTACTCTTCTCTCCTGCTTGCATTAGAGTAGTGTAGCATGTTACTGCTTTCCGTTAATCCTATTCTTATGCATAGCATGTCATTGTTGCTACAACTGTTGACACTTTACCTGCTATCCTAATGCTTAGTATAGGATGCTAGTGTTCCATCAGTGGCCCTACACTCTTGTCCGTCTGCCATGCTATACTACTGGGTCGTGATCACTCGGGAGGTGATCACGGGCATATGCTATATACTTTATACTGTTACATTACTTATGATACTATTGGAGATGGGGGATGAAGGGGCAGGTGGCTCCATCCCGGTAGAGGTGGGCCTGGGTTCCCGACGGCCCCCGACTGTTACCTTATGGCGGAGCGCCAGGGCAGGTTGAGACCACCTAGGAGAGAGGTGGGCCTGGCCCTGGTCGGCGTTCACGGATACTTAACATGTTTAACGAGATCTTGGTATTTGATCTGAGTCTGGCTACTGGCCCATACGCACTAACCAACTACGCGGGAACAGTTATGGGCACTCGATGTCGTGGTATCAGCCGAAGCCTTCGTGACGTCAGCGACTGAGCGGCGCGCGCCGGATTGGACCATAAGCCTGCTCTTGTATTAAGGGGGCTAGTTCCGCTTCCGGCCGCCCTTGCAACGTGTAGGTGTGCAATGGGTGATGGGCCCAGACCCCTGCGCCATAGGATTTAGACCGGTGTGCTGACCTCTCTGTTGTGCCTATGTAGGGCTGTGATGTGTTGATCTTCCAAGGCCGGGCATGACCCAGGAAAGTGTGTCCGGACAAAGGGGATCGAGCATGTTGGGAATGTGGTGCACCCCTGCAGGGAAGTTAATCTATTCGAATAGCCGTGATCTTCGGTAACAGGATGACTTGGAGTTGTACCTTGACCTTATGACAACTAGAACCGGATACTTAATAAAACACACCCTTCCAAGTGCCAGATACAACCCGGTGATCACTCTGTAACAAGGCGACGAGGGGAGGATCGCCGGGTAGGATTATGCTACACGATGCTACTTGGTGGACTTACCTTCTGCTCTCTTCTACATGCTGCAAGACGGAGGTGGCCACAAGTGTAGTCTTCGATAGGACTAGCTATCCCCCTCTTATTCCGGCATTCTGCAGTTCAGTCCACATAAGATACCCTTATTCCATTTCATACCAATGCACACATATGTAGTGTAGCTCCTTGCTTGCGAGTACTTTGGATGAGTACTCACGGTTGCTTTGCTCCCTCTTTTCCCCCTTTCTATACCCGATTGCTACGACCAGACGATGGAGCCTAGGAGCCAGACGCCACTGTCGATGACGACTACTACTACTCAGGAGGTGCCTACTACTACGTGTAGCCCGCTGACAACGACCAGGAGTAGTTTAGGAGGATCCCAGGCAGGAGGCATGTGCCTCTTTCGATCTGTATCCTAGTTTGTGCCAGCCTTCTTAAGGCAAACTTGTTTAACTTATGTCTATACTCAGATATTGTTGCTTCCGCTGACTCCTCTATGATCGAGCTCTCGTATTCAAGCCCTCTAGTCCCCTGGCTTGTAATATGATGCTTGTATGACTTATTTTATTTGTAGAGTTGTGTTGTGATATCTTCCCGTGAGTCCCTGATCTTGATCGTACACGTTTGCGTGTATGATTAGTGTACGGTCAAATCGGGGGCGTCACAAGTTGGTATCAGAGCCGACTGCCTATAGGAATCCCCCTTCCACACTCCTAGGCCGAAGTCGAGTCTAGTCATTGAAAAAGTTTTACTAACATGGTTGTGTGCCTTATGGGTCCACGTTACCATTTGGGTGGTATTAGGATCTTTTACTCCTCGATCTATACTCTGGGACTCTGAACTCTCTTCTATTCGGGTTTAAATGGTTTTACTAACTCTAACATTAGGATCTCGTGATCACTTCCTCCCGGAGAGCCCCTTACAACAGATGATCGCCTGCTGCACCGGAAGATTCTGAAGATACTCTGTAGTGTTCTCTCAAGACTTTGTGTCATCGCTTTTGCATCCCCTACCACCGTTATATCCTTAGGGATAACTTCCTACACTTGCCAGTCTTACGTTCAACCCCATTGATCTTGTTAATACAAAATGCCTCGAACTGCTCTCCGTTATTCCGAGAATCCTTTGAGCTACTGCCTTGCAGATCCTCGCCGCATGAATACCCCTACGAATAATTCCTCACATTTACCGAGGATTTGTTCATTTCTAGTTGTTCGTGTGTTTCACGAAGTTCTTTGAAAAACTATTTGATCTTCTAAAAATCCTCAACAACCTATTGATCCTGAATTTCTTGCCTTCCAGCCTTATGGTTAATTCCGTATTTCTGGTAATCTCCGTTGACATTATTTGTCACTATCATTCTAAGTCCCTTGATTCAATATATTGCGAATGCTCGCAATCCTCAATCAGATGCTAGAATTCATCCTTTCAGCTCAGACGTCATTTTAAACAGAGCTGGATCTTGACCAATCAAATTGCCATTGATTATACCCCTAAGTCTATTCAACTTATCCATCCCTAATCAGAGCATTGCTACTGATCCCTTGTCTTGGAATTCATAATTCCTTTGCATTTGAGCTTTGAATTTGTCAGTTGTTTCTATAATCTTATCTCCTTGCATTCTTTCTTCTTCTGGTTGAGTACCAATGCTCACATCAGATCCCTTATGGACCACCAGATCCTTTGTTGGATTTTATCTGACAACGTCCTTCATATTCAATAAGCTTGTGAGCCTTTCCTCGGATACATAATGCCTTTGGTAATTGTATCCTCTGCTTTCTCAAGCATGCTCTACTATCGGGCTTGTGTTATTTATTCTTGAAAGTTGTGGTATATGTTTCTATGATGCCCTGATGGGTTAAACCTATGCCTTCCTTAATCTGTGTGAACCCGAAAGATTTCACGGGCCATACTTATCTGGTATTGCACCAGGTAAAACTTTCAACAACTAATGTCATTTTCGAAAAGCGAGAGGTGAATGGAAGGCTATACATTGAAGAAGTGGGAGTCGACCTTGAACTTTGTGTTCATGCCCATGGACATGATGTATATCCTATCATGGAAGCTTCTTGTCATAATAACTATTTCATTAATATAATATCATCTGGTATCTGTGAATTGATCCTATGCAATCGTGGTTCCGACCATGATTTCTCTTTGGTCCCATTTCTCGGACAAGTTAAAGCACTTGTCTTCTGCAAGTCAATACCCCAGCCCAACCTCTACTTTGATCTGTCGCCAAGTATTACACACTAGTATCTCGAGATTATCATGAACTGCATAACTTATGAGTTCTTCATCAAGTACTGCATTCTCACTGATTTCACTTTTCACGGGCTCTAAGTTATTAAACGGACACCGATAACTGAATCGAGTTCGCACTATGGTTCAACAACTTTTGGTACTCTTATTTACTTATGGGTTTGTACCCGATCACGTCATTCCTAGCCTGTTTGGCTATATCATTATCGTGATGATTTTAACTGTGCTACCTGGTCCTTCTTTCGTAGCACAAAATTCGACAGTGAGCTAATCTTATGTCGACCTTCCTCGTCTTATCATTTCTCCTTGAACAGCAGACTTGATATCGAGTTTGTGTCGTACCCTTGGTTCCAATTACCTTTCGCTTCATCATTCCTTTGACTTGATGTCATCGTTGAATGATTACATCTTCATGAAACATCTCGACAAATGTGTCATGATCATCATGAACATTCTGAGCTCTTCCAAGGTATCTATCAAATTCTTGATGAGAAATACCATCCTTTCCCTCGATGATTTGTGTTATCATCGACCCCTTTATTGCCTCCCCGACAACACAAACTTGATCGTGGTTTGTGTTATACCTTGAGTTCCTTGCTATCCAGCATTTGTTCTTCTTTACCTTGGAGTATTACCATCTTTAATGTCAAGAAAGTCGTGAGAATTTCTCCACCTCTTAAGAGTCCCTGGAATAGTGCTATTCTCATCATCATCATTAATTCTTGGGCCCCGTGTCAATTCTAATCGGGACACGAACAAGTGAACGGTATTGTTTGGATTCTTTCCATCTAGCAACCCTATTGCTTTGAAATAAATGGTCGACATTTCATTCTTAGACTATTGATTATTGAATCACCATTCTAAGATTGATCATGCTACCCAAGGCCATGTTTCCGGCGCACCTTTCAACCAATGTTTAATTGTGTGTGTTTTTCCTCGAGCATACATCATTATATCTTTTGATATGACAAAAGTTATTTCCATGCTCACATAGTTGTGGAAATCCATCTTTTTGAAAATCTCGACAAGTTGTCGCCAAGTCCATAAGCCACCTCCTCATCCTCTCCTTGGTTTAATGCTGACCTCTTGTTTCGGAACTCGCTTCCATAGTTCATTTCCCGAGAATCTCACAATGTCATCTCGTCAAGTTGTGTTGCACCTTTTCTGCTCAGACATCCTGAGTCTGAGGTATCCTAACACCAATCAGATCTGAATCTCAGTCAGATATGATGGTTGGAACATATTTGCAAGAGTTACAACATTTGGTCGTTATACGGTCCAGTAAGGTGATGTCATGCCTAGCACACCTGGCTGAAGGACCTATTGTTATAGTTTCCTTTCTCGCAGGGTTAGCCATTCTTCAATGAGGAGATTGTAAGACTTATTCCATAAGTTGTTCCTAATGGATCCTTTGTGTATCCAAAGTCTGACCTTCGCTTGAAGACCATGTCAATGCTATCTCGAAGCTTGTCCGTGGTACTCCGATCTTCAATACGAACATTGGAAGCACAACGCTAAATTCTCTTGATCAATTATCCAAACACCGTTGTTGGGTAAACCTCATCAATTCCTTGCCCATTTTGTCTGAATGGTTACATACTTGGAGTCCTATCGTGTATGTCATGCTTTGTTTGTCCTTGGGAAGGATATACTCCTGAAATATGTGTTTAAACACATTTTCCTTTCCATTGTTCTGTTTAATCTGATAATCACATTTTCCTTTCCATTGTTTGGTTTAACGTTTCTTGTGATCTATATGATCTAAGCAGTAATATTCTCCTGCTTGTGTACACACCTCGGTGCACAATTCTGTCAGTAAGACCCTGTTACCATTGTTGATGACATTCCGGTAGCCACCGATGGATGAGAACTTTGCCTGTTGGTCCGCCTCATTCAACGAGCAACAAAACGGTTCTCTTTGTCCCTCGCCCTTGGTATCGACGTTGTTGCCGACATAATCGACAGGCTATCCTCCGCCATGCCTTGCTATCATGACCATGCGCCCGGATAATTAAGCTACAATGAACCTCCTCTAATGATGCCATGTCACCACGATTACTATTGTTAACCGCGCGATGCATCAAATCCCGTTCGAATTCAAATTCAAAATCAAGCAAACAATAAAAGTCTTCAAATGTCAGCAATTAAATGTTCTAAAGTTGACGAATAAATCCTAAGTAATTATGGTGGTGAAACCACATTTTTATAATATGATTAGATGCACTAAGTGAAATAAAATAGTAGCAAAACAATTAATTAAATTTTCTTTTGCAATTAATAAATGTTAAGACATTTTATTTAGTTGCCCAAAATTAATGGGGCAGTAGCATAACTCTAATACTAAATCAAGACTTGCTTTTATATTTTTAAAAAAACTAAGCTAAAAAGAAACTAAAAATAAAACACTACAGAAAATAAATAAATAAAAAAAAGATAAAAATAAAAAAATAATGAATAAAAGAAAGACCCCACCTTGCTAGGCCTCGGCCCAGCTAGACACTGGCCTAGCCAGGCCAGGCCCAACCGGTCACCCATTCCCCCCATAACCCCTGCTAGCCCAAAACCTAACCGCCCCATCCACCGCACTCCTCCCCCATGTCGTTCCCTCCCCCCCCCCCGATCCAGATGGAGATCATGGAACGAACCCCGCCGCGGCCCGACGCCGTCACAGGACCGCTCCGCCGTCGCCGGCCTGCTTCCTTCCCTGCGTTGGCCGTCTTGGTCCTCGTCCTCGCCCCCCGTTGCCCCGGTCCCTACGCACCCCCGTGAGGCTTCCCTCTACCCCCTTCCCTCTGGCTCCCACATGCATTGCGCCCGCACTGTCCATCATCGCCGCAGTCACCGCGCCACTCCCCCCCTGCGTCCCTGGAGCCCCGCTGTCGCCACTCATGGCCTCACCCTCCCCTGCCTGGCATCGCCGCCTACTGCTGCTGCTTCTCCCTCGTGCTGCTTTGTGCCGTGTGTCGCGCCCACTGGCCGCTCCCGGCCTGCCGCTCCCTAGCGCCAGCGCGCCGCCACTAACCCGTGCACCATCCCCGTGCGCGCCCACCGCCGCCACTCCCGTCGGACCACCGCCTCCGCCCGCGCCGCCCGACTGCGTTTCCTGCCCCGCGCCGCCCCTGTCCGCCGCGCGCGCTCGTCGCCGTGTCCGCCTGCCGCGGCCGGTAGGAGGGCCTCGCCGTGGTCATGGCCAACCCGCGCCCGGCGCCCCAGCCTCGCCGCCGGCCCTCCCGCCCGCGCCCGGGTCCAGGCGTCCCGGCACCCGCGCCCGTAACCCCTGCCGGCGCCCGCTAAGGCCCTGGGCCGTTGACATGTGGGGCCCGCCCCTATTAAAGAATGAAAACAAAAAAGGATTATATAAATATAATTAATTAATTAAACATGTTTAATTAACCTAATTAGCTATTTAACTTAACTAATCTGTTTACTAGACTAATTAACTTGGTTAATTACCTAACAGTCAATGACACGTGGACCCAGTGCACTATTTAGATAGATAAGGTTAGTTTAATCTATCAGCCACTAACATATGGGTCCCGTTGAACCCTTTGACAAGTCAACGGTCGCAATTGATTGCTGACTGGGCGGTCAACTGGACCCCACCTGTCAGCCTAAGAGGTGAACTTCTCGGTACACTCTCTGTGTACCCGTAGCATTTTACCCATTTTATTTCAAATTTAGATAATTACATAAATTCATTAAAACTTTGAAAAATCATATAAAATAATCCGTAACTCGGGTGAAAAAACTTTGTACATGAAAGTTGCTCAGAACGATGAGACGAATCCGAATATGCAGCCCGTTCGTCCGACACACATCCCTAGCATAGCGAACACACAACTTTCCCCCTCCGATTCATCTGTCCGAAAACGCGAAACACCGGGGATATTTTCCTGGATGTTTCCCTCCTTCGCCGGTATCACCTATCCCTATGTTAGGTCACCCCTAGCACAACGTATTGCCGCATCTTGATTTGTGTTACATTTGATTGCTCTGTTATTTATTGTGTTCCCCTCCGTTACTTCTTTCCGGTAGACCCCGAGACTGCCGGTGACCCCAGTTCGACTAAGGTGTCGATGACTCCTCCTTGCTAGAGCAACCAGGCAAGCCCCCCCTTTGATCACCAGATATCGCCTACTATTCTCTCTACTGCTTGCATTAGAGTAGTGTAGCATGTTACTGCTTTCCGTTAATCCTATTCTGATGCATAGCCTGTCATTGTTGCTACAACTGTTGACACTTTACCTGCTATCCTAATGCTTAGTATAGGATGCTAGTGTTTCATCAGTGGCCCTACACTCTTGTCCGTCTACCATGCTATACTACTGGGCCGTGATCAGTCGGGAGGTGATCATGGGCATATGCTTTATACTTTATACTGTTACATTACTTATGATACTGTTCGGAGATGGGGGCTGAAGGGACAGGTGCCTCCATCCCGGTAGAGGTGGGCCTGGGTTCCCGACGGCCCCCGACTATTACTTTATGGCGGAGCGACAGGGCAGGTTGAGACCACCAAGGAGAGAGGTGGGCCTGGCCCTGGTCGGTGTTCGCGGATACTTAACACGTTTAACGAGATCTTGGTATTTGATCTGAGTCTGTCTACTGGCCTATACGCACTAACCAACTATGCGGGAACAGTTATGGGCACTCGACGTCATGGTATCAGGTGAAGCCTTCGTGACGTCAGCGACTGAGCGGCGCGCGCCGGATTGGACCGTAAGCCTGCTCTTGTATTAAGGGGGCTAGTTCTGCTTCTGGCCGCCCTCGCAACGTGCAGGTGTGCAATGGGAGATGGGCCCAGACCCCTGCGCCATAGGAATTAGACCGGCGTGTTGACCTCTCTGTTGTGCCTAGGTAGGGCTGCAACGTGTTGATCTTCCGAGGCTGGGCATGACCCCAGAAAGTGTGTCCGGACAAAGGGGATCGAGCGTGTTGGGAAATGTGGTGCACCCCTGCAGGGAAGTTAATCTATTCGAATAGTCGTGATCTTCGGTAACAAGACGACTTGGAGTTGTACCTTGACCTTATGACAACTAGAACCGGATACTTAATAAAACACACCCTTCCAAGTGCCAGATACAACCCGGTGATCGCTCTCTAACAGGGCGATGAGGGGAGGATCGCCGGGTAGGATTATGCTACACGATGCTACTTGGTGGACTTACCTTCTGCTCTCTTCTACATGCTGCAAGACGGAGGTGGCCAGAAGCGTAGTCTTCGATAGGACTAGCTATCCCCCTCTTATTCCGGCATTCTGCAGTCCAGTCCACATATGATACCCTTATTCCATTTGATACCAATGCATACATATGTAGTGTAGCTCCTTGCTTGCGAGTACTTTGGATGAGTACTCACGGTTGCTTTGCTCCCTCTTTTCCCCCTTTCTATACCCGATTGCTACGACCAGACGATGGAGCCCATGAGCCAAACGCCACCGTCGATGACGACTACTACTACTCGGGAGGTGCCTACTACTACGTGCAGCCCACTGACGATGACCAGGAGTAGTTTAGGAGGATCCCAGGCAGGAGGCATGCGCCTCTTTTGATCTGTATCCCAGTTTGTGCTAGCCTTCTTAAGGCAAACTTGTTTAACTTATGTCTGTACTCAGATATTGTTGCTTCCGCTGACTCGTCTATGATCGAGCTCTTGTATTCGAGCCCTCTAGGCCCCTGGCTTGTAATATGATGCTTGTATGACTTATTTTATTTGTAGAGTTGTGTTGTGATATCTTCCCGTGAGTCCCTGATCTTGATTGTACATGTTTGCATGTATGATTAGTGTACGGTCAAATCGGGGGCGTCACATCTACGCTTGGTGGTGCGTGGACCGGGTGCACGCTTCCAACAAGGAGTACCTATTGGCGCCGGATCACCACACCGGTGAGATTGCGCTCGCCCGCCAGCAAGCCGCCAATGAGCACCTCGCGAGTTGCGAGGCCGAGGAAGAGGCATTGTGTCGACGCGCTGGGAAACGGCCGCGCACCAGGGCACTCGTGGCGCGCCGCAAGTACTCCTGCGAGCGTCGTGGCTTTTAGGAGGAGTATAATTTTTGTTTTGTAAGGCGATCTCATTAGTTTTGGGACGCAGATGATAAATCCCGAACGTTCAGGAATTATTAGCATCCTTAATTAAGTATGTAAAAGGGAAAGTTTGGAAAACTTGTGTATTCGTACGCATTTTGCAAGTACGTGCATATAGCACCAACTTTACTATATACTATCGCACTACATGTCTCTCTCTATATATGCTTGCAGACTGTGCTACTCCCTCCGTCCAGGTCAATAAGTCATCTTT
Source organism: Triticum urartu (assembly GCF_056163025.1). Lineage (NCBI taxonomy): Eukaryota > Viridiplantae > Streptophyta > Magnoliopsida > Poales > Poaceae > Triticum > Triticum urartu. Next base: position 120,105,562 of record NC_141873.1, read on the forward strand.
GGTTGTGCACCGTGACCAAGAAGGAGGGAAGACTTATACACCTAGACAGAGGGAGTACTACTATTACTTATGTACGTGCAAATGCACGTATTAACATTACGATGCGGTTTTTGTAAAAGTAGAAAAACAGCACTAGTCAATCTTGTGAAACGATTCAATGCAAAACAAATGCAAAAATGCTCGTTTGATTGTTTACTTTTAGCTTCCTTCTTTGTGGTTATTTCTCTGTCGTACTTTGTACGGAGTATCTCACTGGTTGGAAAGGCATGCAAATTCCCAAACCGCTACCTACACCCTGTATCAAATTTTTTGCCTAACAAGTTGTGCCGTGCAATTGGAATTCCAACTTGAGTACTACTACTAGTAGGAGTACCAGGGGTTAGTTCTTTTAGGCTTCTAGATTAGTAATCTCATAACTACTACCTCTGTCCTGGTTTATTGGTCCCCATTGTAATTTGTGTCAAATTTTGATCATAAATTTAACTAATGAAATGTTAGTGCATGTCACATGCACTAACATTTTATCGGTTAAATCTTTGGTCAAAATTTAGCACAAAATACAATGGTGAGGAATAAACCAGGATGGAGGTGCTACTGGTAGTAGTTTAGAAGCCCAAATAAATGAGTGAGGCTCCTTAATGTTACTCTCCACTGTGACTAGTCTTATGGGAAAAGCTGGGGAAGCCGCCAAAAGAACTGGCCCTAGGAGTAGTAGCTAGGGATACTAGGAGTAGTAGCTAGGGATCGAGTGTGCAAGATGAACCGGAGAAAGTAAATGTAGAGAGATGAAATGCACAAAAGACTGATGGATGTGATGGTTGCTTGTACGTTTATTTTACCAGGCCACTTATTACTGGGAGTGGTTGGGTTTTGTGATATGACGGCTTTACTGCCGCGCCACGAGCAGGGTGAGAGGTGAGACTCCCGTGCAATGCCGCCCTCTACACTAGTACTACTACATCGGTCGTGGTTTATCCCCCATTGAATTTGACTGAAGATTTAACTGACAAAATGTTAGTGCATGTCAACAAAAACAATATCGTTTGATTCGTATTTGAACATAGTTTTCAAAGATATAATTTTAGGTGACATGCATTATCATTTATCATACTATATATAATGTTAGTTCAATTTTTGGTCGTACTAATCTATAATAAGGTGCCCGTGCGTTGCATGGAAGAGTGAAATGCATTGATCAGGGAGTTGTTTATTTTGACAAAGGATGTGGGGGTCATCTCATGTGTAACGGGTATCGATAGGTTTGTTTGGATATTATCTCGTCTCTAGAGCTCACAAACATCCGGGTGAAATGGATAAAAAGTATATTTTGCAAACAAAAGTGTCAACTGTTCAACCTACATCCAAAACTTGTGAAGAATAACTCTTATTGTGCTTTGAAGGAAATGATCTTCAAGAATTAGTTTTTGAGTATCCATTGTTATACATGTTGGCTACAAATGACATGGCACTTTCTTATAGTCAATTGTTGGCTATACTATTTAAGTATTAACCATGCCCTTATACACCTAGACGGAGGGATTAAATCAGGATGACTTGGAAGGGGGCAGAGGATATGTAAGAAATGGTTCATCATAAGTCTTTCACCAGTATTGTAGTAAAAATTCATACATGGAAGATTCTGGACTAAACCATAAATGGATACACTTTTATTCATGCGCGATACTCCAATAGAGCAAGATCATGCATGGAAGTATCCACATGCTTAGACAGCGGATTACATTGAGCAAAGATTAATGAACAACATTTAACTTAGTAATGTAGATGTCCAGGTGAACCTCCTTGGAGTCCCCATGCACATTGTTGGGGGTCAAATAATACCGTGCGTCTTCCATGTCCACATCGGCGGGAAGGTCCCAGCTCGGCAGAGTCCAAGTTAGCTTCACATAGCCAGTGTCGCCGCCCACGTACCTCCGAGGGGTAGAAATAGTGAGGACGCACCGGTACATCGGCCTCGTGTCAGTGTCAGCATCAGCGGCGTCACCCCTGACGCACACTACAGAGATGTGGCGGCGGCCTGTGCGGGCCTCGCCGGTGGCCACGATCAAGAGGAAGACGCTGCCATCCTCCTCCGAGACTAGCAGGCGGCGTTGATCCTCCAGCGACTCCGGCATGGTGAACGGGTAGCACGTCTCGTACTTGATGTTCTTTGCCAAGGGCCAGTAGTGATTGTCGCACGCCTACGTCAGGTGATGCACGATGTCCACCGGCGAGCCCCACAACGGCACCGGGCACTCATAGCAGTAGACGAAGGGCTCCTTGGAGGCATCGACCAGGCCGTCCATGAAACAGGAGTGGCTGTAGGGGACGTTCCGCCAGTTGAATATATGAGCAAGTTACTACGAGATTTACTACAAAATAAATCATGACGGCTATAACATAGATTAAACTAATCATGCGGACTAGCATAGTAGATGAACAGATCGAATCTAGGACACAGACTAGAAACATGAATTCTACCACGATTTCGAACAGGAAGGACAGAAACACATACGGTGCAACGGGAGCAGCACCAATGGCATTGAGGTTGTCGCCCATGTCGTTGAGGAAGAGGTTGCCGAGGTCGGGGAAGAAGTCGCCGTCGATGAAGTCGTCGCTGCTAGCAGTCGTGAGAGTGCGCTCCCCAAATTTCAATAGCGCCTGTCGAATGGTGCGCAGGAGGGAGTGGATGTAGGGGACGTTGCGGCCGCCTAATGGAGCGCAGGAGTAGCCCACGAAGCAGTAGATGTCTATTCTTATCTCTATCTCTACTACTCTTCTTTGTTTTTTATAATATACTAGTTGTAGTTGTCAAATCGAATAGTACTGCGCCATCCACTGCACGCCCAGCTGAACACGCCTCCTCACCTCCATCAAACCCATCCGTTAAACCCGCATGCAAACCGAGAAACCTACTCCGGCCCGAGGGAGGAAATTTGCCGGACGTGTTGTTTCGCGGAATACAATCATAGTCACTGCAAGGTCTTTGAGCAGGATCCCAGCTTCTCTGGGCCTCCAGGAATTTTTGATTGGAGGTTGGTAAGTAGCCTTGGTACATGCTCTCTGTTTGTCGGACTGAATTATCCGATTAACCAGGAGATAACCGACGGCAAGGATCATGATGGCAGCGCGGTTTTGTTCATCAGGCAATGTGTGTACACAGCGTACCATGCGTCTCTGCATGCACCATACCCTGATATGTGCCGCCACGCTCTGCGGCCCAAAGTAGGAGAGAGGGTCGCAAGTATCAGACTTTTTTTGAAAACCAAGTATCAGACTTTGAATTGCTGGCTGGAGTTTCCCCCGTCAGGCACCCATCTGGTTCAAGCCGTCAGCCAATCTCCACAGCTTAATAAATAGTAACGTCTAACTGAGCCAGTTAGTTAGATGCGTACACTTGGTGTAGTAGGATCTTTATTTAGGTTGATGCATACACTTGTTCTTTTTTGGTAGCCCTTTTGTAATGATGGCTGATGTTTGGTTTGGAAGAGAGAGCTGCTTCTTCACTCTTCTGGCCTGCTTGCTGCTTCTGTTGCACCCCCAGCCCTGGTTGCTGTTGCTGCTGTTTTCAATGTACAATCAGTAGTATATTTCGTCTGTTGGTTGAATAAATGTGTTGTTAGAACGACAAACACAATGTTTTGGAAGTCGTTGCACGGTTCGATCCTTTAGTGCCCCGTACCGTACGTAGCGCATACTATTTTTCATATAGAACACATTTTCCACTTGTTGATAACATGCAGCCCACTGATAAAGGCCTAATAGAGAAGCCCATAATTAACTAGAAGGGAGGCTCTCACATGAATCTGGACCAGGTACATGCTCATGGTCCCCTAAACATAAATAAGTAAATAAATAAATAAAGCTAAATACTCAAGCACCAGTTCTTTAAATTCACGATTTAACAAGAGGATATTATTTCCTATGATAGTGTCGTTACATTGAGTCGATATTATTCTTTGGCAACGATAGCGACCAGTCTTCTTTCTCCCAGCATTTTCTTCCTGCAGCCAGCGGACCCATGCAAATTGTAGTCAACGTCGTAAATAGATCCAGTCCATTTTTATTTTTCAATAAGAATGTCCAACCCAGCCCAACACATTGGCGACAGCATTTTATCCTCCGCCTTGGTGCGCTCGCCACGGCGCCGCCGTCCGGCCCTGTCAACATAGTTTTTTTCGAAACGGACTCTATGAACATAATGAATCGGGTGAGGACTGTAGTTGTGAGTATGGCAGTATGGACCCACCAGGTCCACTCCTGAACACAAGCAAGCGCCTCTTTTACTACTCAGATGAACCTCTCGTTTTTTTACTCTAATCCACCCTACTAATATCTAGGACCCACATCATTTTCAACGTATAGTCAATTAACGATAGAATTGCACAACTTTTGCACAACTTTTTTTAGTAGTAATTAGGAGGAGCAGGCTATAAACTGGGTTGTGCGGTCTCTGTGGCCCGTCTAACAACATGACCAGCCCAACAGTTTTTTCTTCGGGAAAATAGGTAGCCCAGTATTTCTTTTTGAAGAATACCCAAGCTAGGCCTATTTGTTTTCTCCGACTTACTGGGCCACAAATCTTTCAAGACGAGGAGGGATGCATTCTGGCCCGGCCAAAGAGTATGGTCAGTGTCTGTTAAAAGTAATATCAAAAGGGGTTGAAAATTCCAAAAAAATCATAGCAAATGGGATATTAGTTTATTTTTTTGTTTTTGTTTTTCATTGATATCTTATACGTATTTCATTGGATTTAACATGACATAGTACTAATTTATTTTTAAATTTGTTTTATTATGGCTACTAATTTTTGGATTAAGAATATTTTGTTCCCCAGCAAAAATTTGCGAATTTTCAAAATTTCCCACATATTTAGTTAATTTTTTAACCCTGGTACTGACCAGAAAATGGGCAGCAATTCTAAAAATGGAAAATGGGCTGCAATAAATTCCATATGAATTAGAAAATGAGTAAAAATTATAAAAAATAATAGCAAATGGGTTGTACACGCCACAGATTTTGAGGCTGGCTTTTTTACGCAAGGCTTTGTCAGTCAACACACGATTCTAGCAGCAGTGATTGTTGGATGTCCATCCAACGGCCAACATGCTTCTTCAATCTCTGATCTTCCTGCTCCAGCCGCCTAAACTAGCACCGGCGGGACTGCCTGCTACCTCCTCTTGTGGCCTCCTATGATGCCGTGCAGGCTTCCCCGGCCCACCCTACTCCCTCCATTGCCCTGGCCGCACGCAAGCAACTGCCTCCTTATTACGCGAAAAAAATGATTCCTCCCACTGACATCTGGGGCGCACCGGTTGGGAGGCTGACCTGTGGGCCTACTAAGTTGACGCATTGCGTACGCGGCCGGAAGAACACCTAGCCCCCTTAATACAAGCGCAGGCTTACGATCCAATCCGACGCGCGCCGCTCAGTCGCTGACGTCACGAAGGCTTCAGCTGATACCATGACGTCGAGTGCCCATAACTGTTCCCGCATAGATGGTTAGTGCGTATAGGCCAGTGGATGGACTCATATCAAATACCAATATCTCGTTAAGCGTGTTATTTTGAAGTAATCACGGACACCGACCAGGGCCAGGCCCACCTCTCTCCTAGGTGGTCTCAACCTGCCATGTCGCTCCGCCACAAAGGTCCACTCAAAGGGTCGTCGGGACAAACGTCCTTTCGGTCCCAATCCATGAATCACTCGCGGGTACTCTACGAGCTAACCCGACTTTAGTCACCACAGGTATCATATATTATGTATATAGGTATATACCCGTGATCACCTCCCGAGTGATCACGGCCCGATAGTATAGCTTGGCAGACGGACAAGAATGTAGGGCCACTGATGGAATACTAGCATCCTATACTAAGCATTTAGGATTGCAGGTAAAGATAACAACAGTAGTAGCAAGGACAGGCTATGCATCAGAATAGGATTAACGGAAAGCAGTAACATGCTACACTACTCTAATGCAAGCAGTAGAGAGAAGAATAAGCGATATCTAGTGATCAAGGGGGGGCTTGCCTGGTTGCTCTAGCAAGAAGGAGGGGTCGTCAACACCGTAGTCGACCGGGACAGCAGCGACATCGGTCTCCTAGTGTACCAGAGAGAAGAGGGGGAAGAAACAATAAATATAATGCAAACATAAGCATGTCGATGCATGACATGACAATGAGCGGTGCTAGGTGTGCCCTAATGCGGTACTAGGTGATACCGACGAAGGGAGGACATCCGGGAAAGTATCCCCGGCGTTTCGCGTTTTCGGACAAATGAACCAGAGGTGGAAGGTTGCACATTTGCTATGCTAGGGACGTGTGGCGGACGAACGAGCCGCGTATTCAGATTCATCTCATCGTTCTGAGCAACTTTCATGTACAAAATATTTTCATTCGAGCTACGGATTATTTTATATTAATTTTTAAAGTTTAATTCATTTTTAGAATTAACATAATTAATTTAATTTGAAAATCATTTTATGACGTCATCATGATGTCAGCATGACATCAACGGTCAACTCTGACCGTTGACTGGGTCAAACTGACAGGAGGGCCCCACTGTCATTGACTGATCACTAATCAACATTAGCTCGTTGAATCAAAGATGCTTAAGTTTCCTAGCCATATACATGAGTTGTCATTTGATTAACGGAATCACATCATTAGAGAATGGTGTGATTGACTTGACCCATTCCGTTAGCTTAGCACTTGATCATTTAGTATATTGCTATTGCTTTCTTCATGACTTATACATGTTCCTATGACTATGAGATTATGCAACCCCCGAATACCGGAGGAACACGTAGTGTGCTACCAAACATCACAACATAACTGGGTGATTATAAAGTCGCTCTACAGGTGTCTCTGATGGTACTTGTTCAGTTGGCATAGATCGAGATTAGGATTTGTCACTCCGATTGTCGGAGAGGTATCTTTGGGCCCTCTTGGTAATGCACATGACTATAAGCCTCGCAAGCAATGTGACTAATGAGTTAGTTGTGGGATGATGCATTACGGAACGAGTAAAGAGACTTGCCGGTAACGAGATTGAACTAGGTATTGGGATACCGACGATCGAATCTCGGGCAAGTAACATACCGATGACAAAGGGAACAACGTATGTTGTTATGCGGTTTGACCGATAAAGATCTTTGTAGAATATGCAGGAGCCAATATGAGCATCCAGGTTCCGCTATTGGTTATTGACCATAGACGTGTCTTGGTCATGTCTACATAGTTCTTGAACCCATAGGGTCTGCACGCTTAATGTTCGGTGACGATCGGTATTATGAGTTTATGTGCTTTGATGTACCGAAGGTAATTCGGAGTCCCGGATTTGATCACGGACATGACGAGGAGTCTCGAAATGGTCAAGATATAAATATTGATATATTAGATGACCATATTCGGACACCGGATGAGTTCCGGGGGTCACCAGATAATTATCGGAGTGCCGGGCGTTATCGGAACCCCCGGGGGGACTAATGGGCCAACATGGGCCTTGTGAGAGAGAGGAGGGGGCCATAGGGCTGGCCGTGCTCCCCCCTTGAGGAGTCCAAACTGTACAACGAGGGGGGCGGCGCCCCCTCTTTCCCTCCCCCTCTCCCTCTCCTTCCTTCCCCCTTCCTCCTCCTAGTTGGACTTGGAAAGGGGGAGTCCTACTCCTACTAGGAGGAAGACTACTACTAGGAGGAGGACTCCTCCCCTTCTTGGCGCGCCCAAAGGGCCGGCCAGCCTCCCCCTTGCTCCTTTATATACGGGGGCAGGGAGCACCCTAGAACACAAAAACAGGAATTGTCTTAGCCGTGTGCGGTGACCCCCTCCACCATAATCCACCTCGGTCATATCGTTGCAGTGCTTAGGCGAAGCCCTGCGCTGGTAGCTTCATCATCACCATCATCATGCCGTCGTGCTAACGAAGCTCTCCCTCGACACTCAGCTGGATCGAGAGTTCATGGGACGTCACCGAGCCGAACGTGTGCAGCTCGCGGAGGTGCCGTACTTTCGGTACTAGGATCGGTCGGATCGTGAAGACGTACGACTACATCAACCGCGTTGTCATAACTCTTCCGCTTACGGTCTATGAGGGTACGTGGACTACACTCTCCCCTCTTGTTGCTATGCATCACCATGATCTTGCATGTGCGTAGGATTTTTTTTGAAATTACTACATTTCCCTTCAGTGGCATCCGAGCCAGGTTTGTGCGTAGATGTTATATGCACGAGTAGAACACAAGTGATTTATGGGCGATAATAGTCATACTGCTTATTGAGGGAGTCCTGGACTAAGGGGTCCTCGGGCGTCCGGCCTGTTATCTATGGGCCGGACTGATGGGCTGTGAAGATATGAAGACCGAAGATGGTACCCGTGTATGGATGGGGCTCTCCTTGGCGTGGAAGGCAAGCTTGGCGAACAACTATGAAGATTCCACCTTATGTAACCGACTCTATGTAACCCTAGATACCCCCAATGTCTATATAAACCGAGGGTGTAGTCCGAAAAGGATATACTCAATATCGTAGTCATACAGGCTAGACTTCTAGGGTTTAGCCATTACGATCTCGTGGTAGATCAACTCTTGTAACAACCATATTCATCAAGATCAATCAAGCAGGAAGTAGGGGATTACCTCCATAGAGAGGGCTCGATCTGGGTAAACATTGTGTCCCCAGTCTCCTGTTACCATCAACCTTAGATGCATAGTTCGGGACCCCCTACCCGAGATCCGCCGGTTTTGACACCGACATTGGTGCTTTCATTGAGAGTTCATCTATGCTGTCGCTGAAAGGTTTGATAGCCCCTTCAATCGTCAATAATGACGCTGTCTGTGGAGGAACTTTCCCCCCCGGACAGATCTTCGTGTTCGGCGGCTTCGCACTGCGGGCCAACTCGTTTGGCCATCTGGAGCAGATCGAAAGCTACGCCCCTGGCCATCAGGTCAGATTCGGGAGCTTGAACTACGTCACGGACATCCGACGAGACTTGATCTTCGCCAGATACGATGCCGCGGTAGCCGCTCCCGATCACCCCGATGATCATGGCCTAAATCTGTCATCGGGCCGCATCTAGGAGATCGCTCCTGTAACTGCTCTGGCCCTAGATCCGGAGCAGGCCGCGCCATCCAAAGACGGGAGGATTAACCCCACCACGGAGGCCGCATATTCCATGGTGTTGGAGCCGCACATGGACCTGGTCTCACACAATGCCTATGCCACCGGAACGCCAGACTCGTCTCCGGCCGTAGGTTCCAAACCACGCGAGCCCACGGACACCGAGCTTGATCGTTTATCGATCTTCAAATTCAGCACCGCACACATCTTCCCGCACTCGCCTTTGGGCGATGTGCTGGACTCGTTAAAAAACATGTCCTTAGCGGAGGAATCTCGGCCGAACTATATCCGGCTCGAACTAGGGGCTGACGATGGAGAATTTTGCTTCCCACCCGCCACCCACTTTATAGCCACAGTTGAGGATTTGACCGATGAACTTGATTACGACTCCGAGGACATCGACTGTATGGACGACGGTGCCGGAGAAGAAGAGGCCCAGAACCCGCTGATATGTCTCCAACGTATCTATAATTTTTTATTGTTCCATGCTATTATATTATCAACCTTGGATGTTTTATATGCATTTATATGCTATTTTATATGATTTTTGGGACTAACCAATTAACCTAGGGCCCAGTGCCAGTTTCTATTTGAGATATGGAGATAGTGATATTAAAGTTGTGCTAGTTGAGTAGTTGTGAATTTGAGAAATACTTGTGTTGAAGTTTGCAAGTCCCATAGCATGCACGTATGGTAAACATTGTGTAACAAATTTGAAACATGAGGTGTTATTTGATTGTCTTCCTTATGAGTGGCGGTCGAGGACGAGCGATGGTATTTTCCTACCAATCTATCCCCCTAGGAGCATGCGTGTAATACTTGGTTTTTGATGACTTGTAGATTTTTGCAATAAGTATGTGAGTTCTTTATGACTAATGTTGAGTCCATGGATTATACGCACCCTTACCCTTCCATCATTGCTAGCCTCTTCGGTACCGTGCATTGCCCTTTCTCACATTGAGAGTTGGTGCAAACTTCGCCAGTGCATCCAAACCCCGTGATATGATACGCTCTATCACACATAAACCTCCTTATATCTTCCTCAAAACAGCCACCATACCTACCTATTATGGCATTTCCATAGCCATTCCCAGATACATTGCCATGCAACTTTCCACCGTTCCATTTATTATGACACGCGTCATCATTGTCATATTGCTTACCATGATCATGTAGTTGACATAGTATTTGTGGCAAAGCCACCGTTCATAATTCTTTCATACATGTCACTCTTGGTTCATTGCATATCCCGGTACACCGCCGGAGGCATTCATATAGAGTCATACCTTGTTCTAGTATCGAGTTGTAATCAATGCGTTGCAAATAAATAGAAGTGTGATGATCATCATTTAATAGAGCATTGTCCCAATAAAAAAAGAGAAAGGCCAAATAAAAAAAGGAAGGCTAAAAAAGAGAAATGAAAAGAGACAATGCTACTATCTTTTTTCCACACTTATGCTTCAAAGTAGCACCATGATCTTCATGATAGAGAGTCTCTTGTTTTGTCACTTTCATATACTAGTGGGAAATTTTCATTATAGAACTTGGCTTGTATATTCCAACAATGGGCCTTCTCAAGTGCCCTAGGTCTTCGTGAGCAAGCAAGTCGGATGCACACCCACTTAGTTTCTTTTCTTGAGCTTTCATGCATTTATAGCTCTAATGCATCCGTTGCATGGCAATCCCTAGTCCTTGCATTCACATCAATTGATGGGCATCTCCCTAGCCCATTGATTAGCCGCATCAATGTGAGACTTTCTCCTTTTGTCATCTCCACATAACCCCCTCATTATATTCTATTCCACCCATAGTGCTATATCCATGGCTCACACTCATGTATTGTGTGAAAGTTCAAAAAAGTTTGAGATTACTAAAGTATGAAACAATTTCTTGGCTTGTCATCGGGGTTGTGCATGATGAGAGCATTCTTGTGTGACGAAAATGGAGCATGACCAAACTATATGATTTTGCAGGGATGAAATTTCTTTGGCCATGTTATTTTGAGAAGACATGATTGCTTAGTTAGTATGCTTGAAGTATTATTATTTTTATGTCAATATTAAACTTTTGTCTTGAATCTTATGGATCTGAACATTCATTCCAAAATGAATAGAATTACATGGATAAATATGTTAGGTAGCATTCCACATCAAAAATTCTGTTTTTATCATTTACCTACTCGAGGACGAGCAGGAATTCAGCTTCGGGATGTTGATACGTCTCCAACATATCTATATTTTTTTATTGTTCCATGCTATTATATTATCAACCTTGGATGTTTTATATGCATTTGTATGTTATTTTATATGATTTTTGGGACTAACCTACTAACCTAGAGCCCAGTGCCAGTTTCTGTTTTTCCTTGTTTTAGAGTATCGCAGAAAAGGAAAATTAAACGGAGTCCAATTGACCTGAAACTTCACGGAACTTATTTTTGGACCAGAAGAAGCCCACGGAGTATCGGAGATGGACCAGGAGAGTCCCGAGCTGCCCACTAGGGTGGGGGCGCGCCCCCTGCCTCGTGGACAGCCCGGAGATCCACCGACGTACTTCTTCCTCCCATATATACCCAGATACCCTAAAAACATCCAGGAGCACAATAGATCAGGAGTTCCACCGCCAGAAGCCTCTGTAGCCACCGAAAACCAATCTAGACCCGTTCCGGCACCATGCCGGAGGGGGGAATCCCTCTCCGGTGGCCATCCTCATCATCCCGGTGCTCTCCATGACGGGGAGGGAGTAGTTCTCCCTCGGGGCTGAGGGTATGTACCAGTAGCTATGTGTTTGATCTCTCTCTCTCTCGTGTTCTTGAGGTGGTACAATATTGATGTATCGCGAGCTTTGCTATTATAGCTGGATCTTATGATGTTTCTCCCCCTCTACTTTGTTGTAATGGATTGAGTTTTCCCTTTGAAGTTATCTTATCGGATTGAGTCTTTAAGGATTTGAGAACACTTGATGTATGTCTTGCGTGGGATACCTGTGGTGACAATGGGGTATTCTATGATCCACTTGATGTATGTTTTGGTGATCAACTTGCGGGTTCCGTGACCTTGGGAATCTATGCATAGGGGTTGGCACACGTTTTCGTCTTGACTCTCCGATAGAAACTTTGGGGCACTCTTTGAGGTTCTATGTGTTGGTTGAATAGATGAATCTGAGATTGTGTGACGCATATCATATAATCGTACCCCAGATACTTGAGGTGACATTGGAGTATCTAGGTGACATTTGGGTTTTGGTTGATTTGTGTCTTAAGGTGTTATTCTAGTACGAACTCTAGGGCTATTTGTGACACTTATAGGAATAGCCCAACGGATTGATTGGAAAGAATAACTTTGAGGTGGTTTTGTACCCTACCATAATCTCTTTGTTTGTTCTCCGCTATTAGTGACTTTGGAGTGACTCTTTGTTGCATGTTGAGGGATAGTTATGTGATCCACTTATGTTATTATTGTTGAGAGAACTTGTACTAGTGAAAGTATGAACCCTAGGCCTTATTTCCTAGCATTGCAATACCATTTACGCTCACTTTTATAATTAGTTACCTTTCTATTTTTATATTTTCATATTACAAAAACCTATATCTACTATCCATATACCACTTGTATCACAATCTCTTCGCCGAACTAGTGCACCTATACAATTTACCATTGTATTGGGTGTGTTGGGGACACAAGAGACTCTTTGTTATTTGGTTTTAGGGTTGCTTGAGAGAGACCATCTTCATCCTACGCCTCCTACGGATTGATAAACCTTAGGTCATCCACTTGAGGGAAATTTGCTACTGTCCTACAAACCTCTGCACTTGGAGGCCCAACAACGTCTACAAGAAGAAGGTTGTGTAGTAGACATCAAGCTCTTTTCTGGCGCCGTTGCCGGGGAGGTGAGTGCTTGAAGGTATATCTTTAGATCTTGCAATCGAGTCTTTTAGTTTCTTGTTTTATCACTAGTTTAGTTTATAAAAGAAAACTACAAAAAAGCAATTAAGTTTGCCTCTTACGCTTCATCTTTTTAATATCTTTCGTGAGTATGATGGAAAGGAAAATTGTGCCAAAGTGTTAGAATAAGAATGCATTAAAATGTTTGGCACTAAATCTTTGAATGATGAGCCTGATTGCAATGCTGTTAGTATGAACTCCTTAATATCCATAGTACTAATGATGATTGCACTAGTTATGATGAAAATGTCTCTAAAAACATGTCAATTTTTGTGGAGTGCATTGGGTTTGCAAGTACACACCAAATAGGGAAGATAGATATTGCAAGAGGCATAAGTACTTAGAAACTAAATGGTTGCAAGAAAGGCTAGATGTTTGTGCTGAAAATTTAATTTTTCTTAGCCGTACTTGTGAACTTTGCAATGAACGTGATCATTTCAGTACCCAATGCAAGTTGTTTCATGATCGTATCGTGTCCAAAAATTGTGATGACTTGATTTCTCTTGCACATCATAATGAACTTAGTTTGTTCTTGGGTTATGAATAAATGATACATATAACTGAGGTTATTCCAGAATTTGCCCTTTATAGAGTTCTTAATTTTGATCTAGAAGAAATTTATATGTATTGTGCAGTGAATTGCATTGAAAATCCTTATATTGCCAATTACATAAAGAAAAGAAAACAAATAGAATATGAAAAGAATACTAATGAAAGGGAAGAGACTTCCCAATACCCTCCTACTGTTTATTATGATGAATCGGGTAACGAGGAGGAGCTTCCTATCCAATCAATCTCTTCAACAAGAAGCTTGAAAAAAATTAATTAAACCCACACATGGTGTGGTGAAGAAGAAGAAAATAAGAAAGAATAGAGGTAAAAAGGTATCTCTCCCAAATAGTGTTGTTCCCATCACCATCATGCCTCATGAAAGTGAATCAAATATGTTGATGGAGGATGATGATATTGATGATGATTTTGTTATGCCTATTGCTTGTTGTGATGATTATGATTGGGAAGATAATGATACTTCTTATGATCTTGAAAATCTTTTTGGCACTTGCTTGGAAGAATATGATAATTGCTATACTATTGGTGCTATCCATACTATTAATGATGAGGGTGACTATGCTTATGATATGAAAAGGCCCAAGCTTGGGGATGCTACGTTTGATGAAGATGATGTTTTTGAGAATATATTTGCTGCAATTAATGTTTGTCCCAAGCTTGGGGATGCTATGTTTAATGAAGATGATATTTTTAGCCTCCCAAGTTTTGATATGCAAATTTGTTATGATGATAGCATGCCTCCTACTTATGATGATTATAATTATGAAAGTGGATTTGGAGAGGTCATGACTTTATTTAGTAATGATTCCACTATCTTGGAAGAGGTTTCAATTGATTATGATGAGAACAAAGTTGCTACTTATGATGATTAGTGTGATGACACTTATGCTATAAAAAGTAGTGATGATTATATTTATAAAACTTGTCATGCTTATGATTACCCTTTTTCTGAACATTACTCTTTTAATGTGGAAACAATTTATAGTATTCGAGTCTCTTATGATACTCCCACTATTCCGAATGAGAAGAATTTTGCTTATGTGGAGAGTAATAAAATCTCTATGCTTGTAGATCATGAAAAGAATGCTTTATGCAATAGTTATATTGTTGAATTCATTCATGATGCTACTGAAAATTATTATGAGGGAGGAATATATGCTTATAGGAGTTGCAATAATATCAAGTTTCCATTCTATATGCTAAAAGTTTTGAAGTTATGCTTGTTTTACCTTCCTATGTGTAACATCCCAAAATTCTAAATTTTGGAATGCTATTATAAATAGATAGATTTGCTTGATTGTGGTGTGATTGATCGAGTGAAATTCGGAACTTTTGAACGTCAAATGAGAGGGAATAAAAGGACTTTCCCAAACTTTCATTTTTTTATGATCTCTGTGAATTCAAATTCTTTTCATCACCAAACCCTGGAGAGAAGATGACATGACTTCTTCCATTTTTTTAAATGACAAGGGGTGTTGAAAATATTTGAATTTCATTTGAGAACATTTCCAATTCTGAAACTTTATGCAACTCAATGATTTTCACGAGAGAAGATAAAATGACTTCTTCAAATTATATGAAATATGAGTTGGGAGTTTCAAAGAAACTCAAATTCAAAATCAATTGAAATTATTTTTCAATTTGGGTTATTTGAGTTTTATTCAAATTATTTTCTCCAAAAACAAAATACATGGAAAATAGGGTAACATGATTCCCTACAATAGAAAATTGAAGAAAATTTTAATTGAAATCATTTTGGTGTTTTTTACATGATTTTTATTGGATTTTATTAGACTAGTAGCACTCTTTAAATTATGTGAATTTGCATGGATTTTATTTGGCATTATAAAAATGCCCATGTTGTAGAAAATCTTTTTCTGCAAATTTTGGTATATTATATGCCTATATAATATTTTAGTTATTATGTTTTTTTATTTTAGTTCAGTGAAAAAAACCCTTCCGCCGAACTGGGCCGGCCCAGCCAACCAGCCAGGCCACGGCCCAGCCCGACGCCCGCGCGCCCCCGGCCTCCTGAGCAGGACTCCGCCCGTCACACGCCGCAGTGCCGCCATGGCCGCCGTCCCCGCCTCGGACTCCGCGCCCGCCGCCTTTGCCTTACCCCTCCTCCAAGGCCACCTCCTCCCCTCCCCTATAAAGCCGCCCCCGCCGCCCCTCTCTCTCTCTTTTCCCCGCTGCTCGCCTGCATGCGCGGAACCGCCGCAGCCGCCGCCGCCGTCGGCGACTTTCGCCGCCGCAACTGTGCCCTGCCGCCCCTCCTCCCCGCATTGGTGTCGCGCCCCTCCGCCGCCTTGCCGCGCGCCCGCATCCGCGCCGCGCCGCTCTCTCACCGGAGCCGCTTCGCATCGCTGCTGCCGCGCCGGAGCTCGCCGTCGCCGCTGTCCCGCCTCGCCGGAGAAAAACCGCCACCGCCACCGGTTCAACTCACGCGGCCGGTATAAACCAAGAAAACCCGCCATTTTTTTATATATATAGTTCGGTTTTTCTTTTAGTACGGTTTAATTCTTTTGGTTTTGTTATATAGCTAGCTTTCACCCGTTTTGATCTGTAGTGAACAGTTTTTGTCCTTTAAGCGTTCTGTAGCGAACGTTCGTTCGGTAGCGTTTCTTTTTTTCTTTTTATTTCAGATTCCGACCAGGGACTTATCTGTGATGATTTTCTTTACAGTTTAGTCCCTGTTCTTCAAATGACCACATCTTTTCGCTCGTTTGTCCAAATCCAACGAAACCAACGCCCATGTCTTCGCTATGATCTCCTCTATCCAGATAAGCAACTTAAACATGTTTTTGAAAAGTTTAAAATTTGAATTAGATCTGATTTGTATTCAAGCTTTGTTTGATCATAAGTTGAGTTTCGTAGCTCCGTTTGAGTTGATTCTTTTTGCAAATCGAAGCTCTTGACCTGAACTTTCTGATAAGGCCAAATTCACATAATTTTGGTACTGTTAGAAATTGTTTTATGTTGCAATAGTTATTTGCTTGGTTTCGAAGTATTCCGAATCGTCTTCTTCGATCTTTCTGATATTTTGAGTGATTGCTTATGTGTGGTTACTATTGCTTGCTTACGATAGATTGACCGGAGTGTGACGAGTAGAACTATCAAGAGTTATGAGTGCGAATCATCTTCATCAACATTGCAGGCAAGTTCACACTTTGATCATATCCCTTTTCATACCCAGTTTTTATGCATTAGTCTCAACCCTCAAACATTGCATGAGTAGGATTGATAACATGTGGGTATTGGGAAGTAGTTGATGAGGTAGGAACCTATTGCCCTGCATTCAAACCTTGGGAGTTACTATTACGGTATGCTTATAGTGCCATGCTATGCTCGTAGACGTGGATTGGGTTTTGAGAGTATTCATGACAGATGTGAGATTGTTAATTAATGGTTTACTTAAGGTGGAAACTTAAACACACATCTGGGTGGATTGAGGTACCTGGGTATTCCAGGATTGCCTGTCTAGGCACCTGGGTAGACCATGATTGCCTGTTTTTTTATGGACCGCCACCCAGGCTCAAAGGGATCATGAGATTATTCATACTAGAAACTTCCGTGTGCAGCCACAAGCTATTATGGGCTCTAGCATAGTTGATTAAGTCGTGTGAACTCTTACAGGGTAGACTAGCAGATGTAGGGGAAAGTAGGTGTAACGGTCTATCCATCGTAAGGTGCTAGCGCTTCTGAAAGACTATGCTCGGTCATCCGTCTTCTCAAACACCATGTAGTGCGAGAAACCAAACGGAGGCGATCGAGTCTTGTGCGGAAAAGTGCGCAAACCTCTGCAGAGTGTATAAACTAATCATGATTAGCCATGTCCCCGGTTATGGACGTCTTGAGTATCTAGTACCTAGATTATCATGTGAATCTCATCACGTTACTTTAAATTAAGTTTGTTGGTTTTAATGATGTTATTTAATTGGGATTGAGAATGCTGTCAACCATTCTCAATGTTCAACAACCACCATGATAGTTAAATAAAATTTATTCCTTTGCAGTAGGGAAAAATTGGCTTTACGCAAAACTATAACCATAGAGCTTTTCCACCAGCCAAATATGCATGTAGTGATAGCCTTTATTCATCATTCTCTATGGTGTGAATTTGCCAGTACATTCAATGTACTGACCCTTTGTGGCTGCAACATCTCATGTTGCAGGATTATCTTACGACGAGTAAGTGATACGTTAGGGTTACGATTTCTACACTCAACTTTGCCGTTGGTGTTGATGGGAATCCACAACCTTGTTACTTCCGCTATTTGGATTGAGGTAATAGTATTTACGTTACTTTAAACATGTGATTTACCTCTGTTATAAATCGTCGAGTACTGTGTGTGTCAGCATACCGATTCAGGGATGACACTTAAGCACAGAGACTTGATCCATTCGGGTCAGGTCGCTACAAGATGGTATCAGAGCACATGTTGACTGTAGGACGTGACCCTAGAAACTGGTAAGCCCATAGCAAAGATTTTTCTCTACAACTTTCCCTTTGAAAAAGATCTTTTACATCTCTTCTGAGCTTATTCAAAAATTCCCTTTAGTGAGACCATACCCTTTTTCCCTTTTGACCACTCGAGGATAAGACTGATGAGACCACTCCAAGAAGTACAAGATAATGGACAACTAAGACTGCTTTGGAAGGAAGAGGATTTTACTGTGCATCTGAATAATGGAAACTACAACGGTTGAAGACCGAAGACAAGGAGAATTTGAAGGCTCTGAAGAATTCCTAGATTTGTATGACCTAGGAAGGCTACCCTTTTGGAACTTGGCAGACTATGAAAGTTGTCAATACCCGAGATCAAGGTGTATCGGAGAAAGACTGAACCAAGGAGTTAAAAACTCAAAGTTTTGTTAAGAAAACCCTAAGGCAGGAGATATCAACTATGGAAGATAGCTCATGGCAATGACAAGGGCAGAAACATGGTTATCCGTGATGTCATCGCCATTGATACTATGGTCACCGAGCTGAGCTAAACATGCATTTCTTCGGAAGGATGGGATGGTATAAGGCTGATGGAGCATCTATCAGCAAAGGATGCAGTTTTAACCTTAGCTGGTGTATCACCAAGATCTGGAGAATTACATCAGGAATTTTAAGATGGACCCGCGGGAAGCCGTATTTTCACAAGGAAGCATTCCGTGAAGAACTTAGGTCGAAGAAGCTGAAGTAGCCAAGCTGGAGGAGCAAAACCTTGAGATACCGGAGATTCGTCAGGAACTGAAGGACAGTAGGACCATGGTTCATGCGAAGGATGTTGAAAGCAGAAGTTTGGAATGCAACTCCAGAATATTAAAGGACGTCACGAGAGACTTCGCGTCAACAGAGTTGATCTGGCAAAAGAACTTGAGAAAGACAAGCATGATCGGAAGAAGCCATTGGAGGCATGAACAAGGCTTGAAGAGTTTGGAGACGTTGAAGATTTATTGACCTTTAGAAGACCAAACCCCTGTTATATACCTACGTTAGATGCGACATTTGTGAGCTGTCATTTGTTTGATGCTTTTCCCGACAGCCACAAATAAAATCTGTCTTTTCAAAACTTTTGTTTGTATTGTGTGTATCCCTCTCTATCTCTCTTATCTCACCCCAAACCCATGGACCCAATAGAGAGCGAATGGAGATGAACTCATGTTTTCCTAGACCGATAAGTCAATTGGAGACGGACCGATGGATTCAAAACATGGAGGATCACATGGAGAATAACCCTATAGTTGGAAATGATATGACCCAGCATGCTCCTCAGTGCTTTGAAAGAGGTGCTGCTACTTGGTGGAGGATATACCTAACCATGAATGGATGGCAAGGAGTAACCACTTGGAGAGAATTTAAGTTGACTATGCCAAAGCCTCGGCTTGTGTCCCAGAAGTTGAAGCCTTATTGGAAGGATATGAAGAAACCTTGTGCATGCAAGATTTCTGGAGAAATAGGACACACCCATAAAGAACACAAAGATGAATGCCCTAATTGTGAAGGAAGTCACCCAGTTGAAGAATGCCCAACTAGGCAAATTACTTGTTTCTTGTGTGAAGGGATTTCCCACTATCCTACTCAGTGTCACATTTACCCCATGGTATGAAGAACCGTACAACAGAAGAAAGAAGTAAAGAAAGGAGCCCTTATGGAAATTTTAGAAGAACCCGTGATGAAGGAAGATGTGGAGGACACACCTAAAAAGGACCCGAGTAAACCCTGCACTAAGTCTTGCTATTCATGTGGAGAAGAAGGTCACATCTCCCAAAATTGTTTGAATGGGGATCTAGTAGAATTCCCAACAGAGGAAGTAGAGTATGACCCACAAGAAATAGAAGCCATGATTGGCATGGAAAGGTCCAGGAAGAGAAGCAGATTGGATTCCAGGAAGGACCTGAGTCATATCACCTGTTACAAGTGCAAGGAGTCAGGGCACTACCTCAACAATTGCCCAAAAAGGAAACCTTGATACTTGTCAGAAGTAATATGTTTTAGTTGTAATGGAGCAGGGCACTTTGCCAGAGAATGCCCCAAGGAGAAGGAAACTTGTGCTAGATAGTTGAGTTTGCAACAAAAGAAATGGAGTAGTAGAAGTGAGAACATTTTCTTTTATATTGAGGTGTTGAGTTCAGACATGTAATGGAAAAACGAGAGATTGTAATCACTTGAGAATGAATAAAGTTAGCATCATTGGTACTGATATGGATCTTATGAGTCGTTACTCTATGAAGAAGAATTTTGGCCATTCTGAGGATATGAGAAATATGCTCTATGGAAGATTTGTGCATTTTAAGGGTGGTAGTACCCTGTAAGAACCGTTGACCCCTGGAAAAGATAAGGATACTCCACTGAGTAGATTTCGGACAAAACGAATACGAGTTTTGTCTCAGTATGTGTGATACCCCAAGAGTGTGTGGGATGAAGTTGGAGACCGTCAGTTGTTTGGACCAAATGTGATCAAGGAGTCAGAAGAGAATGTTAAGTTGATTCGAGATAGACTGAAGGTAGCTCAGTCCAGGCAGAAGAGTTATGCAGACTTAAAAATGCAAGGAGGTAGTCTATGAAATTGGAGATAGAGCATGTCTTCATGTGTTCCCTCTGCGAGGAATTAAACGATTTGGAGTTAAGGGAAAATTAGCCCCGAGATTTGTAGGACATACTGAGTTTTGGAGCGTATGAGAGAAGTGGCCAACAAGTTGGAGTCATCCGAAGGACTGTCAGGAGTTCATGATGTGTTTCACGTTTCCCAGTTGAAGAAGTGCCATGCAGAGATGGCCAATATTCCCCTGTAAGGACGCTTGACCCTGGAAAGGATAATGATGTTCCACGAAGTGGAATATGGATTTCATAAGTATAAGTTTTCATTTCGGTATGAGGGATATCCCACGAGGATGAAGAGATGAATTACTATCGGATATAAAAGAGGTATGATGTTGGAAATATGGATCAATGGAAATTCCATGATGAGTCTGAGTAATCACGTCTTAGTTTGGTGCCAATAGAAGGAAGGCAGACAGTACAATTGGATGGATTTAAGTATGCTAGGAAGCTAGAAGTTGGAAGTTGGAAAAATGATCAGTTGCCCGATGATAAGTTCAAAGGACTACAAGTGATGAGATGGGCCATAACCCACAGGCCCCAGGACCTGCCAAGAAGCAAGCACATTCTTGCTGAAGGAAAAACCCTGGAGGAAGATACGACGTTTATCGGCAAACGATTTTATAGGAGTAACGCAAAACCTGAGAGTTGTGAAGGAATGATAGATGTTTGTTTGGCTTGCAGAATCAATGGATTATTCCGAACACAGTTCCTGGACAAGAGAAATTCTGCAATGCTTGTGAGGATGACTGAGTGTTAGTATGCGAGATTCGCTAAACTGTATACATGGTAATGATTTGGGTGCGGGATGGATTGATCACCATACCGACTTACTCTTATTATTCGCCTTGCTATATGGGATGGTAAATCTGAGTGACTTACCTATAGTAGAGAGACGGCGATATTAAACCTTGTTTAAGCCTTAGAATGGTATAGGTATTTTTTCCCTTGTACAAGGCAGCTTTGCCAACCATAGGTTATACGGTGAGGATCAACCCAGACCCATTTCCTGCAGGAGAAACCATAAATGGTTGACCACCATGAGATATCGATAGTTGTTTAGTAATGGTGCCAGACCCGTCAGCTAAGAAGACCCAGTCATGTAAGAACCTTAGCAAGATGAAAGGACAGAAAAATTGTGGTAAGGTTATGCCACTACCGGAAGAGCCCGGATAAGGAATTATCCTGAAGATCTAAGAAGACCGACACTGTTAACAATATGAATGGAGTATATGAGTTTTGATGGAACCGTAACCATGCTTCTAACGGTGGTAGCACCCCAGACCCCGGTGATGATCGATGGATTTTGAGAAGACCCCAAACCCTAACCTTTTTCTTGCTAGCCTCTCCGAATCTCGAGGACGAGATTCATTTTAAGGGTGGTAGGTTTGTAACATCCCAAAATTCTAAATTTTGGAATGTTACTATCAATAGATAGATTTGCTTGATTGTGGTGTGATTGATTGAGTGAAATTCGGAACTTTTGAAAGTCAAATGAGAGGGAATAAAAGGACTTTCCCAAACTTTCATTTTTTTATGATCTCTGTGAATTCAAATTCTTTTCACCACCAAACCCTGGAGAGAAGATGACATGACTTCTTCCATTTTTTTAAATGACAAGGGGTGTTGAAAATATTTGAATTTCATTTTAGAACATTTCCAATTCTGAAACTTTATGCAACTCAATGATTTTCACGAGAGAAGATAAAATGACTTCTTCAAATTATATGAAATATGAGTTGGGAGTTTCAAAGAAACTCAAATTCAAAATCCATTGAAATTATTTTCTCAATTTGGGTTATTTGAGTTTTATTCAAATTATTTTCTCCAAAAACAAAATACATGGAAAATAGGGTAACATGATTCCCTACAATAGAAAATTGTAGAAAAAATTATTTGAAATCATTTCGGTATTTTTAAAATGATTTTTATTGGATTTTATTAGACCAGTAGCACTCTTTCAATTATCTAAATTTGCATGGATTTTATTTGGCATTATAAAAATGCCCATGTTGTAGAAAATCTTTTTCTGCAAATTTTGGTATATTATATGCCTATATAATATTTTAGTTATTATGTTTTTTATTTTAGTTCAGTGAAAAAAAACCTTCCGCCGAACTGGGCCGGCCCAGCCAACCGGCCAGGCCGCCGCGCCAACATGGCCGCCGTCCCCGCCTCGGACTCCGCTCCCGCCGCCTTTGCATTACCCCTCCTCCAAGGCCACCTCCTCCCCTCCCCTATAAAGCCGCGCCCGCCGCCCCTCTCTCTCTCTCTTTTCCCAATGGCTCGCCTGCATGTGCGGAACCGCCGCAGCCGCCGCCGCCGTCGGCAAGTTTCACCGCCGCAACTGCGCCCTGTCGCCTCTCCTCCCCGCATC
Source organism: Triticum urartu (assembly GCF_056163025.1). NCBI lineage: Eukaryota > Viridiplantae > Streptophyta > Magnoliopsida > Poales > Poaceae > Triticum > Triticum urartu. The sequence continues at coordinate 120,128,653 of NC_141873.1, forward strand.
CGCGTCGCGCCCCTCCGCCACCTTGGCGCGCGCCCGCATCCGCGCCGCGCCGCTCTCTTGCCGGAACCGCTTCGCGTCGCTACTGCCGCTCTCTCGCCGGAGCCGCTTCGCGTCGCTACTGCCGCGTCGGAGCTCGCCGTCGCCGCTGTCCCGCCTCGCCGGAGAAAAACCACCGCCGCCACCGGTTCATCTCACGCGACCGGTATAAACCGAGAAAACCCGCCGGTTTATATATATATATATAGTTCGGTTTTTCTTTTAGTACGGTTTAATTCTTTTGGTTTTGTTATATAGCGAGCGTTCACCCGTTTAGATCTGTAGCGAATAGTTTTCGTCCTTTAAGCGTTCTGTAGCGAACGTTCGTTCGGTAGCGTTTCTTTTTTTTCTTTTTATTTTAGATTCCGGCCAGGGACTTATATGTGACGATTTTCTTTACAGTTTAGTCCCTGTTTTTCAAACGACCACATATTTTCGCTCGTTTGTCCAAATCCAATAAAACCAACGCCCACATCTTCGTTATGATCTCCTCTATCCAAATAAGCAACTTAAACATGTTTTTGAAAAGTTTAAAATTTGAATTAGATCAAATTTGTATTCAAGCTTAGTTTGATCATAACTTGAGTTTCGTAGCTCCGTTTGAGTTGATTCTTTTTGCAAATCGAAGCTCTTGACCTGAAATTTCTGATAAGGCCAAATTCACATAATTTTGGTACTGTTAGAAATTGTTTTATGTTGCAAGAGTTATTTGCTTGGTTTCGAAGTTTTCCGAATCGTCTTCTTCGATCTTTTTGATATTTTGAGTGATTGCTTATGTGTGGTTACTATTGCTTGCTTACGATAGATTGACCAGAGTGTGACGAGTAGAACTATCAAGAGTTATGAGTGTGAATCATGTTCATCAACATTGCAGGCAAGTTCACACTTTGATCATATCCCTTTTCATACCCAGTTTTTATGCATTAGTCTCAACCCTCAAACATTGCATGAGTAGGATTGATAACATGTGGGTATTGGGAAGTAGTTGATGAGGTAGGAACCTATTGCCTTGCATTCAAACCTTGGGAGTTACTATTACGTTGTGCTTATAGTGCCATGCTATGCTCGTAGACGTGGATTGGGTTTTGAGAGTATTCATGACGGATGTGAGATTGTTAATTAATGGTTTACTTAAGGTGGCAACTTAAACACACATCTGGGTGGATTGAGGTACCTGGGTATTCCAGGATTGCCTGTCTAGGCACCTGGGTAGACCAGGATTGCTTGTTTTTTATGGACCACCACCCAGGCTCAAAGGGATCATGAGATTATTCATACTAGAAACTTCCGTGTGCAGCCACAAGCTATTATGGGCTCTAGCATAGTTGATTAAGTCATGCGAACTCTTACAGGGTAGACTAGTAGATGTAGGGGAAAGTAGGTGTAATGGTCTATCCATCGTAAGGTAGCTCTTCTAAAAGACTATGTCTCGGTCATCCGTCTTCTCAAACACCATGTAGTGCGAGAAACCAAACTGAGGCGATCGAGTCTTGTGGGGAAAAGTGCGCAAACCTCTGCAGAGTGTATAAACTAATCATGATTAGCCGTGTCCCCGGTTATGGACGTCTTGAGTATCTAGTACCTGGATTATCATGTGAATCTCATCACGTTACTTTAAATTAAGTTTGTTGGTTTTAATGATGTTATTTAATTGGGATTGAGAATGCTGTCAACCATTCTCAATGTTCAACAACCACCATGATAGTTAAATAAAATTTATTCCTTTGCAGTAGGGAAAAATTGGCTTTACGCAAAACTATAACCATAGAGCTTTTCCACCAGCCAAATATGCATGTAGTGATAGCCTTTATTCATCATTCTCTATGGTGTGAATTTGTCGGTACATTCAATGTACTGACCCTTTGTGGCTGCAACGTCTCATGTTGCAGGATTATCTTACGACGAGTAGGTGATACGTTAGGGTTACGATTTCTACACTCAACTTTGCCGTTGGTGTTTATGGGAATCCACAACTTTGTTACTTTCGCTATTTGGATTGAGGTAATAGTATTTACGTTACTTTAAACATGTGATTTACCTCTGTTATAAATCCTCGAGTACTGTGTGTGTCAGCATACCGATCCAGGGATGACACTTAAGCACAGAGACTTGATCCATTCGGGTCGGGTCGCTACACTATGCAAGTTGATTATTGTTCCCATAAGTTGTTTTCTCACAAAATACATATGCATAGGAAGTGGGTTAGAATTAAATGTGCTAGTCATATTCTTCAAGATGCTCTCTTTATGTTACAATTCTTATCTTTTATGTGAGCATCATTGAAATCATCATGCCTAGCTAGGGGCGTTAAACGATAGCGCTTGTTGGGAGGCAACCCAATTTTATTTTTATTCCTTGCTTTTTGTTCCTGTTTAGTAATAAATATTTCATCTAGCCTGTCTTATGGTTGTGTTTTTTGTCTTTAATTAGTGTTTGTGCCAAGTAGAACCTTTGGGAAGACTTGGGGAAAGTCTTTGCGATCATGCTGTAAAAAACAGAAACTTTAACGCCCACGAGAATTGCTGCCATTTTTTATTGGAGAGTGCTATTTAGTTAATTATTTTTGAAGATGATTAATAGATAAGTTCCTCACGTCCAGAAATTTATTTGAGAATTTTATGAGTTCCAGAAGTATACGTTTGATCCAGATTACTACAGACTGTTCTGTTTTTGACAGATTCTGTTTTCTATGTGTTGTTCGCTTATTTTGATGAATCTATGGCTAGTAAAATAGTTTATAAACCATAAAGAAGTTGGAATACAGTAGGTTTAACACCAATATAAATAAATAATGAGTTCACTACAGTATATTGAAGTGGTGTTTTTCTTTCTTTCGCTAACGAAGCTCACGAGTTTTCTCTTAAGTTTTGTGTTGTGAAGTTTTCAAGTTTTGGGTAAATATTCGATGGGCTATGGAATAAGGAGTAGCAAGAGCCTAAGATTGGGGATGCCCAAGGCACCCCAAGGCAAAATTCAAGGACAACCAAAAGCCTAAGCTTGGGGATGCCCCAGAAGGCATCCCCTCTTTCGTCTTCGTTCATCGGTAACTTTACTTGGAGCTATATTTTTATTCACCACATGATATGTGTTTTGCTTGGAGCGTCATTTTATTTACTTTTGTTTTGCTTGCGGTTTGAATAAAATACCAAGATCTGAAATTCTTAAATTTTAGAGATTCTTCATATAGTTGCATGATTATTCGACTACTCATTGATCTTCACTTATATCTTTCGGAGTAGTTTGTCATTTGCTCTAGTGCTTCACTAATATCTTTTTAGAGCACGGTGGTGGTTTTATTTTGAAGAATTAGATGAACTCTCGTGCTTCACTTGTATTATTTTGAGATTCTTTAGAACAGCATGGTAGTTTGCTTTGGTTATGAAACTAGTCCTAATATGATGGGCATCCAAGAGGGATATAATAAAAACATTCATATAAGTGCATTGAATACTAAGAGAAGTTTGATACTTGATAATTGTTTTGAGATATGGAGATAGTGATATTAAAGTTGTGCTAGTTGAGTAGTTGTGAATTTGATAAATACTTGTGTTGAAGTTTGCAAGTCCCGTAGCATGCACGTATGGTAAACGTTGTGTAACAAATTTGAAACATGAGGTGTTATTTGATTGTCCTCCTTATGAGTGGCGGACAGGGACGAGCGATGGTCTTTTCCTACCAATCTATCCCCCTAGGAGCATGCGCGTAATACTTGGTTTTTGATGACTTGTAGATTTTTGCAATAAGTATGTGAGTTCTTTATGACTAATGTTGAGTCCATGGATTATACGCACTCTTACCCTTCCATCATTGCTAGCCTCTTCGGTACCGTGCATTGCCCTTTCTCACATTGAGAGTTGGTGCAAACTTCGCCGGTGCATCCAAACCCCGTGATATGATACGCTCTATCACACATAAACCTCCTTATATCTTCCTCAAAACAGCCACCATAGCTACCTATTATGGCATTTCCGCAGCAATTCCGAGATATATTGCCATGCAACTCTCCACCGTTCCGTTTATTATGACACGCATCATCATTGTCATATTGCTTAGCATGATCATGTAGTTGACATAGTATTTGTGGCAAAGCCACCATTCATAATTCTTTCATACATGTCACTCTTGGTTCATTGCATATCCCGGTAGACTGCCGGAGGCATTCATATAGAGTCATACCTTGTTCTAGTATCGAGTTGTAATCATTGAGTTGTAAATAAATAGAAGTGTGATGATCATCATTTAATAGAGCATTGTCCCAATAAAAAATAGAGAAAGGCCAAATAAAAAAAAGAAGGCCCAAAAATAAGAGAAATGAAAAGGGACAATGCTACTATCTTTTTTTCCACACTTGTGCTTCAAAGTAGCACCATGATCTTCATGATAGAGAGTCTCTTGTTTTGTCACTTTCATATACTAGTGGGAAATTTTCATTATAGAACTTGGCTTGTATATTCCAACAATGGGTCTTCTCAAGTGCCCTAGGTCTTCATGAGCAAGCAAGTTGGATGCACACCCACTTAGTTTCTTTTGTTGAGCTTTCATGCATTATAGCTCTAGTGCATCCGTTGCATGGCAATCCCTACTCCTTGCATTAACATCAATTGATGGGCATCTCCCTAGCCCATTGATTAGCCGCGTCGATGTGAGACTTTCTCCTTTTTGTCTTCTCCACATAACCCCCTCATTATATTCTATTCCACCCATAGTGCTATATCCATGGCTCACACTCATGTATTGCGTGAAAGTTGAAAAAAGTTTGAGATTAATGAAGTATGAAACAATTTCTGGGCTTGTCATCGGGGCTGTGCATGATGAGAGCATTCTTGTGTGACGAAAATGGAGCATGACCGAACTATAAGATTTTGTAGGGATGAACTTTCTTTGGCCATGTTATTTTGAGAAGACATGATTGCTTAGTTAGTATGCTTGAAGTATTATTATTTTTATGTCAATATTAAACTTTTGTCTTGAATCTTATGGATCTGAACATTCATGCCAAAATGAAGAGAATTACATGGATAAATATGTTAGGTAGCATTCCACATCAAAAATTCTGTTTTTATCATTTACCTACTCAAGGACGAGCAGGAATTAAGCTTGGGGATGCTGATACGTCTCCAACGTATCTATAATTTTTGATTGTTCCATGCTATTATATTATCAACCATGGATGTTTTATATGCATTTATATGCTATTTTATATGATTTTTGGGACTAACCTATTAACCTAGAGCCCAGTGCCAGTTTCTGTTTTTTTCCTTGTTTTAGAGTATCGTAGAAAAGGAAAATCAAACAGAGTCAATTGACTTGAAACTTCACGGAACTTATTTTTGGACTAGAAGAAGTCCACGGAGTATCGGAGATGGACCAAGAGAGTCCCGGGCTGCCCACGAGGATGGGGGCGCCCCCCCCCCTAGGCGCGTCCCCCTGCCTCGTGGACAGCCCGGAGATCCACCGATGTACTTCTTTCTCCCATATATACCCATATACCCTAAAAACATCCAGGAGCACAATAGATCAGGAGTTCCGCAGCCAGAAGCCTCCATAGCCACCGAAAACCAATCTAGACCCGTTCCGGCACCCCGCCGGAGGGGGGAATCCCTCTCCGATGGCCATCTTCATCATCCCGGTGCTCTCCATGACGAGGAGGGAGTAGTTCTCCCTCGAGGCTCAGGGTATGTACCAGTAGCTATGTGTTTGATCTCTCTCTCTCGCGCGTGTTCTTGAGGTGGTACCATCTTGATGTATCGCGAGCTTTGCTATTATAGTTGGATCTTATGATGTTTCTCCCCCTCTACTTTCTTGTAATGAATTGAGTTTTCCCTTTGAAGTTATCTTATTGGATTGAGTCTTTAAGGATTTGAGAACACTTGATGTATGTCTTGCGTGGGATACCTGTGGTGACAATGGGGTATTCTATGATCCACTTGATGTATGTTTTGGTGATCAACTTGCGGGTTCCGTGACCTTGGGAATCTATGCATAGGGGTTGCCACACGTTTTCGTCTTGACTCTCCGGTAGAAACTTTGGGGCACTCTTTGAGGTTCTATGTGTTGGTTGAATAGATGAATCTGAGATTGTGTGATGCATATCGTATAATCATACCCACGGATACTTGAGGTGACATTGGAGTATCTAGGTGACATTAGGGTTTTGGTTGATTTGTGTCTTAAGGTGTTATTCTAGTACGAACTCTAGGGCTATTTGTGACACTTATAGGAATAGCCCAACGGATTGATTGGAAAGAATAACTTTGAGGTGGTTTCGTACCCTACCATAATCTCTTCGTTTGTTCTCTGCTATTAGTGACTTTGGAGTGACTCTTTGTTGCATGTTGAGGGATAGTTATGTGATCCAATTATGTTATTATTGTTGAGAGAACTTGCACTAGTGAAAGTATGAACCCTAGGCCTTATTTCCTAGCATTGCAATATCGTTGACGCTCACTTTTATCATTAGTTACCTTGCTGTTTTTATATTTTCATATTACAAAAACCTATATCTACTATCCATATACCACTTGTATCACAATCTCTTCGCCGAACTAGTGCACCTATACAATTTACCATTATATTGGGTGTGTTGGGGACACAAGAGACTCTTTGTTATTTGGTTGCAGGGTTGCTTGAGAGAGACCATCTTCATCCTATGCCTCCTACGGATTGATAAACCTTAGGTCATCCACTTGAGGGAAATTTGCTACTGTCCTACAAACCTCTGCACTTGGAGGCCCAACAACGTCTACAAGAAGAAGGTTGTGTAGTAGACATCACCCGCCGTTCACTGGACGCTGGACGACCACTTCCTCGTATGATGTATACATGGTGGATGCACCAAAGGAAAACAGCAGCGACGACAAGGAAGACCCAGTTGAGGATAAACCTTCCGAAATACAGTCCAAGCGCCGGCGTCAGCGGCGCCGCTCTAAGTCACGCCGCAGCAAAGATAGCAACACCGGCACAGGAGAAGATGACACTCCAGAAGGTGCCAAAGAGAACGGGACCTCGCCGACACAACAAACGAACAAGATGAACGGGAAGATGCACAGGTTAGCCCTGTTAAACAGGCCACGCACAAAGATTCGGAGGACGATAGTTACCTTCTGCTCTCCAAGGATGAGGTGAGCCTCGGCACCGAAGATTTCATCGTGCCCGAGGAACCTCTTGAACTGGAGCGCTTCAAGCGCCAACTAATAGCCACTGCAAGGAGCCTGAAAAAGAAGAAGCAGCAGCTTCAAGCTGACCAAGATCTGCTCAATGATAAATGGACTGATGTCCTAGTAGCCGAAGAATATGGCCTCAAGCGCCCAACCAAAAGCTACCCAAAGCGTAAATTGCTACCTCGGTTCGACGAGGAGGCACCGGAGTATATACCACCATCATACAATGCGGCTGACCGACCACCACGTGGTCGGGACAAAACGGCAGCTCATGCTGAACACCAGCCTGCCCCGCCTCGTCACTCAAGCAAAGGTAACTTAGACCACGGCCATACATATGACCTCCGGCAAAACCTGAACAATAAAGCAGGACATACCAGATCAATCAACGGATCACGAGGACGCGCCTCGACACGTGACAACGGCCACCTGTTCGGACGTGACAAACCCAGTCATGCGCGGGCTGAACACCACAGACGGACTCCATCAGAGCTGCGTCACGATATGGCCCGATATAGAGGCCCCGCACACCCTCATTGCTTAACTGATGAGGTCCTGGATCACAAATTCCCAGAAGGCTTCAAACCAGTGAATATAGAATCATACGATGGAACCATGAACCCCGCAGTGTGGATAGAGGACTTCATTCTCCACATCCATATGGCCCGCGGAGATGATCTCCACGCCATCAAATACCTCCCTCTAAAACTCAAAGGGCCAGCTCGGCATTGGCTAAACAGTCTGCCTGAAAATTCCATTGGCAGCTGGGAGGATTTGGAAGAGGCTTTCCTCGATAACTTCCAAGGTACATATGTTTGACCTCCGGACGCTGATGACTTAAGCCATATAGTTCAATAGCCCAGAGAGTCCGCCAGGAAATTCTGGACAAGGTTTCTAGCTAAAAAGAACCAAATCGTTGACCGTCTGGACGCCGAAGCTCTAGCAGCTTTCAAGCATAGCATCCACGACGAATGACTCGCTCGCCACCTCGGCCAAGAAAAGCCAAAATCCATGGCGGCCCTCATGACACTCATGACCCGCTTTTGTGTGGGCGAGGACAGTTGGTTTGCCTGTAGCAAAAACAATGCAAGCGACGCCGGCACCCCTGAAGTTAAAAGCAACAAAGATAAATCTCGACGCAATAGATACAAGCACCGAAACAACAGTGACAACACCGAGGATACGGCGGTCAACGCCGGATTCAGTGGCTCTAAGTCCGGTCAGCGGAAGAAGCCGTTCCAAAAGAACAATTCGGGCCCATCCAGCTTAGACCGCATACTTGATCGTCCATGCCAGATTCACGGCACCCCCGACAAGCCTCCTAATCATACAAATAGAGAGTGCTGGGTTTTCAAACAGGCCGGAAAATTAAACGCCGAGAACAGGGAAAAGGGATCGCAAAGCAAGGACGATGACGAAGATCCACGGCAACTGAACACAGGGGGACAGAAGAAGTTTCCCCCTCAGGTCAAAACGGTGAACATGATATATGCTACCCACATCCCCAAGAGGGAGCACAAGCGTGCGCTCAGGGACGTCTACGCGATAGAGCCAGTCGCCCCAAAATTCAATCCATGGTCATCATGCCCGATCACCTTTGATCGCCGGGATCACCCGACCAGTATCCGTCACGGGGGCTCAGCCGCACTAGTCTTAGACCCAATAATTGACGGGTTTCACCTGACTCGCGTCCTTATGGACGGTGGTAGCAGCCTCAATCTGCTCTATCAGGATACAATGTAGAAAATGGGCATTAGGCCATCCAGGATCAAGCCTACAAGAACTACCTTTAAAGGAGTCATACCAGGTGTAGAGGCCAGCTATACGGGCTCAATCACATTAGAAGTCATCTTCGGATCCCCGGACAACTTCCGAAGCGAGGAGTTAATCTTCGATATTGTCCCATTCCGCAGCGGCTATCACGCATTGCTCGGACGAACTGTGTTTGCTCGATTCAACGCAGTACCACACTATGCTTATCTCAACCTCAAGATGCCCGGTCCATGCGGCATCATAACAGTCAATGGAAATACAGAACGCTCTCTCCATACAGAAGAGCACACATCTGCCCTAGCAGCAGAAGTACGAAGCGGCCTTCTCAAGCAGAACCTTCATTCGGTCGTCGAGCCCTTGGACACCCTTAAGAGAGTCCGAACTACTCTGCAGCAGGAGAGCTCGGCTCATTAGGAGCTCGACTAGCAATCCGGCCTCCATCTCAGTCCCGACCAAGCGGTGGCATGCATGCCGCGCGTACATAACTACACACTCAAAATTCCATGGGCATCAATGGAGGCATAGCTAGCTTGTGATCAACAGCACGGCTCAACCGACATTGGATACACACATACTTTCACTTTTGCTTATTTTCTTTTCAAGTTTTAATCCTACATGCCCCATCGGGTGGTCTGGTTATCGGTCCTCTTGAAGGAACACACCAAGATGGCGAGGAGCACAGACATACGGGGACTTTTTAGGTGATTCCGTTAACGATAACTCTACCTGTTTTCCAGGATCCACATATAGGTCTCCCCTGGTTTCGGCATGTTACATAGCCTGTTGCTTATTGCACTATTTGTATCAATGCGCCTTGACGAACTAATTGCATTACAATGAAAACAGTTTGTAGCTGGAGTTGTAGGACCCCAGTTTTTACCTTTACATCTTATCGGTTTTCTTTCTCTCTTTTCTTTTTCAGATTCCCGTGGATAACCCCATCAGGTAGCACCTGTACACTTTGGTACATTTGAAGTTTGCCAGGGGATCTATAGCACTCCACACTATGGCAACAAAAGTCCGAACACTTTCTATAAGTATAGTTCGGCACCCCGAATTTAGCATTATATGCATTGGCTCTGAATCATGTCTTTGGTCAATAGTTGGGTTACCCGGCTCTTGTGCTTTCTACCCTATGTTCCGCTACATCGGCTAGGGTAGTAAAGGGATAACTACTGCGATTGTGTCCTGGTCTAAACCGGATGAGCACCTCAGTAGAGAAAGCTGAAAACTGACTGTCAAGATGTGGCGAGAGCTAGTCAGCTTTTCAGAGGTCTCAAATCGTTGGAGATTTTTCCGCATTTCGCGAAGGATCGGTACTTCCCGATTAGACGCTGACAGCACTCTGGTTCGTATACCAGGGGTTGCACCTATGTTTTATTATAAAACTCCTATGGCTAAGTGAGCGCGTTCAAGCCGCATAGTCTGGTTGCTTGGTTCATTGCGCTAAACAACTCCTTCAAGGACCATATAATTGGATCAAGAATGTTTAGATTCCATCCCGAACACCTCCGTACTACCTACGCGAGGGCAGAAGCCGACGATTGGTTAACCCTAAGATTTCATACAACACGGCCGCACAGGAGGAAACAATCAAAACATAATAAAAATTATATTACAAAGTGCATTTTTTTCATCATACAAGGAAAAACATGAATGTATTCATTCGAGAATAACGTTCTGCCCGCACTGCGTCGCTACAAGCCGAGATCCCTCCAGGACATCCGCAAAATATCACTCGGGTGTGCGGTGCTCCTTGCCCTCCGGTGGCCCCCGGGCCACCTCGACGGCGTCCATCTTCGCCCACCACATCTTGCAACGAGCGAAGGCCATACGGGCACCCTCGATGCAGACTGATCGCTTGACGATGTCTAGCCGCGGACAAACCTCCACCACCCGCTTCACGAGGCCAAAATAACTGCTAGGTATAGCTTTGGCTGGCCATAGTCGGATTATTGAATCCTTCATGGCCAGTTCGGCCACCCTGTGCAGCTCGACCAACTGTTTTAGTTGATTGGCAAAGTCCATCGGATGTTCTGGCATAGCATACTGCGACCAGAACAGCTTCTCCGATGAATCCCCTTCCTTGGCTTGGAAGAACTCCGCAGCATCGGATACACTACGTGGCAGATCCACAAAAGCCCCTGGGCAACTCGGAATCTGGGTTAGTATAAAGGTACTTCCTCTCCACATACTTGCTTTGCATGTTAAACGCCTTACCCGCTGCGATCTTCTTCGCCTCCTGGATCTCCTGGAGAGCGTCCCATTCCGTGCGGCCTTTGCGCTCTGACGAGCCTTGGTAAGTTCAGCCTCTTGAGCCGACGCCTCGTGCTCCAAAGCTTCACACTTCTTAACCACGTCTTGGAGATCCTGCTGGACCTCGCCGACTCGGGCCTTGAGCTTCTTACGGGCGGCTTGCTGTTGGATAGCCTTCCCCTCAGCTTTGGCTAGGGCCTTTCTCAGGGCCTCGACCTCGGTCGTCGCTTCTATACAAATCATGTCATTTTGGTCATCGCATAAAATTTTCTTCTTTTCGAATATATAACAGGTTATTGCTTACCTTGTTTCTCCTGGTGATGCCTCTTCACTTGGCTCAGCTCTCCCTCGGCCTCCGCCAGTTTCTGCTTTAGTCCGGAGACTTCGGCAGTATGCGAGGCCGCAACTAGCAACGATGCATGTATTTAAGAAAATTTTAGTTAGTTTCCTGTCATAGGAGATTGATCCCCTGTCCGGTTTTTTTTTCTTTCCGAACACCGGACAATGTCTCAGGGGCTACTGTCTACATTGGGATTCTCTCCTCTTGGCGTCACTTACCTCAAAACCTGTCAGCAGGTTGTTGCAGGCCTCGGTTAGTCCGCTCTTGGCGGACTGAACCCTTTCAATCACCGTGCCCATAAGGACACGATGCTCATCCATAATGGAAGCGCCTCATAGCGCGTCTAGCAGGTCATCCGGTGCCCCTGGTTGGACAGGGGCCACAGGTGGAATAGGCATCCCCCCTTCTTTCAAAGGAGGGTGTGTGCTGGATTCCGGAGCCACCTCGATCTCCGAAATTGAGTCCGGTTGAGGGTCGAACTGTGTACGGCCCTCCTCGCCAGTCTCCATGGGGATTGATTCCCCTTGGTGTCCGGCGACGGGGGTTTCACCTTCGGGCGCCTCCTGAGCCTCTCCCCCACCGGAGATAGTCCTTCGGGATAGCACCTCCGCATCATCCTTGGTCTTGGGGGAGTGTGCGGCCGGCAGGGAGTCGCTGGCCATCGCCTTGGAATCCAGGGAGCCTCCTAACGAGGATCGCGGGGAGTTGTTGTGGGTCGGACTACAATAACATTGCCAATCATTTCAATACAATGAGGAGGAGAAACTTTATGGGAGGATAAGGTATTAGTACTTATGATGTGGCCCGAGGCTTAGCGCGGGGGCATCCCTCCGGACTGTCATCAACGTCCCATGCAGAGTTATCCGCTAGGGAGCCCTTCCCCTTTTTGGGTGCCTCCACCTCCAGTGTTGTGGAGGCCGCCCTCTTCTTCCTCCCCCTGTCGGGGGGAGAGTCGCTCTCCTCCTCCTCCTCATCCGCATCATCTTCGGTAGCGGGGGAATGGGCCTTGTCTTCGGACGCCGCGTCCGAAGTGCCCTTGTGGCGGGGGCCATTCCGGACCCCCTTGGCCTTTCCTGGGGCCTTCTTCTCTGGTGCCTTATAAGGCGCCGGCTCCGACATCTTCGCTAAACGCGGAATGACCGGCTCTTCGGGCAAGGGAGATGGACACCGGATCTACTTCGCCATCTTTAACCAGTACTAAAAAGCAATGGTAATGAAAGCTTAGATATCACCCTTGAAACAAGCAAGTAAGGGAAGTGTTGAAAATAACATACCTCGTTGGGGAGGTGATTTATGTCGTGACCACGGTCTGAATCAGTGGCACACGGTATCTCGTTGCCCTTGAGAAGCAACTTCCAGGCATCTTCATGAGTCATTTCGAAGAGCCTCACAAAGGTATGGTGTTTCTTCGGGTTGAAATACCATAGAGGACGGTGTCGGTGTCAAAACCGGCGGATCTCGGGTAGGGGGTCCCGAACTATGCGTCTAAGGCGGATGGTAACAGGAGGCAGGGGACATGATGTTTTACCCAGGTTCGGGCCCTCTTGATGGAGGTAATACCCTACGTCCTGCTTGATTGTTCTTGATAATATGAGTGTTACAAGAGTTGATCTACCACGAGATCAGAGAGGCTAAACCCTAGAAGCTAGCCTATGGTATGATTGCCTGTTGTCCTACGGACTAAAACCCTCTGGTTTGTATAGACACTGGAGGGGGCTAGGGTTACACAAGGTCGGTTACAAAGGAGGAGATATACATATCCATATTGCCTAGCTTGCCTTCCACACCAAGTAGAGTCCCATCCGGACATGGGACGAAGTCTTCAATCTTGTATCTTCATAGTCCAACAGTCCGGCCAAAGGATATTGTCCGACTGTCCGGAGACCCCCTAATCTAGGACTCCCTCAGTAGCCCCTGAACCGGGCTTCAATGACGATGAGTCCGGCGCGCAGTGTTGTGTTCGGCACTGCAAGGCGGGTTCCTCCTCCGCATACATCATGGAAGAGTTTTGAATACAAGGATAGTGTCCGGCCCTGCAAAATAAGTTCCACATACCACCATAGAGAGAATAATATTTCCACAAATCTAATCTGCTAACATGTTTCGACAGCACGACATTACGCCATGGCCTGGTTATTATTTGAACGCTTTTCTCAACCAGCTCCGCACATATCGCGAAGCGGTTTTCTTGACACGTCTTGTCAAAGCAGAGATCGTGTTCCCTTTATCACGGGATTCTCATCAATACGGACGTGGGTAACCCAACCGTGCCATCAATTACGGCGCCTGGGGAATAAGAGGTTTTACCAGGCAAGTGGGGAGACACATCGCCTCTTCCGCCCTTATAAAGGGATAATGATTTACTTTTTTCACCCACGCCTTCTTATTCCTCGCTTACCCATTCCCGCACACTCGAGCTCTAGCGCCCAAGCTCGCGTTCTTCTTCTCAAACCACTCCAAGCATGTCAGGAGCAGGAGGCAAGTGGATTGTGACGGAGGAGAATGTCAAAAAATTACGGGAATCCGGATATCTGGCCGCGGATATCGCGCACCGGCTACCCGATGCGGGGTAGATCATCCCAACGCCCGAACCCCATGAGAGGGTAGTTTTCCTTACCCATTTCGTCCGCGGACTGGGATTTCCCCTCCGCCTGTTTGTCCGCGGACTCATGTTCTACTATGGGCTGGATTTTCATGATCTGTGTAACACCCCGGTGTAATGATGCTACAGTAACCCCTGGGGTTAAGTTAATCTTTTTGCTAAACATGTTCCTGATCATTATTGTCTCATGTTCTTTCAAATTCCAATTGAATTCAAATTCAAATTCTGTGCCAAATAATCCACAACTAATATTGGTGGTGAACCAACATTTTTGCAAAAGGTTTAAGTGGCCTAAACTACTTAAAACAATGACCTAAGCAATAAATTAAATGCTTTTTTTAATTTATAAAATTGGCTTTCTTTTTCTAAAGCCTCCCAACCCTTTTGTGGCAGTGCACTTTAATTCTTTGAAATTGTTTTGGCCAATCGCATAATTTTGCAAAGTCATTATTGGCTAAAAAGAAAATGCAAAAGCTGCTGAAAAAAAGGAAAAGGAGAAGTAGAGGGGAGAGAGAGAGGCCCTCTACCTCACTCAGGCTTCGGCCCACCCGGCCAGCCGACCCAGCCTGGTCGGCCCAGTCGGCCCAGCTCCCTGCACCGCACCCCCCCTTCCTGTTCCCCGACCCGAGTCGCTACAGGCGTCGTCCCCACCGGACCTGCCTGGCCGGCGACGCCCGGGCGAGGGGATAAGGCCTGCGCCTCCTCACCTCCGTGATCCCCGCCTCCACTTGCACCACCCACTCCCCTCTCCCACTCCGCCTAATCCTCCTCTCCTCTCTCCCTTCAGATCCATCACCACCGAGCTCCGTCGCCGCCGAGCACCGCGCTCCACCGCGGCCACCGGCGCCCATTCCTCCCTCCGTGGTGTCTAGGAGGTCCGCGGTGGACTGCTTCTTCCTCCTCGTCACCGGGTCGAGCCCGAGGAACACCACCTTCGTCGCTCGCTCTTCTTCCCCAACTGCGGCCACCGCTACACCGCCGTTCGACCCGCCCTGAGTCCGCAGCTACTAAACCTCCGAGGGCCACCGTGTGTGCCGCCCGGTGAGCCCCTCTTCTTCTCCCCTCGCTCCCCTGGCCTCTCGCACTACCATAGCCACCGCGCCGCCATGACCGAGCTCAGCTCCGCGGAGCAGCTGGCCGCCGTTGTTGCCATGCTCACCTGAGCACGGGAACGTGCTCAGTGCAGCCCGCCGAAGCCGCCCGTGCCGCTTGCCCACCTCGTCGACCCCCGTAGCGTGATCCCGATGAGGTCCTGAACGCCACCACTGCCTCCACTCGTCGCCGATGCCGTTTCCGGCAGTTCCAGCTCCGGCCGGCCTCACCACGCGACGCGGCGGGATCTCCTTGTTCGAACGCGCCAAGTCCCGGGCCAAATGACCCCTTGTGCGCAATTCCCGGTGAAGTCCGGCGAGCCCCGCCGCAGTTTTGGTCGCCGGCGGCGAAACCCCCGACGCCGCCGACGTGCCACGCCTGGGGCCCGCCTCTGGGTCACTGCCCGTGGGCCCCCTGGCCCCGGTTGACCGTGGTCAACTGTGCTGACTGGGCACACAGTGTCTCTGACACGCGGGACCCATCGCATTTTTTGTTAAATAAACATTTTTTCTAAATAAAAATGATTAATTAAAACGTTAGTTAATTAGTACTAACTAGTCACTGACTGCTGGGGCCCACGCCCCCTAACTAACCATGTTAGTTTAGTTAAGCCTCTGTTAGACAGAGAGGCTGACAGGTGGGACCCACCTGTTAGTTTGACAGGTCAGCAGAGCTGACGCAGTGCTGACGCAATAAACCTTTTCTGCTTTTAAAATAATTCAGAAATTGGTTTAAACTTCGAAAATCCGTAACTTTTAAACCGTAGCTCGGATCGTAAAAGTTTATATATGAAAAACGCCCAGAAAAACGAGACGAATCCGAATATGTGGTCCATTCATCTGTCACATGCCCCTAGCATGCTGAAGATGGAACATTCCCCCTCCGATCATCTGTTTGATACAGGTCCGGAACCAGGAATTCATTCCTGATTGAATTTTCCCTCCTTCACCCCCTTTATCGTGTAGCCTTACCTTAGGTCACACCCGGCATAGCTTATTGCCATGTTATGCATTGTGATGCTATGCTTGCTTTATATTTACTGTTTCTTCCCCCTCTTCTCTCCGGTAGACCCCGAGACCGATGTCGCCCCTGTGATCGACTACGTCGACGACGTCCCCTCCTTGCCAGAGCAACCAGGCAAGCCCCCCTTTGATCATCCCGATATCGCCCATTCCATTCTCTCATGCTTGCAATAGAACTGCTACTGCTTTATGTGTGATCCCACTCTGATGCATAGCCTGTTGTTGTTACCTGCTTTCATACCTTACCTGCTTATCCTAAACTACTTAGTATAGGTTGGTTAGTGATCCATCAGTGACCCCCCCCACCTTGTCCCAGTTGCCTCGCTTTATGTTCGATGACTCGATCAACGTGATCAAAGACCAGGCCCCGACACCACACATCACTTTCTCCTTAGTTGCTCGATACTACTGGGTTACTATCGAGTGCCGAGGGTGAGACCTCTTTAGTACTTCTGTTGTTAACCTGTAGTGTAGCTATTCGGTCGTGGTCATCGATGGTGATTTCCTCCTTAACCACTTCCGATACGGCTCTGTCGTGCAACCCCTCAAGTGTGAACCTCGAGGGAGGATCCTCTTACGTTCACCTTGATGATTACATCGAGTGGAATTCATCGGGGGTGATTCCTCGGGTTTTCCCCTTGATGTTTGGACACCCGGATACTTGGACTATACCCCTGTTACTTGGAAAGACGGGTCGACCCTGAGGGGTACCCGCCCGAGCTTAATTGCGAGTGATGTGGAGACGGGTTGACCTGGAGGGTGCCTACGAGATAATTACGAGGCGTGGCCGGGCATTCTTAGCCCTTGCCGCAAGTACTCGAGACAGGGCAACGGGGTCACATCTTTCGTGAGTCTCTGCTTGTTATGCGCGTTCCTAATCCACTATGATTTGGATATTTGATCCGACGGGCCTCTGGCCTGATAGCACTAACCATCATGTGGGCATAGTATGGGCATTCTGCATCGTATGCATTAGCCGAAGCTTAATAGACGTCAGCGACTGAGCGGCGCGCGCCGGGTTGGACTGGTAAGCACCTACCTTGTTGAAGGAGGTAGCTAGGTGTGCTCACCGGCCGCCCACGCAATGTGCAGGAGTTCCCGGGGAGATGGCCCATGACCCCTGGGTCATAGGTTTAGTCCGGCGTGCTGACCTCTCTATTAAGCCTAGGTCGGGTTGCGGCGTATTGTTTGGCCGAGGCCGGGCATGACCCAGGAAAGTGTGTCCGGCCGGAATTAATCAAGCATGGTGGGTAAGTTGGTGCACCCCTGCAGGGAAGAAAACATCTATCGATAGCCTGTCCTACGGTAACGGACACTTGGAGTTGTATCCCGATCGTTACAACTAGAACTGGATAACTGAGATGAGGCATGGATATGAGAAATGGTTACGAGAAATGGATTGTGATGATAACTGGATAGTATGGCTCTGGGATTGCTTTCTCGCAGGGAGTCGAGAAAGGATCTCCGGCCGAGGTTGATAACACTACTACTTTACATTATGTTGATCTGTACTCTTCTATTTGCTGCAAGATGCTTGAAGATGCTTGAAGATGCTAGTCTTCGATAGGCTAGGCCTTTCCCCTTCTTTCTGGCATTCTGCAGTTTAGTCCACAGATACAGCCATTTTCCTTTGATACAGATGCATACTTAGTTTAGATCTGATGTAAGTCTTGCGAGTACTTTGGATGAGTACTCACGGCTGCTTTGCTACCTCTTTTCCCCCATACCCGATTGTTGCGACCAGATGACGGATCCCAGGAGCCAGACGACGCCACTGATGACTACTACTACCCGGAGGATGCTTACTACTACATGAAGACCGCAGACGACTAGGAATAGTTAGGAGGCTCCCAGGCAGGAGGCCTTGCCTTTTCGATCGTTGTTGCTTTTGTGCTAGCCTTCTTAAGGCAATCTTGTCTAACTTATGTCTGTACTCAGATATTGTTGCTTCCGCTGACTCTTGTGTATTCGAGCTTATGTATTCAAGCCCTCGAGGCCCCTGGCTTGTAATATAAAGATTGTATTATTTTAATTTGTGTCTAGAGTTGTGTTGTGATATCTTCCTGTGAGTCCTTGATCTTGATCGTACACATTTGCATGTATGATTAGTGTACGATTGAATCGAGGGCGTCACAATCTGGCCCCCAACTTCATCCTCAACATCTCGGCGTTTATCGTCGTGTGCGAGGCCTTCCTCCGCATCAGGCCCCACTTCGGCCTATGGCCAAAAACCTTCAATGTCAAACCGAAGGTGGTGAGCGGCCAGCAAGCAGAGTGCGGAGGCCCCATGGTGGTCAAGATGCCTAGTGTCACCTGGCTCGAGGGCACCTATGTGGATACCATAAAGGGGTGGCAATCAGGGTGGTTCTACATCACCGAGCCGTGTGACTCCAACTGGGTGGCGGCCCCCAAATTTCGATCTGGAATCCCCACGCGGCTCACCTCCTGGAAAAAGAAGGGCATGTCCTGGGGCTCTCCGATAGAGTTGACCGGACTCCAGACCTGCATCCAGAACATGACGAGCAAGAAAATCAAGCTCGTCAACGTGGTCCAGGTTATGCTCTTCCGCCGAATCCTTCCGTGTCAACGGCAGGCATTTGTTTTGTGGGAGTTCGACTCGGCCAAGCACCAGACGCTGCGAGAGCTCTATGACACGATGCACGAGGACGTCTGGAGGGTGTTGTTCAAGAGCACCGAGATCCCTCCCCCTCAACGAGGACCGTGGACTCAGCGCAAAGCGCCGCGCCAATCCGGTAGGCTTTTTATATTTCTCAGGGTATTTATTTGCCCCGGTTTAGTTTTGTGCAGGATCTGAACTTCCATGTCATTAACAGGACTGGATAGAGATGGCGGAGCAGCTCGATAGCCCAACCCCGCTGCCCGAAGATCCTGCAGACACTCTTCTGACGAAGATGTTGACTCCGGCACCCTACGAGGTGCCGGAAAAGACCAATAAGAAGGCCGCGGGGACCCGAAATGGTCTCCGGCGCAAGGTTGTATCGGAGTCATCGGACGATGACTCTGACGCGCACTCCTCCCATGGAAAGGAGGAGGAGGAGAAAAGTCCCCCCCCAAGCCGGCGGAGACAAGAAAAGGAAGGCCGACCCATCCGGGGAGGTCGAAGGGTCCAAGAAGGGAAGGACCCTCCTTCCGGACTGTGCCACGACGGCCGCCGACAGCGGCGACGAGTGGCTACCCAGGGACAAGCCCCTAGTGAAGTCGTAAGTGTCCGGACACCATAGTACTTCATGGTATGTTTTATTGTACTGCCTTTCCTCATGCCGAACATGATTATGTAGTCCGTCCCGAGCTCATCTCGACGTACCCTCGTCGAGCAGATCTTTGGACTCGTCGGATATGAACAGCGGTTCTCTTCCAACCGCTTCCACCCCTCGCCCTACGGACAACGCCGAGGTGTTGTCTAAACAGGTACCGAGCCAAGGGGGGTGGTCCTGGGGGCGCCTCGCGGCGACTTTCCGGACCCTGGGTACCAAGGGAGCGAGGCTCCTACGGGCTTCGAGTTTGGGCCCCAGCCGGACACTGCGTCGGAACCCTCGATGGTTCCGGACTCCGGCAGGCGGTCCCCCATCAAGGGGGGCCAACCATCCGTGCATGTGTCCTCTGTCCAACCAGAGGCACCGGACAACCTGCTAGAAGCGCTTCACAACGCTTCCATCGAAGAAGAGCACCGCACTATCATGAGTGCGGTGGTCGAGAAGATTCAGTCTGCCAAAAATGGACTGACCGAAGCGTGCGCCAGCCTCCTAACAGGCTTTGAGGTGAGCAATCAAAGTATAAGAAAATATACCACATAGATAGTAGCCCCTGATGCTCTATTCGGCGTTCGCGAAGAAAAGCCGAATAGAGGATCAAATGATAACTCAGGAGTCTAATTAGAGTATGTCTATGTGTATGTGCAGGTTTCACTGCTGGCCGCTGCCGCACGTACTACGGAGGTCGCTGCGCTGAAGCAGGACCTGAAGCGGTCCGAGGACGAGCTCGGCCTTACCAAGAGGCAGCTTGAAGAGAGCAAAGGTAAGAAATACCCCTGTCTATATAGTTAAAAACAAGTTCGGGTGTAAAGTAATAGGATCATCATGGATGTGGAAGGGACCACGACCGAGGTGGCGACCCTGAGGAAGGCGTTGTTCGAGGCCGAAGACAAAGTAGCCAAAGAACGCATTGAATGGGAGAAGCAAGAAGCCTGAGTGGGCGAGGTGCAGCAAGAGCTCGAGGCTCTCGCCAAAAAGAACGAGTCCTTGGAGCTTGACTCTAAGACGCAAGAGTCTGAGCTCACGCAGGCGCTTGAAAGCGTCCGGAGCGCCAAGGCCGAAGCCCACAAGGCCCTCCAGGAGATTGACGCAGTGAAGAAGATAGCAGCGGGTAAGGCATTCGTTATGCAAAGCAAGCACGTGAAGGAGACTTTTCTTTTTCTTACCCGAGTTCGGAGCTCCCCAGGAGCATTTGCAGATCTTCGCCGCAGTTTACTGGATGCCGCGGAGTTTTACCGGGCTGAGGAGGGGAGCTCGACGGAAAAGTTGTTCTGGTCTGAATATATTGGGACCGAACACCCCGTGCCCCTAAGCGACCAGCTGAAGCAGTTGGTCGAGCTTCACAAGGCGGCCGAACAGGCCATGAGGGGCCTTATAGTCCGGATGTGGCCTGGCGAGCCCCTGTCCGGCAGCTACTTCGGCCTGGTGAGGCGGCTTGTGGAAGCCTGCCCGCGGCTTGAAGTCATCAAGCGGTCCGTCTGCATCGAGGGTGCACGCAGGCTTTTTCCCTTGCGAAGGTGCACTGGGCGAAGCTGGATGTCGTGAAGCTGGTGAATGAGGGGCCGCTGGAGGGCAAGGAGCATCGCCGCCCCGAGAATTATTACAAGAGTCTCCTGGAGGGTTCCCGCCTAGTGGCAGATGAGTGTGCCAAGGATGTAATTTTTGAATGAACATGCTCATGTGATCCTGTAATATGGAACGAGTTCATTTGTGCCATGCGACGCTTTCTTAATTTAAAACATTACCTTCTGTGCGGCCGTTTATAAAATCTGAGAGTTGGCCAGTCGTCAGCTTCTGCCCCCATGTAACTAGTACCGGGGTGTTCGGGATAAACCTGAACACTCTATACCCCAATTTTGGGTCCTCCAAGGGAGGTGTTCAGCAGAACGAACCAGGCAATCGGACTATAATGCTTTTATCACTCTCACTTAGCCATAGAAGTCTATGGTTTTAAATCTTGGCGAAGCCCCTGGTATTCGGAGGGCCAAATTTGGGGCGCTATACACGCCTAAGCCGGACAAAGCCGACTCTTCGCCCAAAGCGGAAAAAGTCTTTAAGGACTTGAGACCTCTCGAACAGCGACCAGTCTCTCGCCTTATCATGACAGCCAGTTTTTGGCTTTCTCTACTGGGGTGCTTGTCCGGAAGAACCGGGACACAATCGCAGTAGTTCTCCCACTGCTACCTTAGCCGATATAGCGGAACGTAAGGTACCAAAGCATGGGAGCCGGGCAACCCAACAATTAACCAAAGACATGATTCAGAGCTGATGCATATAATGCTATAAGTTCGGGGTGCCGCACTGTCGAAAGTGTTCGGACTTCTTGCGCCGTATTATGGGGTAAACGAGGACCCCTGGCGAACTGACCGTACCCGAATGTGCGGGTGCGGATTGTCGTAAGTGGACATATAAGAGAAAGAGAGAAACTTAAATAATGCAATGAAAGATTAATGATATGCATTGTTTATTAAATAATACGTCGAAGCGTACTGGTACAAGTAGTGCAATAAGCATAAAGTAGGACAATTCGAATTGTCCTATCCCAGGGCAAGCTACGCATAAATAGTGAAAAGCGGGTATATCAACTATTACTAGAGAGCACCTGGCGGTTCCCGTGTTCATCTTAGCTTCTGGCCGCCTTGGTTGTTGCTTCCGGAATGTGTCCGGCAATCATACTGCCGGAAAGGGCTTCCAGAGAGTTAGGCCCTGAAGGAGAGAAGGAATGACAAAGGTATACAACCCCTAGTGCGGTTAAGCCACAATGCGGGGCATGTCCTGATCGTGCCCCTGCCTATGTCCATGGTATTTTCAATGCATAGTTATGTACGCGCGGCACGGATTTCATCGCTTCACTGGGACTAGGACGGGGGCCGAACTGCTAGGCGAGCTGTGATCGTGCCAGGCGATCCTGTTGCAGCTTGTTCTGGACTCGCTTGAAGGTGTCCGGGGGCTGTGACGCCGAATGAGTGGTCTGCCTGAACAGGCTGCTTTGTGCTTCTGCTGCAAGGGCCGCAGTGTGCTCTTCTGTACGGAGCGAGCACTCTGTGTTTCCATTTACTGTTATGACCCCGCGAGGTCCTGGCATCTTGAGCTTGAGCTATGCGTAATGCGGCACTGGATTGAATTTTGTAAATGATGTTCGTCCGAGCAGTGCATCATAGCCACTGCGAAACGGGACGATGTCGAAGATTAACTCTTCGCTTTGAAAGTTGTCCGGTGATCCGAAGACCACTTCTAGTGTGATTGAGCTGTGCAATGGGCCTCTACACCTGGGATGACGCCTTTAAAGGTGGTTTTGCTGGCTTTGATCCTTGAGGGATCGATACCCATTTTCGCACTATATCCTGATAAAGCAGGTTTAGGCTACTGCCGTCGTCCATAAGGACTCGAGTGAGGTGAAATCCGTCAATGATGGGGTCTAGGACCAGTGCGGTGGATCCGCCATGACGGATGCTAGTGGGGTGGTCCCTGCGATCGAAGGTGATCGGGCAAGCAGACTACGGGTTGAACTTTGGGGCGACGGGCTCCATCGCATAGACGTCCCTTAGTGCATGCTTCCACTCCCTCTTGGGAATGTGGGTTGCGTATATCATGTTCATCGTCTTCACTTGTGGGGGAAATCCCTTCTATCCTCCTGTGCTCGGCGGCCAGGGCTCCTCCTCATCATCGCTATGCAGCCCCTTGTCCTTGTTTTCAGCATTTAACTTGCCGGCCTACTTGAACACCCAGCATTCTCTGTTGGTGTGATTGGCTAGCTTTTCGGGGGTGCCGTGGCTTTGACACGAGCGATCAAGTGTGCGATCCAGACTGGACGGAGCCGGAGTATTTCTTTTAAATGGCTTTTTCCGCTGAGCGGATCTAGAGCCTCTAAATCCGGCATTGACTGTCGTATCTTCGGTGTTATCGTCGTTATTGCAGCTCTTTGGTCTATTATGACGCCGCCTACCGTTAACATCTTTGGTATCCGAGGTATCCGGATTCCTCGATGTGTTGTTGCTGCGAGCCAGCCAACTGTCCTCGCCCGCGCAAAAGCGGGTCATGAGTGTTGTGAGGGCTGCCATAGATTTCGGCTTATCCTGGCCGAGGTGGCGGGCGAGCCACTCGTCGTGGATGTTATGCTTGAATGCCGCTAGGGCCTATGCATCCGGACAGTCTACAATTTGATTTTTCTTAGTCAGGAACCATGTCCAGAATTGTCTGGCCGATTCCCATGGCTGCTGCATTATGTGGCTCAAGTCATCAGCATCCGGTGGCCGCACATAAGTGCCCTGGAAGTTGTTAAGAAATGCATCTTCCAGATCCTCCCAACTGCCGACGGAATCTGCTGGCAAGCTATTCAGCCAATGCCGAGCTGGTCCTTTGAGTTTTAGTGGGAGGTACTTAATGGCATGTAGATCGTCACCACGAGCCATGTGGATGTGAAGGAGGAAATCCTCGATCAATACAGTGGGATCTGTTGTGCCATCGTATCATTCGATATTTACGGGTTTGAAACGCTTCGGGAATTCATGATTCATAACTTCATCAGTGAAGCATAGGGGGTGTGCGGTGCCTCTGTGCCGGGCTATATCTCGACGCAGTTCGTATGAGTCTTGTTTGCTGTATTCGGCCTGGCTGGATTTACTCTTGGTGTATCCGACGCGACGATCATCGTCCTGTGTTGGTGCGCGAGCCCGCGTCCTTTATATTGACCTTGCGATTTTTGCCTTACTGTCCAGGATGTCTCGCAGGTCCTCTGTGTTGCCCCAGGCCTTAGTATTTTGGGGTGCGGTCTGAACTTTAGGCTGAAACGCCTCTCTCGCTCGGCCGCGTAATGGCCAGTCAGCCGCATTGTACACTGGTGAATGAGGTTTCAATGCTTCCTCCTCGAGGTGAGGTAGCAACCTGCATTTTGGGTAACTCTTGGACGGGCGGTCGAGTTCATGCTCCTCGGCCGCAAGGACTTCGGTCCACCTGTCTGCTAGCAAGTCTTGATCAGCTTGAAGCTGTTGCTGCTTTTTCTTCAGGCTATTTGCCGTGGCCATAAGCCGGCGCTTGAAGCGCTCTTGCTCGACGGGGTCCTCAGGCACGATAAACTCGTCGTTGCCGAGGCTCGCCTCGTCTTCGGAGAGAGGCATGTAATTGTCCTCCTCCAGTTCTCCATATGCTGCCTGCCCTAGAGGGCTAGCTTGTTCATCCTTCAGCTCTACATCGTGCTAGAGGGGATTGTTGTTGTCTTCGGAACTATCCGGAGTATTATTATCTCCTGTGTGAGTAACACTGCTCTTGCTGTGGCGGGACATAGAGCGGCACCGCTGACATCGGTGCTTGGGTTGCTTCTTGGAGGGGTCATCCTCGGCTGTCTTGTCACCATTGCCTTCTTTGGGGGTGTCCACCATGTATATATCATATGATGAGGTGGCGGTCCAGCACCCTGAGGGCGGTGGTTCCTGTTCGTCTCCGGCTTCGTCGTCCATACCGTCGAAGTCTTCGGAGTCGAAGTCGAGCATGTCGGTTAAGTCGTTGACAGTGGCTACTAAGTGGGTGGTGGGTGGGCAACGAATTTCTTCGTCGTCCGCATCCCATTCTAGCCGGACATAGTTCGGCAAGGGTTCTCCTGACAGGGAGAGAGACCTTAATGAATTTAGCACATCTCCTAAGGGCGAGTGCTGAAAGATATCCGCGAAGGTGAACTCCATGATTGTCCCCCAGTCGGATTCGACGGGCACGGATGTGAGCGGCTCGGAGTCCGTGGCCGGAGATGAACCCAGTGGTTCGGTGGTACGGCTCTCGTAAGGGGTGAAGTCAGTATCCGGCTCTATCGCCCCTGAGAGTGTGGCCTCCATGGCGGGGTCCATCCCTCCGCTCTCAGATGGCGCGACTTGCTCCGGATTGATGGCTGGAGTAGTTGTGGATGCGATCTCCCGAACATTGTCCGACAGCAGAGTTATGTCATGCACGTCGCGACTGTGCGGCGCGTCCGACATGGGCTCGAATCCATCGAAGATCAAGTCTCCGCGGATGTCAGCCGTGTAGTTCAAGTTTCCAAATCTGACCTGATGGCCAGGGGCGTAGCTCTCGATCTGCTCCAGATGGCCAAGCGAATTGGCCCGCAGTGCGAAGCCGCCGAATACGAAGATCTATCCGGGGAGGAAGACCTCACCCTGGACCACATCGTTACCGATGATCGAAGGAGCCATCGAACCTTATGGTGACGGCACAGTGGAACTCTCAATGAAAGCACCAATGTCGGTGTCAAAACCGGCAGATCTCGGGTAGGGGGTCCCGAACTATGCGTCTAAGGCGAATGGTAATAGGAGGCAGGGGACACAATGTTTTACCCAGGTTCGGGCCCTCTTGATGGAGGTAATACCCTACGTCCTGCTTGATTGTTCTTGATAATATGAGTGTTACAAGAGTTGATCTACCACGAGATCAGAGAGGCTAAACCCTAGAAGCTAGCCTATGGTATGATTGTCTGTTGTCCTACGGACTAAAACCCTCTGGTTTATATAGACATCGGAGGGGGCTAGGGTTACACAAGGTCAGTTACAAAGGAGGAGGTATACATATCCGTATTGCCTAGCTTGCCTTCCACGCCAAGTAGATTCCCATCCGGACACGGGACGAACTCTTCAATCTTGTATCTTCATAGTCCAACAGTCCGGCCAAAGGATATAGTCCGGCTGTTCGGTGACTCCCTAATCCAGGACTCCCTCAGAGTGCTTCGGCTCTAGCACGGGAGGATCCGGCGCACCAGCAGCACTTGGATTATGTCGACGAGCTTGATATCCCTATCGACCATGCTTTGGATGCGCGTTTGCAGCGCAATCAGCTCGTCCGACGAACACCAGTTTGGGCTCTTCTCGACCCAGGAGGTGAGCCACACGAGAGCGCCGGAGTTGAATTCGGCAGCTGCGGCCCAGGTGGCGTCGCGGGGTTCGGTGATGTAGAACCATAGCTTCTGCCATTCCTTGACAGATTCCACGAATGTGCCTTTTGGCCAAGAAACATTGGTGAGCTTGCTCACCATGGCGCCCCCGCACTCTGCGTGTTGTCTGTCCACCACCTTGGGCTTCGCATTAAAGGTTTTGAGCCATAGCCCGAAGTGGGGGTGGATGCGGAGGAAGACCTCGCACACGACGTTGAACGCTGAGATATTGAGGAAGGAGTTCGGGGATAGATCATGGAAATCTATCCCGTAGTAGAACATTATCCCACGGACGAAGGTGTGGAGTGGAAACCCTAGCCCGCAGAGGAAATGGGGGATGAACACTACCCTCTTGTTGGGCTTCTATGTGGGGATGATTTGTCCCCGGGCTGGAAGACGATGGGTGATTTCCTTCGCCAGGTACCCGGCTGCCCGAAGCTCGGCAATGTCCTCCTCCTTAATGGAGGAGGCCATCCACTTGCCTTGACCTCCGGATCCGGACATGGTTGAGTGCTTTCTCAAGACAAGGGAAATGAGAACTTGGGCGCTGGAGCTCAAGAATGGAGAGGCAGGAGGGAAGTGTGGGAGAAGAAAGGGGAATCTTATCTCCTTATAAGGGCGGTGAATATCGAACGCCCCCCCCCCATTCGCCTTAAAATTTGCCTGCTCCCAAGGGCTGTGTAAATGGCACGGTTGGGTTGCCCGCGCCCGTATTGATGAGAATCACGTGATAAGGGGACACAATCTCTGCTTTGACAAGACGTGCCAATGACAACCGCGTCTCGAAACATGGGGCGAAATAAGTTTCGAAATTATGACTGGACAGGCGTGACATCACATTACTAAAGTTGTTAGCAGATGGGACTCGTGTGTTATTATATTCTCTCTACGGTTGTGTCCGGTGTGTGTTACAGGTCCGGACACGATCATATTTATCCGAAGACTATTTGGGAGTTCGGAAGGAGGAACCCGCCTTGCAATGCCGAAGACAGCACTACGTGCCGGATACCTTGTCATTGAAGCCAGGTTCAGGGGCTACTGAGGGAGTCCTGGACTAAGGGGTCCTCGGGCGTCCGGCCTATTATCTATGGGCCGAACTGATGGGCTGTGAAGATATGAAGACCGAAGACGGTACCCGTGTCCGGATGGGACTCTCCTTGGTGTGGAAGGCAAGCTTGGCAAACAACTATGAAGATTCCACCTTATGTAACCGACTCTATGTAACCCTAGATCCCCCTGGCGTCTATATAAACCGGAGGGTGTAGTCCGGAAAGGATATACTCAATACCGTAGTCATACAGGCTAAACTTCTAGGGTTTAGCCATTACGATCTCATGGTAGATCAACTCTTATAACACCCATATTCATCAAGATCAATCAAGCAGGAAGTAGGGTATTACCTCCATAGAGAGGGCCCGAACCTGGGTAAACATTGTGTCCCTGGTCTCCTGTTACCATCAACCTTAGACACATAGTTCGGGGCCCCCTACCCGAGATTCACCGATTTTGACACCGACACTTACCAGCATGTCATACTTTGATTCGGCGGTATTGTTGGATGAAGCGGCCCGGACCAACATTATGCGTATGCTTACGTGAGACTGGTTCTACCGACGTGCTTCACACACAGGTGGCTGGCGGGTGTTAGTTTCTCCAACTTTAGTTGAATCAATTGTGGCTACGCCCAGTCCTTGTTGAAGGTTAAAACAACACATACTTGACAAAAAATCGTTGTGGTTTTGATGCGTAGGTAAGAACGGTTCTTGCTCAGCCCGTAGCAGCCATGTAAAACTTGCAACAACAAAGTAGAGGACGTCTAACTTGTTTTTGCAGGGCATGTTGTGATGTGATATGGTCAAGACATGATGCTAAATTTTATTTTATGAGATGGTCATGTTTTGTAACGGAGTTATCGGCAACTGGCAGGAGCCATATGGTTGTCGCTTTATTGTATGAAATGCAATCGCCATGTAACTGCTTTACTTTAGCGATAGTCATAGAAGCAATAGTTGGCGAGACGACAACGATGCTACAATGGAGATCAAGGTGTCACGCCGGTGATGATGATGATCATGACGGTGCTTTGGAGATGGAGATCAAAGGCACAAGATGATGATGGCCATATCATATCACTTATATTGATTGCATGTGATGTTTATCCTTTATGCATCTTATTTTGCTTAGTTCGACGGTAGCATTATATGATCTCTCACTAAATTTCAAGGTAAAAGTGTTCTCCCTAAGTATGCACCGTTGTGAAAGTTCGTCGTGCGGAGACACCACGTGATGATCGGGTGTGATAAGCTCTACGTTCACATACAACGGGTGCAAGCCAGTTTCGCACACGCAGAATACTCGGGTTAAACTTGACGAGCCTAGCATATGCAGATATGGCTCGGAACACTGAGACCAAAAGGTCGAGCGTGAATCATATAGCAGATCTGATCAACAAAGTTATGTTCACCATTGAAAACTACTCCATATCACGTGATGATCGGACATGGTTTAGTAGATTTGGATCACATGATCACTTAGATGATTAGAGGGATGTCTATCTAAGTGGGAGTTCTTAAGTAATTTGATAAATTGACCTTTAATTTATCATGAACTTAGTACCTGATAGTATTTTGCATGTCTATGTTGTTGTAGATACATGGCCCGTGTTGTTGTTTCGTTGAATTTTAATGCGTTCCTAGAGAAAGCTAGGTTGAAAGATAATGGTAGCAACTACACGGACTGGGTCCGTAACTTGAGGATTATCCTCATTGCTGCATAGAAGAATTACGTCCTGAAAGCACCGCTGGGTGCCAAACCTGCTGCAGGAGCAACACCAGATGTTATGAACGTCTGGCAGAGCAAAGCTGATGACTACTCGATAGTTCAATGTGCCATGCTTCACGGCTTAGAATCGGGAGTTTAACGACGTTTTGAACGTCATGGAGCATATGAGATGTTCCGGGAGTTGAAGTTGATATTTCAAGCAAATGCCCGGGTTGAGAGTTATGAAGTCTCCAATAAGTTCTATAGCTGCAAGATGGAGGCGAATAGTTCTGTCAGTGAACATATACTCAAAATGTCTGGGTATAATAATCACTTGATTCAACTGGGAGTTAATCTTCCTGATGATAGTGTCATTGACAGAATTCTTCAATCACTGCCACCAAGCTACAAGAGCTTCGTGATGAACTATAACATGCAAGGGATGGATAAGACAATTCCCGAGCTCTTCGCAATGCTAAAGGCTGCTGAGGTAGAAATCAAGAAAGAGCATCAAGTGTTGATGGTCAACAAGACCACCAGTTTCAAGAAAAAGGGTTAAGGGAAGAAGGGGAACTTCAAGAAGAACGGCAAGCAAGTTGCTGCTCAAGTGAAGAAGCCCAAGTCAGGACCTAAGCCTGAGACTAAGTGATTCTACTGCAAAGGGACTGGTCATTGGAAGCGGGACTGCCCAAGTATTTGGCGGATAAGAAGGATGGCAAGGTGAACAAAGGTATATGTGATATATAGGTTATTGATGTGTACCTTACTAATGCTCGAAGTAGTGCCTGGGTATTTGATACTGGTTCTGTTGCTAATATTTGCAACTCGAAATAGGGACTACGGATTAAGCGGAGATTGGCTAAGGACGAGGTGACGATGCGCGTGGGAAATGGTTCCAAAGGCGATGTGATCGCAGTCGGCATGCTACCTCTACATCTACCTTTGGGATTAGTTTTAGACCTGAATAATTGTTATTTGGAGCCAGCATTAAGCATGAACATTATATCTGGATCTTGTTTGATGCGAGACGGTTATTCATTTAAATCAGAGAATAACGGTTGTTCTATTTATATGAGTAATATCTTTTATGGTCATGCACCCTCGAAGAGTGGTCTATTTTTATTAAATCTCCGATAGTAGTGACACACATATTCATAATATTGAAGCCAAAAGATGCAGAGTTGATAATGATAGTGCAACTTATTTGTGGCACTGCCGTTTAGGTCATATTGGTGTAAAGCGCATGAAGAAACTCCATTCTGATGGACTTTTGGAATCACTTGATTATGAATCACTTGGTACTTGCGAACCATGCCTCATGGGCAAGATGACTAAAATGCCGTTCTCCGGAACAATGGAGCAAGCAATAGATTTGTTGGAAATCATACATACTGATGTATGTGGTCCGATGAATATTGAGGCCCACGGCGGGTATCGTTATTTTCTCACCTTCACAGATGATTTGAGCAGATATGGGTATATCTACTTAATGAAGCATAAGTCTGAAACATTTTAAAAGTTCAAAGAATTTCAGAGTGAAGTAGAAAATCATCATAACAAGAAAATAAAGTTTCTACGATCTGAACGTGGAAGAGAATATTTGAGTTACGAGTTTGGTCTTCATTTGAAACAATGCGGAATAGTTTCGCAACTCGCGCCACCTGGAGCACCACAGCATAATGGTGTGTCCGAACATCACAACTACACTTTATTAGATATGGTGCGATCTATGATGTCTCTTACAGATTTACTGCTATCGTTTTGGGGTTATGCTTTAGAGACGGCTGCATTCACGTTAAATAGGGCACCATCTAAATCCGTTGAGACGACATGTTATGAACTATGGTTTGGCAAGAAACCTAAGTTGTTGTTTCTTAAAGTTTGGGGCTGCGATGCTTATGTGAAAAAACTTCAACCTGATAAGCTCGAACCCAAATCGGAGAAATGTGTCTTCATAGGATACCCAAAGGAGACTGTTGGGTACACCTTCTATCACAGATCCGAAGGCAAGACATTCATTGCTAAGAATGGATCCTCTCTAGAGAAGGAGTTTCTCTCGAAAGAAGTGAGTGGGAGGAAAGTAGAACTTGATGAGGTAACTGTACCTGCTTGTGGGGACCCCGACTCATAAGTCGTGATCACCGAGTGCACGTGTACAGTGATCCCAGAGATCAATGCTCACTGAACACACAGAAGCTGAATAACAAGAGTCTTACATCCATACATACCGTATTACACAAGTAGGACCATTATGGTCAAGTCTTGAGTATAACATCGCAGCGGAAATCTTCGTCGATAACTTGGACCCATGCCATCTGCCTTAACCCTACAGGCATTCTGACTGGGAAGCATCCTAGCTCGCATGTTCGTCACCGAGGTACTCTTCTTCATATCATGTTCTTTCATGCCTGGCCAATAAAATAACCAGTGGCAAGCCAATGAGTACTTTGAATGTACTCGCAAGCAACCCATGGTTTGGTTCAAGATACAACAATGCATGATATAGGTAAAAAAATTGCGGAAAGCTAGTTTTTGAGTGCAATGATATGTTCAACAACTCGTAAGACATGCATCAGGAGAATTCAAGTAACCAAGAGGACAGGTTACAGATATCAACACAAAGGGAGTGGGCTCCAACCCAACTCATCCATGTCAAGTCCTTTGACTTGACCCAAGTAGTTCTTCCCACACACACTGGTTTGTAAACAAGTGGACGTAGCCCAAGAGCGGTTACCCAACTGTCCTTGACCGTGGACACGGCTATTCGAATAGTTTTACACTCTGCAGAGGTTGCACACTTTACCCACAAGATCCGGAGAACTTCCGTGTCATCCACCACCCGCGGTACCTCAAGTACCCGGGGTAAGCACCCGATCACTATCTTTCCCTAGACAACACTAACATAGAGTCCACTCGATTGGCAGTAACCCCCGTGCCCAACATTTCACATCTTAAAATTGTGGAGCCTCGCTCCCATTTTCATCACATACCACAAGCACGGGGTACCAACGGTGTGTCCGGTGCCCTGTGAAGACAGTCATGGCCGCCCTACCTGGCACGACCCCATCCCGAGAGAGAGCACCAACTCTCCCCCGTCACTAGTAATGCGGGCTCCAAGCTAGTATCGGCCTAGGTAATCAATAATGCCCTTTCCCATACAAGGGTAGAGTGGTTGCGCATGTAAGGTTGGAATAACGGTCGCAACTTAAACCAATCCGTTTTTGAAAACAACACACACACTTGCCTCTGTACACCACTTTGTCATCAAGTGGCTACCCAACTCATCATCTCCCCCGGGCATAAGTGTCACCCGACGGGGTTTTCGAAAAGTCCTTCGAAAATATATTGTCTCCATCACTATGCATATTCCCGTCCCTTTTTGCGTAGCACTACTTAGCATCCTATCTACTCCCACCGGCATAACCCTCATAGAAAGGTAGGGTCATGCATCATGCAAGTGTCAACAAGAAAAGCAACGGAGGCAAACCACCCCAAGTGGCCACCATTTTATCATGACTCGATGCAAGCAATAAAAGTGCCATATGACATGCATAAAAGGGGTTTCTTAGACATGGTCAAAGGGCTGCTTGCCTATTTCAACAAAGTCTTCGAGGTCTTCAAATAGCTCTGGTCCAACTCCAAGCATTTCGTCTACTTCGTCAACTACCGTTGAAAGCAACCATAATAAGCAACACAACAAGGCAGAAATAAAAGTGCTCCAAAAATATTGATTTGACTTTTCTAGGATACCTCTGGTCATGTGAGGAATGACCAAAGTGATTTCATTGGAATTGGATCAATGGATATTTCTAAACATTTGGATATGATGGAATCAAGGGGTTTATGGATTTGCAAGAGGTGTACAAAAATATTATTGTGAAAAATGAGCAAGGATACCCATTTAACAAGGCATGATTTCAGAAGCATCTAGGAGTTGGTTTCACTGGATTTGGAGTTCAAATGATTTCTCTATGAATTTGCAAAGTTGACAAATATGAAGAAATGGCTCATTATTTTATGTGGGACAGAAAGTATTAATAAAAATGTTCATAAGCTAAGTTATGAACTTAGAAGCATCTAGGAATTTTAATCATGGCATTTGGATCAAATTTGAACCCTCTGTGATTTTCTAAAGTTTATGACAGAAATGGAAAAAATGAGATTTGATAATTATTTGTGAAATAGATACTTGTGGAAAAAATGTGCAAATAGCACCATAAGATAGGGCATGATTTTAGAAACTACTAGAAATTTGAATCATCAAATTTGGAGGTAATATGAATATTTGGGATATTTTACAAGTTTCTGGAAAAAGAAAAAGACAAAGGAAGTGGGGGTTATACCTATACCACGCAATGGGCGCAGCATAGAACCGCAGCACACTGGGCCGGCCCAGCTGCACGGCCACGCGGCTAAGGAGGGCCACGCCGACGGCGTATTAGGGGAGTACGCTTCCCTGCCGGGAAGGCGGTTCCCGCGGATCCCGCCTCCACTTAACCCGAGTGGGTCCGGCTGGACACGTCGGCAGAGGCTGACCGGTGGGGTTGCCGGTCCATCGGCCGGCCTTCTTCTTCCTCGCGCGGCCTCCCGTGCCGCAGGAACAGAGGGGGCGAGGCCGAGCTCGTCCCCGGTGACCAGGGGCGCTGCTGCGGGTGGCCGGCGCACCGGCGAGCTCGAGGGACTACGCCGCGCCCGCTCCCCCTGTCAGCACGTCCAACGGAGGACGAAGGCGAGTGGGGAAACGACCACGGCGGACGGTGCTCGGGCGAGACTCGGGCAGGGCAGGGCAAGCACGGGGAGGAGGGCCTGGTGCGCAGGGGAGGATCCTTGGTGCCTTGGGTGTCCTCTTGAGCGTTCAGTGGGAGCGGGGAAGCAATGGGGGCCTGGGTTGGTCCGGGGGCACGTCGGTGGCGACCCGGCCTTGGAGGGGGCAGGAGAGCACGTAGGGGAGAGGGGGGTGTCCGAGAGGTGCACGGAGAGAGGAGGTTCGAACCCAGGTGAGAGAGAGGGTCGGGGTGGCTTAAAATGGGTGAGGCCGCGGTGCACCATGGGCAGCGTCCATGTACGTGCTCGGGTGAGCTCGTGGAGGGATAAGGATGGCGAGGGAGGAAGGGCCTGACAGTGTTGCGTGTCGTGGACGCCGAGGCGGCCTCGGGGGACACGATTCCGGCGCCCAAGGTCGATGGGAGGCCTTGGAATGGGCGTGCTACAGTGCCGGAGAGCACTGTAGCATGCTCCAGAGCGCGAGCTCTGCACGCCATGGCATTGTTTATGTGCCAGGGGCGTGTCCACTAGTGTCTGGGGCTTTGTGGGGTGAGTAAACAAAGGGGAGGTGGCCTTGGATGCCCTGGTGAACCACTAGGAGAGGAGTGGGGTTGAGAGAGAGATGGAAATGGGCTGTCCAGAGGGGTAAATGAGGTGGTTTCACCGCTCAATCATTGACCTGAGATGCAGCCATAGTTACTGGAAGTAGAAGAGGGCCAGGGGCAGCTGTGGTACAAAGTTGAGCCCATGGAGATTAGTGGAAGAGGTCAAAAATGGAATTTTGGTAAAGTGGCAGAAGGTGTTTGATGCTTGTTTGGGTAATCAAATGAACTCCATTTGGAATGAGACTCCACAAGGTGAAATTACACATATAATTAGGGCCTTCCACCAATTTGGGGCTTATTTGGGCAAAGTTGCCAATGCAACTTTTGTAAACCCTAGAAATTAGCAGAAATGGAATTCTGTAGATCTAGTTGAGCAAATCACTTCTCCTTGATGCACCACTTGGTGTAGTGGCCTCATTTGTTCATGTGAACATGCTCACAAAAGTTGGGGTCAAGGAGAGAAAGTTGGTAGTACAAACTTGTTCAGATTTGATTCTGTCAGAGAGGGTTTTGGGGCACTTTGAGCAAGATAACATTCTCTCCAACTTGTGCCATTTGGTCTAGGGCAGATTATTACACCATTTGAGCATGTGCACCAAGTTTGAGAGCATTTGGACATGTTTGACAGTGCAAAAATGTTCAAACTTGAAAAAGGACAGAAGTGGTTATGAGAGGGTTTCATGGGGTTATACTATTCTCCATGACATGGTACTTGGCAAGATCATCAAAAATGTCATATGTGACATGTTAGAATTTTCTTGGATTTTTATGAAAATATTTCCTGTATAAATATTTCAAATCCTTGAAATGAGCAGAAATGGTTTTGGGAGGTTTTGTCCAATATTTTGATCATGACCATATGTTGAAACTCATATATGTGGAAAATATATGTCCATTGAGTCTCCCTAATTTTTCTCAATTATTTTTAAAGCTTAAAAATAATTTTAACCTATTAAAGACCATTTCTGGACTTAAGAAAAATCCTTTAAATAAAATAGGAAAATAACTTCTAAAATTATATTTTTGTGGTTTATGGGTATCCTATATCTAATAGGAGTCAAACATATTTTTGGAAAGATTTTTACTGCCCTGAATTAAGTACTTGCAGTACAAATCTTAATTCAGGGGTTTTTGGAAAACTAATTTTTGAAAATACTTTTTGGCCAAATTATTTTTGTAAGAAAATACTATATTGCTCTATACACATGGCATGATCATTGGTTCAAGAGTTTGGAGCAAGGAGATGAAGTATAGGAGTTGGAGGATTTATTTGAATTTTAGAGCACTTGCAAACAACAGACAAGATCAAAACAAGGCAAGGTACAAAACACTCAAAACATTTTGTCAAACCACATTTTATCATGATTTATTAGCTTAAGTGTTGTGGCATGAAAATCAGGGTGTGACACTGCTCCCTTATTGGAAAGTAGTTCATCACAGAAATCTGTTCCTGTGACTCCTACACCAATTAGTGAGGAAGTTAATGATGATGATCATGTATCTTCAGATCAAGTTACTACCGAACCTCATAGGTCAACCAGAGTAAGATCCGCACAAGAGTGGTATGGTAATCCTGTTCTGGAAGTCATGTTACTTGACCATGACGAACCTAGGAACTATGAGGAAGCGATGATGAGCCCAGATTCCGCAAAATGGCTTGAGGCCATGAAATCCGAGATGGGATCCTTGTATGAGAACAAAAGTGTGGACTTTGGTTAACTTGCCCCATGATCAGCAAGCCATCGAGAATAAATGGATCTTCAAGAAGAAGACTGACGCTGGCGGTAATGTTACTGTCTACAAAGCTCGACTTATTGCGAAAGGTTTTCGACAAGTTCAAGGAGTTAACTACGATGAGACATTCTCACCCGTAGCGATGCTTAAGCTCGTCCGAATCATGTTAGCAATTGCTACATTTTATGATTATGAAATTTGGCAAATGGATGTAAAGACTGCATTCCTGAATGGATTTCTGGAAGAAGAGTATTATATGATGCAACCTGAAGGTTTTATCGATCCAAAGGATGCTAACAAAGTGTGCAAGCTCCAGCGATCCATTTATGGACTGGTGCAAGCATCTCGGAGTTGGAATAAATGTTTTGATAGTGTGATCAAAGCATATGGTTTTATACAGACTTTTGGAGAAGCCTGTATTTACAAGAAAGTGAGTGGGAGCTCTGTAGCATTTCTAATATTATATGTGGATGACATATTATTGATTGGAAATGATATATAATTTCTGGATAGCATAAACGGATACTTGAATAAGAGTTTTTCAATGAAAGACCTCGGTGAAGCTGCTTATATATTGGGCATTAAAATATATAGAGATAGATCAAGACGCTTAAATGGACTTTCACATAGCACATACCTTGACAAAGTTTTGAACAAGTTCAAAATGGATCAAGCAAAGAAAGGGTTCACTACAAAAAAATACACTTCCGTGATGATACATGTTTGTCACAGTAGGTCGCTTTTTTTATCATGCATGTACATCCATGACAAATTTATGACAAAATCAAGATAGTCATACCTGTGCTGTCGTAGAAGTGTTCCATGACATTACCAAAATTATCATCACAGAAGTGTCCACTTCCATGACGATAAATCGCGCGTCACAGAAGTGCTTTCGTCAAGGGTGACCGACACGTGGCATCCACCGTAACGGAACGCCGTTAAGCTATCGGGTCGGGGTTTGGATCCGATAACCCGTTAACAGCCCCGACCAATGGGAAATTTTCACGTGTAAAATTCTTATTGGCCGGACGAAACACGTGTCAGCTCGTCAGTGGGTCAGATAGGCGCCTATGATACGTCGACATGTGGCACGGCCCAACAGAGGCCCATTCCTGTGAAAAGGCCGGCCCGTTTGACTTGGTCAAAAGGTGGCGGGCTGGCCCATGGAAAGCCTGTTAACGGCATGTTCGCATATAGCCCATTTACAGCCCGCTAACCCAAGGCCCGTTACGCCCTATCCGAATTAGGCCCAGTAGCATCATCTAGGCCATCCAATATGATTCCAGCCCATTTTCACTTCTGGCCCATGTATGGCCCATGACGTCTTTCGGCCCATATGAGGCCCTATGTAACTCTTCGCCTATTAAGGGCCCGTGGTGAAACTGGCCCGTAATGAACAGTGTATCACTTTACACCCATTAACGGCCCGTGGTGAAACTGGCCCATAATGAACAGTGTATCACTTTATACCCATTAACGGCCCGTTATTCCGTTGGGCCGTTTCCAGCCCATGTTATCTTTCAGCCTTCTCAGAGCCCATTTATTCTTGGGCTCATTTCCAGCATTCGTTTACTTACGGCCCGTTACTGTCATTTTCTGCTTGTGGGCCAAATTCAGCCCGTGGTTATAGTCGGCCCGTTTGTGGGCCGTTAGTACGTTGGGTCGTTTTCATAGCGTCATCAAATACGGCCTATTAAGATGGCCCGTTACGGTCGGCCCATGAACGGACGATTCCAACTCTAGCCCATTTACGGCCATAATGCGGCCTGTTATTGGCCCATGTTTGGCCAATCGATCATACGGCCCGTATAAGGACCATTGATGATACGACCTGTAGAAGGCCCGTTGTTTCTACGGCCCGTAGAAGGCCTACTGTTTCTACGGCCCGTAGAAGGCCCACTATTTCTATGGCCCGTAGGAGGCCCAGTGTCACTACAGTAAATATTAGCCCATGGTTATTGTGGCCTAGTTTTAAAAAATAGGTAATTGCAGCCACTAGTTAACCGCAGAAAAAGAACTGCAATGACTACAAGCAAACAAATAAACAAGACAACAAGGAAATAAATAAGCAAGCAACTAATGCTAGGCTATCACGGCTATTACACATATTACATCCACTGGGCATCAAAGTTCGCCACCAATGCAAATATAGGGAACAAAGCAGCATATCATATACATTGGCCGTCAAAATTGGCCACCAGTGCAAATAAACGCGGCAGCAAAACAAGAGCATAACTGAAACAACTTCAGAAGAGCTCAAGAAACGTTATCATGGGTATCTACCATGCTAGCAATAAGCTTAGCAAGCTGATTAGCTTTGTCCTGTTTGGCGCTAAAATCCTCCAATGCTTGCTTTTGCACCAGAAAGTATGCATCTGAATGCTCCAGGGACTTCCACAGTCCTTCCGCTTCTTGTCGCAGCACAGCTGATCGATGTCTTTCAGCTTGTAGTTGAGACTCAAGAAACCGAACTGATTCAGACAGTGAGTTTGAATAGCTTGTGCAAGCGGTAGTGGCCAGTAACTCCAACACTAAACCAAGACAGGATGTGTCACTATCCTGAACCTTATCTGCATTACTTCCTTTACCGTTGCTTAATAAGGCACTCTTCTCCAATATTCTGTCAGCATTCTAAAAGAAGAAACAAGCAGACACATAACAAGTATAGCATGTACTAGTATATGAAACTCATTTCGGTGAACCAGATCATTAGTAAGGTGGACAGGATTAAACTACCAAGTCTTCTATTTCCATGTACTAGTACATAATAAAAGCATCAAACAAACATATATCTATGTCCTATGGTAGCAATGGAATCTTAAATTAGAACAGTTGTTCTTCAGGTTTAGGCACTTGTTCTACATGAACAGAGTACAGTAAGACGCAAGAATATAATACTTAAAAATAGAAAATGAGCTCATAGACCTTACCACATTCTTGGTTCGGGACCAGTACAGAACAAGGCGTTCCCAGTCATCTTCCAGTAAATGTGTCTTAGGAGAACGTAAGGGAATTTGATGAGTTTCTTTGCCGGTGAAGTACGTTTTCTTCAGGTAATTTCGATACTGCCACCAAGAATTCTTGAAGATAGCAAAGGTATTAGCACAGGTTACCTCATCCTGAGTTTCCAAATCGGTCCTTCTCTATAGAGAAAAATGGGAAAATTTGCTGTATTATAACCATCATCGAGGTAGGATGTATGGGACGAAGCAAAGTAATTGCCATGAATAACATTACTTACACATAACTCCTGGACAAACACCTGCAACTGGCATTTTCCTTCATCTTCAGTATAATATTTTCAATATGGGAAGATACGCACATACGATTTAACAACATCAAATGTGATAGATGCTAAACTACGACTAGCTGGTTGTGCTTCCTCCACAGGAATAAGCCTACTAACTGGTGGAGTTGGGGTTCGCCGTGATAGTACTGGCCCTTTGGGCACTAGAGCTGCCTTACTAACTGCTCTTGTTTGGGAGCTCTGTGGTGGAGATGGTGCTGTGTCAATAGGAACTGGGTTACTATCGGCTGGGGTTGGGGTTAGATTGGGTGAAGCTGGTTCTCTGTCCATTGTAGTAGGGGTACAATCTGCAAGAGTTTGGGTTATGTGTGGTAGGGCTGGTTCTTGTGCATGTACAACCGGGGTGCTATCTCCACCAAGAGGTAGCACTGTTTTATTTGAAGACCGTGTTTTTAGTCCACTAGATACTGGCATCACCCGCTCCAATTCAAATGGCTGATAAATAGGAAATATAGTTAAATGTACAGACATTGTATGAGTGACAGATGCAATAGATAGTGTGGAAAAAAGAGGGCATGAAATAGTTGGCATGTATATTGTTTAACTAAAACGGATAGCATGACATAATTTCACATATATGATGTCTATCTAAACTGGATACCATAGCATAACATAATTCAAAGATATGATGAATAACTAAACAGGATCGCATGACATAATTCACCTACATGTTATCTAAGTAATCAGGATCGCATCATTTAATTCACATATGTGATTTATATGCTACATAGAGGGCATTCGATATGATGTCTGAACTAAGAACATGGTGTTGAATATTGTGTATATGATGTCTAAACTATGCAATGCAAGACACCGTATGCATGATATGAGCAGTATAACCATTCCAAGTTAGAGCATACACCTCAGTGGGGGAATAGGACTGGTCATCTGTCTCTGAATCCATCTCTGAGGAGCTATCAGGACCCAATAAGAGATCTGCTTTGACAGGTAGCACTGTTTGCTTTGAAGGTCTTGTTTTCACTCCAGATTTTTCCATCTCCCACCGAAATGGCTGATTCACAGGAAGAGTAGTTTAATGTACAAACATTGTCGACAAATGGAAATGTAATGAAGAAAAGGACGGGCAAGATATCATTCAAATATATGATGCCTGGTTAAACAGGATGGCATTGCACATTTCACATATATTATGGCTGGCTAAAAGACATGAGACTGCATAATTCCCATATATGATATAGAAACTAAACAGGTGGCATTACAGAACATGTCTAAACTAAGCAGATGACATATATGATGTCAAAAGTAGGCACTACAAGGCAACATATGCATGATATGACTAACATCATCATGCCAAGGTAGAGCAAACACCTTGGGGGGTAAATAGGAGTGGTCAGCGGCGTCCGAATCCGCCTCAGAATAGATAGCTTCCTCTGGATTACAATCTAGAGAGGGGTGGGGAGGGTTTGCCATTGAACCCACCATGGAGCGATGTCTGCATGACATTGTATTGCCGCGCAAAACTCTTCTCTTTTTCTCTACATGTTCAGCATGACTGTGTACAATATCTGACATGCATACTAAAAAAATATGGTGAGATTATGTAAGGAGAGCATGATGAAATTTAGAGTGATGGTAACCACCAGTGGATCGATGTTTTTCTGTTGAACCAAAATACCCCTAATGGATCGATGTGAATGTATAGTAATAAGTGATGCAACAAGTGTACAACCTCTTTGCCATAGCCGTGTCGACCACAGTATCATTGGGTTGGTCGCTGAAGCAGTTGAGGAAGAGGTGGCTGTCGGAGGTGTGGAGGAAGATCTGAGGAATCTGTAGACGGCGTCCAGGGCACTACTCTGTTGTGATGGATTGTTTTGTCGTTGGAGCAGCTCCGATGAGCAGTAAGACGTCAAGGCTGAAGCAGCACAAGACAGACATCGTCAATCTCAAGTGGGATTCTAATAGCATCTCCAATAGATGATGTAAAATGGATGTAAAATTAACATCACCAAAAACCACCTGACTACAACAGATGAGGTAAAAACTGTTGACTCTGAACTTAACTGTCGAAACTGAAATTTACTATGGAATCTGAATGCTACTGTCGAAACTGAACGCAATGGTAGCAGAGAGGCACTTGACATGTAGTTTAGGGAGGGCCTGCAGTTCATCTTCAACCTGCACCCCCCTGAGCCGCCAGCCACCACCGGTCGAACCGCCGGCCCCAGCGCTGCCTCGCCGCCCCGAAACAACTCGCCACCGCCGCCCTGGCCAGCCCTCTAGGCCTCCCGCCCCCACCCTGATCCCTAAGATAGATAGTGGGGTACCTCTCCGGCGAGCCCCCGTCCCCGCTGCGGGTGGTTCTTCCTTAACTCCGGAGAGCCCCCCCAACCCCTGAAAATTGACTAACCCAAAAGTCGATTCAGTCGACTGAAGTGTGGCTTAATCGGAGCAGAGCAGCAGCACAAGCGAGAGGGAGAGCAGCAGCAGTTGGGCGAGCGAGCGATCGAGCGAGAGCCGGAGCAGCAGCAGCAGATCCGGCTGGTATGGACGCCGCCGCCGAAGGGGCCTCGCACTGGGGGAGAGCCGCCGTGGAGATGTCGCCCGCGGCGCCGGCTTCAAGGTAGCCGCTCCATGGGGGTGCGGGATGGAGCACCGTCGGCGCCGGGAGGTCGAGTTAAGGAGAAGGTGCGATGCGATGAGTGTACAACCTCTTTGGTGGCGCCGAGTAGGCCCCGGCTTCGTCCAAGGAGTCGTTGAGGATGTTGTGGTTCCGATGGAGCAGGTTAAGGCGGCGATGTGGGGATGGAGCAGCCGCGATAGGCGAGGTGATCGTCAGAGCAGCTCCTTGGAGGTGGAGGACGGGGCGGCTGAACCGGCGGGACGGCGAGATGGACGACGGATCCTCATCCGGGGAGGTGGACGAGGGACGTCAAGCTATTGCGCTGGACAATGTAGTCGGGGAAGAGGCTCCGGCTAGGCAGCGGTGACGTGGTGGATGGAGGAGGGTGGGGTTTCGCGGCTGGAGCGAAGAGGTTATGGCGGCCTGGGATTTCCAATGGCGAAAAGGGGGCGATGGGAGGGGGTGAAGCATGACTTAGGAACGCGCTTGTCCAAATTGTAGGGTGTGTTACGAAAGTACCCCCCACCGATTTGAACTAGCGGCCCTTTCGGCTCAGGGTTAGAAGGGGGATGTCGCGTGTCGGGATTTGGCAGCTGGAGGGAGTTTTCACGCGTGTTGTAATTTTGGGATAGTAAGGCGCGGGTTGTGAAGGCGCCAGTTTTGGGAGCACGATATCTGAATTTTTGGGATATAACAAGACGCGGGTTGAATTTTAGGGACAAGCCTAACGTGTAGTAATATTGTACTTGTACGTACCAAATTAATTCACACTTCCCTCAACCAAAAAGAAAACGAAAAAAATAAAACTATTCACACCACACAAAGAGAGAGTCTTGCCCCGTTTTACTATACAAATGCTATTTGAAGCTACTCCCTCCTTCCATCTATATAGGGCCTAATGCGTTTTTTGATGCTAACTTTAACCAAATATTAGAGCAATGATATATGACATGCAACTTACACAAAGCACACCGTTAAATTCGTCTGTGAAAGGTTCTTTCAATGATATAATTTTCACATTGTGCATGTCATGTACTATTAATCTTGTCAATAGTCAAAGGCGGTCTTAAAAATCTCATTACGCCCTATATAGATGGAAGGAGGGAGTATGAATCCATGTTATGTCTGATTAAATTTTTTCGCTTGCTGTATAATGCATGTAACCTACTCATACCAACATTTTAGTGAATTCCAAATGTCTATACTACCGCTGCAATTCGAACTAAATTTGAATTCGTTTCTCTATTTCAATAAGAATCTACAATCATGATTGTTGCCAACTTCAACCATCATAGTTTCCTTGCTATCCGCCAGATATAAATCAGACGGCCTATAATGCAGGATGGCAGGCACACCATCATCAACAACTCCGTTTTTATAAGAGTAGAGATAAAACATATTAAATGTAGTATACCATGTTCATAACCACACCATGTGTATCACTGTTATATATATTCACACATCCGTCGGTTTGAAACACTATGATAAATTCTTCAAATATCCGAATTCGCTTTTTATAATGAAGTATATATGATCTCTATTCGTCTTTTACACCCACACATCCCTCTTATCTTTGTAGCTAGCGCTAACTTTCTCTTGTGCATGCACACGCCCGCATCCCTCTCACCCTCCCTCAGCATTCTCTAGCTCCATCGCATAAATTCGTCTTTTCACTTTAGGTCATTCACCCACGGTGTGTGTAGGCCCCCCCAGCTCCTTCTTTACGGCACACATCGATCGATATGCCTCTCTAGCCAGGTGTGCCTAGCACAAACACAAGCTTCCCCTCTTCTCTTGTCACCGTCCATGCCTCACTCCCACCACTCTTTTCATTGTTCTCGTACTCGCACACTCCTCCCCCTCGATATAGTATGTCTCTCATACCACCTCCTACATGCATCCCTCTCGCTCTATCCTTCTCCTCATGCCTCATTTGCTTCTAACACACACATGCATATATACCGATCGATCTCCCAACATATACCTAGATCGACTTTAACTACCCTCCATCGATCGATGTACCTCACAAGTTATCTCTCTCCTTTATCTTACAAAGGGCGATTGACCTTCCTATGTAGTTACATCTGCTTACCACAGCCACATCGTCCCCCCTCATCATTCGTGCATGCCTCCTGACCCGTCTCTC
Source organism: Triticum urartu (assembly GCF_056163025.1). Lineage (NCBI taxonomy): Eukaryota > Viridiplantae > Streptophyta > Magnoliopsida > Poales > Poaceae > Triticum > Triticum urartu. Next base: position 120,173,019 of record NC_141873.1, read on the forward strand.
ACATGCACGTGCACAGACAACAAGCAGCCATCTCCTCTCTTATTGATATTGCGGGCGTGCCCTCCGTTTGTCTAGCAAGCCTATCCCACCATTTGTTAGAAGCAACTCCACTACCACCCCCTCCAACACTCTAGCTCTGTCTCTCTCCCAACTTTATTCATCTCCTGCACATATGCATGGATGCCGATCGATCTCCCTTAATACATGAGGCAGATCGATCTCCTTAATACATGAGGTAGGCCTCTCTCCTCGGAACACATATACCAGCCATTGTACCTCTATAGTTAATTGGGCCTCCCTCTTCCCCCACCACACACCGATAGTCGAGCGCCGCAGGTAGGTATGCATGCCACAGAGACAAACTGCACGTGTCCCATCTCATGTTCCAGTAGGCCAGCCACTCTATATCTTTGACGTGGGCACACACAAATTCGATGACCCTCTTTATCGATCGTGCGCGCGCGCGCACACACACACACACATCATCCCTCTCTTCGATTCTATGGACACCTCAAGCCGATGATACCTCCACTCTCTTCTCGTGGATCGCCCCCTCTATATATATGTTATATCCAGGACTCTATTTCACACACATTGCATATGTTAAATTTTTTTATTGACCCCCCCCCACACACACACACAAAAAATATCAAGAACCCACACACTGTATCTCTCTAGGTTTGTATCTCTCACACACAACCCCACGTAGGTGGTGTACGTATACAAGAAGAGAATAGGTGCACCGTGCACGTACTCACGCTTCGTGCCCAGCCACACCCGTGCAGGTACACGGTGGAGCTCATTTCTCCGAAGAAGCTGAATTTGTTTTTGAAAATTCAAGTGGCCAGAGCCTCGAAAACTTATTTGCCCATTAGTGACTTGTCAGGGCGGTGGATTTTAGTTTGTACGATAATGTTGCATCCACCTAAAGTAACGAAAGTTCTTACATAAACTTCCTAGTAATTCCCTCTTCGTAGGTGCAGCATTACTCCTAACATTTGTAATATCAGTTTGAAACTTGTAATATTGTCGTGTCCTATTCTTGCGTTTTCAAAATCCTGCGAATCAAACAGGTCCTGAGTTGGTGATGATGTTGTGCCTCCCATCTTTCACCAATAGCCGTCGGATCTAGATCTGACACATACAAACCAAGCTTCTCCATTTTTGCAAAAAGATGCCCGCACTTGTTCTCTATTTACAAACAACTCCTTGTCTCGCACAATCTAGGAGTAGAAGGCCGTGAAAAAATCTGGCGTGATGGCCGCTGCCGGAGCCGTCCACCCCCAATCTTGGTGTTCCGTGCAATGCACGGGCATCTATGCACGGGAAATTATGTTGAACAAGGCTAGTTGTAAGTAGGCTAGCTCTACAGCCATGATGATAGTGACTGCAGACGGTGAGGCTGACTATGGTATGCCGAACACGGCGCCTATACTCAGGTGTCATCTCCGGCGCAGGGTCTTGTCACTTCACTGTGAGGAGTAGCACGTAATAATTTGACCAACGGGTAGTACAGTGCTAGTACTCCTACTACTACATTGGTAGTACTACTGCTAGTACTAGTAGCACCACCGTATGGATTTAGGAGTACTACCACGTCCACCGGCACCAAGGAACGTCTCCAGGTAGTATTGCTTGAGGCCACCAGGGCGAGGGGCCGCTTGGACAACAACTTTGTCTCCTTGTTCGACGAGGTCCTCGTCGGTTTCCACGACAAGTTCACCGTCGTCAAGAAGCTTGCGGACAACTTTGACGTAAGCCTCCAGCCGACGCGCCAAGGCTCTGCGATGCCCGCCGCCCTCAACGGCCACTATGGTAACAACCTCTTCGATGCACTGGTGGCCCTACGACTGCCCATCGTCACGCCGGAGAATGTCCACCTCGAGGTCGCGCTCGCTGCGTAGCGCCTGGCGCAGCAAGACACCATCAACATAATCACCCACGTCTACGCGCAAATCGTCCACAAGGAGTACTAGATGCAAGAGGAGGACGATAGGACGCTGGCCTTCTTGGAGCGTAGGGCAACCTTGGACGGCACTGTTCAGAAGCACGTTAAGCTCGCCGCCAACGCCGCTGCTCATCACACGTCGGTTGGTGACCCCGCGCACTAGGGCATGAGGATGTCGTTGAACGTTGATGGATCTGTATGTATTTTTATCTTTCCGTCAAATCCATGTAGTAGTATATGATACTACATTAATTATGTTGTCGAATGGCTGAGAAAATAGGAGGGAGAAGAGATGGTTGTAGCACGGACTCCAAGAAAATTGGTGTCGGATGGGACTCGTGTGGGTGGCGTGTGTCGTACTGCTAGACGTGAATGCTACTGATTTATGGCCCATGCCACCCCACTATATCGAGGTACGTAGAACAAATTTCCTGCAGTCCGTGCTCAACCCTCCTCTATCTCTCTTCTCAGCCAGCCAGCGGACGCACGGAGCCCATCTTCTGTTTGCTCACATGCGGCCCCACATGACAGTGAAAACATAAGAGGACCCACTAAACCTGCACATCTTTCACCTCGACGTGCTGGTGATGAAAAACAAATCCGATAAAGATCTTCGGTGGCCGCTTTTGGAGTTACTCGAGAGTAGTAAGATTCTATTTACAGTTTAACCCAAGATGCACATCTCGTGGCTTCAACTACCACTCTATTTTCTTTCATGACACGACCTGGATGTTGGATGTCCCACGTGTCGGCAAAAGGAGGAAGAACCCGACCAAATCTTCGGTTCTGCTCTCGGATTAGACTAGTTGTGCTAACTTAAAATTTTTATTGTGTACTCCCTCCGTTCCAAAATACTTGACTTCCATTTGTCCAAAAATGGATGTACCTATATACTAAGACATGTCTAGATACATATATATTTTGACAAATAGAAGGCATGTATTGTGCAATGGAGGGAGTAGAATGGATGCAAGTTTTTGTATTGGGAAGAAGAGTACATCCATATATTGATAGAGCGCAATTTAATAGATGTTCTATCACTTTTAGCTAGCACAGACGCAAGATTGAGCCTCCGCAGATCAACAATGAATGCATCGAGAAGGCACTAATCCAACTTACAGGAGTAGTAAAATGTATTCTTGTGGTTCTTGTTTTCTTTGGTCTTGCTTTTCTAGTCAAAATTATCGTTGGAGTCCGTGCAAAACGGAGGTGCGTTTGGGGTCGTGCGTTGGAGTTGGCCTTACAAGTGGGACCGCAGTTAAGGAAACCGACTATCGGCAAACCCCCACCTCGCCCGCCACGCGATGGCTGACGTTAGAGAAACGACGAGGTTGAAGAGATTGCTCTAGCACGGACTCCAAGAAATCATATGGTGTCAGATGGATGTCGTGGTGGTGGCGTGTGCCGTACTCCTGGACGTGAATGCTTGTTCTGGCCCATGCCACCCTACTACTCCTACTACTTACTCCTACTACTATATAGTATACTAGTATCGAGGATTCGAGGTGCTGGTTACGTACAATGAACACATTAACATATGGCCGCAGTAAAAAAAACGCCCGACGCACGAAGCATGTGGAGCTAGTACAAATTTAGAGAAGCGACTCGAAAGCCATTCATAAATTTAGTAAGTTTATCACGGGCATATAATTTTATTACACACAACAGGTCATCAACCCACATCGACAACGAGGATACATTGTAAATACTAAAGTTTTCACCACACAACAAATAACAAGCCATGAAATGAACTTCAACTCAACCATTCCGCGGCGTTGGAAATGCTTGCTTTGAACCACAACTGATTCTCTGGGACGGGCCATCTGTTGTCGATCTGGAGACCAACGCAGGACCGATCATCCAGGCTGAAGCGGCCTACTATATTAGTACGAGGGTAGGGAACCACCCAAATGTCCGAGGTATAGACATAGTTGCTTCTCATAAATGTGTTAACAGCAGTTGGATCGCCTTTCACCATCATCGGATAGTTTTGTCCAAGGAGGAGCGAGTTTTCTCCAAGACTATCAATTTTGTGCCAGGGAGAAGGAGTTGGCGCTAGCACACTAGTATCCATCCCGAATAACATGCAACGGGTTTTGGAATAGGTCCGGAGAGTGCGACCATGGGAGACACCTGCTTCCTTACCAGTAACATCATCAGTGGGTTGTATACACACAAGAAGAGGTGGTCCATCGGAATTAGTTGCCAGGCGCCACAGAGTATATCGGCGCTGCTCGTCCTCATGCTCGTGATCATCACCATCGTCATCTCCCCCTTGGTTATAAAAATTTTCAAGTATAGGTGGTGGGATGTTCACAGGACCTTGGAAACACAAGAAGAAGGTTAATTAGTTAAGGGAAACTTGCTAACCTGCATGCATGTGGATGAAACAATTATAATTACGGTGGAAGACAAACGGACCGAAACTACTAGGATGCCATGCAAAAACAGTGCCACGAGTGGTGGCAGCAAACACAAGGCCCTCGTATTGAATTGCATCACAGTACTCATCCGTGTATAGAAACTGATTTTTGAGCAATATCCATCGAGTCGAACCATGAAGGATGGCAACAAGCTTGTCGAAGATAGCAACAACTTGATAGTTGTTATAATTCCAAGAGCGGTTGGGAACTCGACAAATTGCTATCTTCCATAGAAGACAGTCACCATGATCGTATTTGAACGTGCGTACATTACCGGTGTGCTCAACCTCTGGGCAGTGTGCTGAGATTTTTGGAAGTGGAACCCGGTGACGAGTGTACACATTCACAAGTTCCCACTCGCAGTTGGACCCGATGTAAACAACCCAATCTCCATTTGCGCCCGTCCAAGCCTTTCCCTCGAGAGATGGCATCTTAACATCATACGTATCATTATCAAGCGGCATCAACTGGCACAGGGCGAGGCCTCCGTCGTGCCGGCGCCAGTCATCAGGGTCACAACGAAGAAGATAGGGGAGATCAAACCGCTCCTTAACTCTTGGGTTCTTTGTAATGATGTTATTAGTTGAGTCGAGAATGGGCTTGAATGAACCTGCCATGCTAGCCGAGGTGATGACGTCGCACCGATCAATGAGTTCCTCCACCACGTCATCTTTCAGATCGGGGCAAGAATAACGGGGTCGTTTCTGTCCTGTTCCCTCCATGGAGAAAATGATCGAACAATGGCATAAGAAAGGGTGAAGGGTTGAAGGAAAATCAAGGAGGGAGAGGAAGAGCGTGCGACAGCGTTCCAAATCGAGAGGGAAAGGCGAAGAGTCGATGGACGGTTGCGAGTTTGCCACGGTTCACGAAGAGGCGCCCCGGCCTACATGTCCATTCGGAAATACTCCTACTACTCTCTATCGTCTCACTGATATGTTGGAACGGGACCACATGTCAACGAAACATGGTGTGTAATTTCTCGTGCAAAATTCGATCTGGTCACGTTGGCCCGAGGTGCCGCATTAGTTATCGACCTTTATTTTTTTAATGGCGTGCCACTCAGTTTTGAAGCACGACTAACTGTACGTGGAGAGGATGACAGCAGGGACCCGCCAAGGTCATGGTAGTATGCAAGCAAGTGCCTCCTTATTTCAAGCCAATAAAAAAATGGCTCCTCCTAGTGGATTTTTGACATCTGGGTCCCATGCCATTGTCAACGTAGTCAATAAACGAGAGAATTGCACAACGAGCGGCTGACACCAGGGACCCAGCAGCCGCCCAGTTATTTTTGTTTTGGGTTAATTTGATAAATGCCACTCCAAATCTGGTGTATCCGAGAAATGCCACTGCAATTTCCAAACTTTGAAAAATGCCATTTCATGCCATTTCTAGTGGCATTTTTCGAAGTCTGGAGTGGCATTTTTCAAAGTTTGCAAACTGCAGTGGCATTTTTCAAAGTTTGCAAACTGCAGTGGCGTTTTTCAAAGTTTGCAAAAATTGCAGTGGCATTTTTCAAAGTTTGGAAATTGCAGTGGCATTTTTATGAATCGCCATAATTGGAGTGGCATTTATCTAATTTGTTTTTGAGATGGAAGCAGGGTGTCAACTGGGCTGTGCGGGACACTCTGGCCTGTCTAGACAGCCTTTTCTTTTATGTTTACCACACACCAGCCCAGTAGTTTTTTTCTTTCTGAAAATGGCTAGCCCAGTTCTTTTGTGATTTGTCAAGTAAGTCGCTTTATCAGGCCTGCTGGGCTGCAAATCTTTCAAGACGAGGAGAGCTTCATTCGGCTGGCCGAGAAAATGGCCTATCAGTAATGAGAAATGGGATGTACATTTTTAAAACACATCAAACCGGCAATTATTTTCAAATATCTTTTTTTCATTTCGAGATTTTAAATTGCATTGATTTTTATGCGTGGACAATTTATTGGATTTTATATTGATATACATTTATTTTAAAAATCAGTCTGAATGTGACTTGAAATTTCGGGATTAAAAACAGTTCAGACCGCACCGACATATGCAAAATTTCGTATAAGTTTTTAACCATGGCCACAATATGGGCTGTAATGCTAACATAAAGAATATGGGCTCCAAAAAAACCCGTAAGAATTAGCAAATGGGCTGTAAATTATTTGAAATAATGGCAGATGGGATGTATGTTGTTTTCCACAGAATTGAGGCTTTCCACAAATGGCCTGTATACTATTGGATGTCCATCCAACGACCGTCGTGCTTCTTCAATCTCTGCTCTTCCTGCTCCAGCCGCTCAAACAAGCGCCGGCGGGACTGCCTGCTCCCTCCTCCCCTACAGTTGATTTATCAGCCATTTGCAAAGATATTTCAGTAGGTGTCAGCTTATTCAAGTCAAGTCTATGATATAAAGAGAGAGGCATAACACTAACACCGGCTCCAAGATCACATAAAACAGTTTTAATATAATTTATTTTAATGGAGCAAGGTATAGTAGGTACTTCGGGGTCTCCAAGTTTCTTTGGTATTCCACCCTTAAAAGTATAATTAGCAAGCATGATGGAAATTTCAGCTTCCGGTATCTTTCTTTTATTAGTAATGATATCCTTCATATATTTAGCATAAGGATTTGTTTTGAGCACATCAGTTAATCTCATACACAAAAAGATAGGCCTAATCATTTCAGCAAATCACTCAAAATCCTTTTCATCCTTTTTCTTGGATGGATTCAGAGGAAAGGGCATGGGTTTCTGAACCCAAGGTTCCCTTTCTTTACCATGTTTCCTAGCAACAAAGTCTCTTTTATCATAACGTTGATTCTTTGATTGTGGGTTATCAAGATCAACAGTAGGTTCAATTTCTACATCATTATCATTACTAGGTTTAGCATCATCATGAACATCATCATTAATATTTTTACTAGGTTCATGTTCATTACCAGATTGTGTTTCAGCATCAGACATAGATATATCATTTGGATTATCAGGTGGTTCAGCAATAGGTTCACTAGAAGTTTGCACAGTTCTATCATTTTTCTTCTTCTTCTTTTTAGAAGAACTAGGAACATCAATATTATTTCTTTGAGAATCTTGCTCGATTCTCCTAGGGTGGCCTTCAGGATACAAAGGTTCCTGAGTCATTCTACCAGTTCTAGTGGCCACTCTAACAGCATAATCATTTTTCTTACTATTCATTTCATTAAGCACTTCTTTTTGAGCCTTAAGTACTTGTTCTACTTGAGTGGTAACCATAGAAGCATGTTTGCTAACAAGTTTAAGTTCACCTTTAATGTTAGCCATATAATCACCCAAGTATTTAAGCATATCGGAATCATATTTCAATTGTCTACCAAAATAAGCATTGAAATTTTCTTGTTTAACAATAAAATTATCAAACTCATCAAAGCATTGCCTAGCAGGCTTATAGTGAGGGATATCACCTTCATCAAATCTATAGAGAGAATTTACCTTTACTACCTGTGTCGGGATATCGGAATCAGGAGGTTCTTCAATAAATAAAGAATTGAGATCATATGTTTCTTCAACTGGCGGTGAATTAAGACCATGTATTTCTTCAATAGGAGGTAAATTCTTAACATCTTCAGCTTTAATACCTTTTTCTTTCATAGATTTCTTTGCCTCTTGCATATCTTCGGGACTGAGGAATAGGACACCTCTCTTCTTCGGAGTTGGTTTAGGAATAGACTCAGTAATTGGAGCAGGAGCTGGCTCAGGAGGTGCCCAATTATTTTCATTTGTCAACATATTATTCAATAGAATTTCAGCTTCATCCGGTGTTCTTTCCCTGAAAAGAGAACCAGCACAACTATCCAGGTAATCTCTGGAAGCATCGGTTAGTCCATTATAAAAGATATCAACTATTTCGGGTTTCTTAAGAGGATGATCAGGCAAAGCATTAAGTAACTTGAGAAGCCTCCCCCAAGCTTGTGGGAGACTCTCTTCTTTAATTTGCACGAAGTTGTATATTTCCCTCAAAGCAGCTTGTTTCTTATGAGCAGGGAAATATTTAGCAGAGAAGTAATAAATCATATCCTGGGGACTACGCACACAACCAGGATCAAGAGAATTAAACCATATCTTAGCATCACCCTTTAATGAGAACGGAAATATTTTGAGTATATAAAAGTAACGCGATCTCTCATCATTAGTAAACAGGGCAGCTATATCATTTAATTTAGTAAGATGTGCCACAACAGTTTCAGATTCATAGCCATAAAATGGATCAGATTCAACCAAAGTAATTATATCAGGATCAACAGAGAATTCATAATCCTTATCAGGAACACATATAGGTGAAGTAGCAAAAGCAAGGTCGGGTTTCATTTTATCTATAAGTGATTCTTTGTTCCATTTAATTAATAACCTCTTATGCTCATATCTATCTTTGCAAGCTAAAATAGCGGCAGAAGATTCCATATCAAAAAGATAGCCCTCAGGAATAACAGGCATATTTTCATCATCACTATCATCATCGTATTCAGATTCAATAATTTCTTTTTCTCTAGCCCTAGCAATTTGTTCATCAAGAAATTCACTAAGGGGCACAGTAGTATCAGGCATAGAAGCAGTTTCATCATAAGTATCATGCATAGCAGAAGTGGCATCATCAATAACATGCGACATATCAGAACGAATAGCAGAAGCAGATGTAGGTGTCGCAAACTTACTCATAACAGAAGATGAATCAAGTGAAGAGCTAGATGGCAGTTCCTTATGTCCCCTCATAGTTGAGGGATAGATCTTGGTTTTTGGATCTCTCAAGTTCTTCATAGTGTCCAGCAGATATAAATCCCAAGTGACTCAAAGAATAGAGCTATGCTCCCCGGCAATGGCGCCAGAAATTTGTCTTGATAACCCACAAATATAGGGGATCGCAACAGCTTTTGAGGGTAGAGTATTCAACCCAAATTTATTGATTCGACACAAGGGGAGGCAAAGAATATTCTCAAGTTTTTCCGTAGAACCAAAATAGCCCTAATGGATCGACGTGAATGTATAGTAATAAGTGATGCAACAAGTGTACAACCTCTTTGCCGTAGCCGTGTCGACCACAGCATCATTGGGTTGGTCGCTGAAGCAGTTGAGGCAGAGGTGGCTGTCGGGGGTGTGGAGGAATATCTGAGGAATCTGTAGATGGCGTCCAGGGCACTGCTCTGTTGTGATGGATCGTTCTGTCGTTGGAGCAGCTTCGGTGAGCCGTAAGACGTCAAGGCTGAAGCAGCACAAGACAGACATCGTCAATCTCAAGTGGGATTCTAATAGCATCTCCAATAGATGATGTAAAATGGATGTAAAATTAACATCACCAAAAACCACCTAACTACAACAGATGAGGTAAAAACTGTTGACTCTAAACTTAATTGTCGAAACTAAAATTTACTGTGGAATCTGAATGCTACCGTCGAAACTGAACGCAATGGTAGCAGAGAGGCACTTGACATGTAGTTTAGGGAGGGCCTGCAGTTCATCTTCAACCTGCACCCCCCTGAGCTGCCAGCCACCACCGGCCGAACCGCCGGCCCCAGCGCCGCCTCGCCGCCCCGAAACAACTCGCCACCGCCGCCCCGGCCAGCCCTCTAGCCCCCCCCCCCCCCCGACCCTGAACCCTAAGATAGATAGTGGGGTACCTCTCCGGCGAGCCCCCGTCCCCGCTGCGGGTGGTTTTTCCTTAACTCCGGCGAGCCCCCCAACCCCTGAAAATCGACTGACCCAAAAGTCGATTCAGTCGACTGAAGTGTGGCTTAATCGGAGCAGAGCGGCAGCACGAGCGAGGGGGTGAGCAGCAGCAGCTGGGCGAGCGAGCGATCGAGCGAGATCAGGAGCAGCAGCAGCAGATCCGGCTGGTATGGACGCCGCCGTCGAAGGGGCCTCGCACTGGGGGAGAGCCGCCATGGAGATGTCTCCCGCGGCGCCGGCTTCAAGGTAGCCGCTCCATGGGGGTGCGGGATGGAGCACCATCGGCGCCGGGAGGTCGAGTTAAGGAGAAGGTACGATGCAATGAGTGTACAACCTCTTTGGTGGCGCCGAGTAGGCCTCGGCTTCGTCCGAGGAGTCGGTGAGGATGCTGCGGTTCCGGTGGAGCAGGTTAAGGCGGCGCTGTGGGGATGGAGCAGCCGCGATAGACGAGGCGATCGTCGGAGCAGCTCCTTGCAGGTGGAGGACGGGGCGGCTGAACCGGCGGGATGGCGAGATGGACGAGAATCCTCATCCGGGGAGGTGGATGAGGGACGTCGAGCTGTTGCGGTGGACGGCGTCGTCGGGGAAGAGGCTCCGGCTGAGTAGTGGTGACGTAGCGGGCGGAGAAGGGTGGGGTTTTGCGGCTGGAGCGGAGAGGTTATGGCGGCCTGGGATTTCGAATGGCGAAAAGGGGGTGATGGGAGGGGTGAAGCATGACTTAGGAACGCGCTTGTCCAAAATGTAGGGTGTGTTACAAAAGTACCCCCCACCGATTTGAACTAGCGGCACTTTTGGCTCAGGGTTAGAAGGGGGATTTCGCGTGTCGGGATTTGGCAGCTGGAGGGAGTTTTCGCGCGCGTTGTAATTTCGGGATAGCAAGGCGCGGGTTGTGAAGGCGCCAGTTTCGGGAGCACGATATCTGAATTTTCGGGATATTACAAGACGCGCGTTGAATTTCAGGGACAAGCCTAACGTGTCGTAATATTGTACTTGTACGTACCAAATCAATTCGCACTTCCCTCAACCAAAAAGAAAACGAAAAAAATAAAACTATTCACACCACACAAAGAGAGAGTCTTGCCCTGTTTTACTATACAAATGCTATTCAAAGCTACTCCCTCCTTCCATCTATATAGGGCCTAATGCATTTTTCGATGCTAACTTTGACCAAATATTAGAGCAATGATATACAATCTTGTCAATAGTCAAAGGCGGTCTTAAAATCTCATTACGCCCTATGTAGATGGAAGGAGGGAGTATGAATCCATGTTATGTCCGATTAAATTTTTTCGCTTGCTGTATAATGCATGTAACCTACTCATACCAACATTTTAGTGCATTCCAAATGTCCATACTACCGCTGTAATTCGAACTAAATTTGAATTCGTTTCTCTATTTCAATAAGAATCTACAATCATGATTGTTGCCAACTTCAACCATCAAAGTTTCCTTGCTATCTGCCAGATATAAATCAGACAGTCTATAATGCAGGATGGCAGGCACACCATCATCAACAACTCCATTTTTTATAAGAGTAGAGATTAAATATATTAAATGTAGTATACCATGTTCATAACCACACCATGTTTATCACCGTTATATATATTCACACATCCGTCGGTTTTAAACACTATGATAAATTCTTCAAATATCTGAATTCGCTTTTTATAATGAAGTATATATGATCTCTATTCGTCTTTTACACCCACACAACCCTCTTATCTTTGTAGCTAGCGCTAACTTTCTCTTGTGCATGCACACGCCCGCATCCCTCTCACCCTCCCTCAGCATTCTCTAGCTCCGTCGCGCAAATTCGTGTTTTCACTTTAGGTCATTCACCCATGGTGTGTGTAGGTCCCCCAGCTCCTTCTTTACGGCACACATCGATCGATATGCCTCTCTAGCCAGGTGTGCCTAGCACAAACACAAGCTTCCCCTCTTCTCTTGTCAGCGTCCATGCCTCACTCCCACCACTCTTTTCATCGTTCTCGTACTCGCACACTCCTCCCCCTCGATATAGTATGCCTCTCATACCACCTCCTACATGCATCCCTCTCTCTCTATCCTTCTCCTCATGCCTCATTTGCTTCTAACACACACATGCATGTATACCGATCGATCTCCCAACATATACCTAGATCGACTTTAACTACCCCCCCCCCATCGATCGAAGTACCTCACAAGTTATGTCTCTCATTTCTCTTACAAAGGGTGATTGATCTTCCTATGTAGTTACATCTGCTTACCACAGCCACATCGTCCCCCCTCATCATTCGTGCATGCCTCCTGACCAGTCTCTCACACACACGTGCACAGACAACAAGCAGCCATCTCCTCTCTTATTGATATTGCGGGCGTGCCCTCCGTTTGTCTAGCAAGCCTATCCCACCATTTGTTAGAAGCAACTCCACTACCACCCCCTCCAACACTCTAGCTCTGTCTCTCTCCCAACTTTATTCATCTCCTGCACATATGCATGGATGCCGATCGATCTCCCTTAATACATGAGGCAGATCGATCTCCTTAATACATGAGGTAGGCCTCTCTCCTCGGAACACATATACCAGCCATTGTACCTCTATAGTTAATTGGGCCTCCCTCTTCCCCCACCACACACCGATAGTTGAGCGCTGCAGGTAGGTATCCATGCCACAGAGACAAACTGCACATGTCCCATCTCACATTCCAGTAGGCCAGCCACTCTATATCTTTGATGTGGGCACACACAAATTCGATGGCACTCTTTATCGATCGCGCGCGCGCACACACACACACATCATCATCCCTCTCTTCGATTCTATAGACACCTCAAGCCGATGATACCTCCACTCTCTTCTCGTGGATCGCCCCCTCTATATATATATATATATATATATATGTTATATCCAGGACTCTATTTCACACATATTGCATATGTTAAATTTTTTGATTAACCCCCCCCCCAAAAAAAACTCTCAAGAACCCACACACTATATCTCTCTAGGTTTGTATCTCTTTCACACAACCCCACGTAGGTGGTGTACGTATACAAGAAGAGAATAGGTGCACCGTGCACGTACTCACGCTTCGTGCCCAGCCACACCCGCGTGGGTACACGGTGGAGCTCATTTCTTTACGAAATGGCAGCCCACGTGCTAATTTGAACGCCTGTAGTGGTTGTTTACCTAGGGAGGTCGTGTACCACGCGTGCACGAAACAAAGTTCGACTTGACGCATTGCCGCGTTATTTTTAAATAAAGTTATAGCGCTCAATGGCACGTACACAGAATATAAAATGATTTTTATGGAGGAAAAGGTAGTCCGCTCTTCAGAGTATCTCACACAAGGCTCCGGTGGCCTCTCTCTCTCTCACCCTTGGTCACTGATCCGGCCGCATCCCGTCCGTCGGGGGAAAGGGAGTGCGGTGGCCTCTCTCTCTCTCACTGTTGGTCACTGATTCGGACGCATCCCGTCCGCCGGGGGAAAGGAAGGAAGTGCATCGTTTCTCCGTTCGACGGCGCCGAGGCAGCATGTCCCGATCTGCGGCACACGTTGTTCTCTCTGACCAAGCTCCGGCGCGGCAGGGCCTACGCCACCTGCTCGCAGATTCTGCCCACCGCCGCTCACCTAGTTACATACCGACGACCTCCAGGTATCCCCTCCGGCCTTGCTCCACTGCCCGTTTTCCCACGTCGCTGCATGTGGATCTTCCATAGTTCTTTGCCCAAAACGTAGCTCGTCCGACGTACTTTCCATATTGCATTCTCGTCCTCACACCATTTTAGACAAACACAACCGTGTTGTTATCTTCCCTTAGGACAAGGAATATGCTTCTTTTTTGTCGTCGCATGTGTCATCAACTGTTATTGGCCAGTAATTGTTTCCTTTCTACCTCTTTTTTGCAAACAGGGCTATCCATTTCACCTCGTTGCTATTGCGACCTTTTGGTGAACTGCACAAATCACTTTTTTCTTAAGAGTGTTTTGTGTAGTTGTACTAAAATGTCACACGGGCAACGTCTCTACATTTCAGTGCGACTGCACAAAGGGATATTGGTTTTGCTCTATCCTCCTCACCCAACTCCGAGCCTAATCTTCTCCAACTAGTTAGTCTTAAGAGAGACCGCGAAGGTGGCCGGCTTCTATTTGTGTGTTTATTGTTTCATCAGCAATCCTCTATTATCTAATCACACTTGATATCTTTGGAACAGGGACGCTCGGCTCTATTTTAGTGGAACTGCACAAAATGATCAGAATGTTGCATGCTCCAGACAGCTACTTTTTTTGCCAACATGCCTTGTTGATTTAGACAGAGCTGGGGGGACATTGCTGCCAATGAAACCATGGATCAATTTTAATTTAACACCTTCTCACAACTTTGTCTTCAGTTGTGATGTAATTATTAGCTCTGATCTGCTAATAATTGACATGCATTAGCAAGGAAGTTAGTTTTTTATTGTTTTCGAAAGAGCAAGGATGGCAAGACACGCGAAACAAAAGCTGAAAGCTCACACCATTGTACAATTTCATGTCGCTGGAAAATTATTTGTATAGTACGTCAATTATGTAAACAAATGATGGAAGCTTGATAGCATTGCCAGAAGCCTCTTCATCATCCGGGTCCATGTGCCATGAACGAAATTATACTCCTTCGTTCCTAAATATTTGTCTTTTTACAAATTTCAAACGGGCATATTTTAGAGTGTAGATTCACTCATTTTGCTTTGTATGTGTACTCCCTCCGTTCCTAAATATTCTATTCGTCTTAGCTGAGATTTCAACATATTTTAGAAAGACAAATACTCCGGAGTATATTTAAGAACCGAGGGGGTAGTGCACAACCGCATGGGAGACTCAGCCCGGTCGTTGCGCCGCATTAATAGTGAGTAATGGGCAGTCAAATCATAAGCCCCACCTTTCCCACTGTAAGTTGCTCTGAAGAAGCAACCATCAATACGCTCTTCTTCGAATCCGCTCATACTACTCCATCCGTCACTGTTTATACAACGCGCTTTAGAAAAAAAGAAAAAAAATCTATGGGACCAAGGCGACTAGCGATCGGCCTGAAAAATAGCATTGGTAGTTATAACACGGTGTCTATTACTAGAGGGAATAATGCGTACACACATGAATGCAGTGCTTCCACCCCGGGTACACACATGCATGCACTCCATAGTAGTACAGTACATGGAGAGAAAATTGTGGACTTGATTGCGGTTACCACGCCCTAATTAATTGAGCATTAAACCAAACGCGTCTAAAGTCTCCCTGGTGGTGGAAATGCATTGAGAGAAATGCATCATAATGAAGTGTGCCCTGTAAACTGTGACGGAGGGTGGAGTAGTATGAAGGTGCAAAACCAAGTACGCGTACTAGTATTGCGCTTGGCTCTTCGCCCCTTCGTGAAGTCGAACAATGATGGTACTCCGCATGTTGGGTACTACAGTGTATGCCTCTGACAATCTGACACCGAATGGACTGATGCATGTCCACCGAGGGTAGGTTGCATTAGTCAAAAGGCGTAAGCGAGCTTCACCTTGTCCTGCAAGCTTCTCCTCGTCCTGCGAGTTGATGGGACACACCAAAAAGTAGTGCTAGTCTATACTCCCTCCTTTCCAGTTAACATGGCTTAATCTTTTTTGCGGGTAAATGAGAGAGCTTTATTCATATATAAGCATTCTTAGGACGATCAGCCAAGACACTGGTCACTAGGAAGCCAAAAAAAGAAGTAGGAAGCGAGGTGTTTCATCAAGCCAGCTCTCGGCCACATTCAAAGTGCAGCAAGCACGGTTCACACGAAGATGCGCCGCAAGGTTTGCTGACCTATTTACATGCTGAATAACAAAAAAAGAGAAAATATTACTGAGTGCTACTATTTGTAACAGGATATGAGCCAGAATTAAGTGAGAATTGTGGCGAGTGTTCCATGCAATCAACTTCCATTATCACATGCGAGAACCCTCGAAGAGAACCAAATGTGTTGAAGATTGCTTTATCACATTTTAAAATTATAATAAGAGTGCAGACGCTCCTCCATCCGGTTCCTAGTAGTATAGTGTAGTATGCTTCTGGCAATCTGACACCGAATTAACTGTTGCACGTCCACCGCCTGAGCGAGGGAGAACTTGCATCAGTCAAAAGTTTCTCCTTGTCCTATGAGCCACCGCGCGCAAGCTTCTCCCGTCCTGCAACCTTCTCCTCGTTCGGCAAGTTGACGGGACATAGCAAAGTAATGCTAGTCCATGCTGCCTCCTCTCCAGTTAACATGGCTTAATTTCAAACGAGATAAATACACTGTCTGTCACTGTATATTTGTAAAAATACGGTCAGTGGACTTCATAATACGCTCATTGCGCTCAATATATATATTTTCCGGTGTTCATACGGTTACTAGCTCACCCTGACTGAGTATGTGTGTGCATGCACGTGTAGGTTGAGCACTTGAGCGTCACCGTGTGTGTTCCGTCGTGTGCTCGGGCACGCATGCATTAGGGCATCGCGCGCATTTTTGTGTCCATGTGTACGTGTGACTATTGCATACACGTAGGGGGGTATGTGTAGGGGCCACTAAGGAGTAGTCAAATCACACAGTAAGTTAGTCGGAAGAAGCAACCATCATTTCACTCTTGAATGACACGTACGCAATATAAAATGGTTGATATGGAGAGAAAAATAAAACCACTATATATACACTAGCAGGAGCCTAAGCTACAAGCCTGCTTGCTTAGGTTGCTCTCTTCACAAGCATAGAACGATGGGCCTGATCCCGCAGCTGGGGGAAGGGAACAATGTTCTGCGTAGACGCGGTCGACATCGGCGAGGGAGAAAACCCACAGTCGGTGCGTCCCAATCGGGGGTCACCGCGGTATGGACTGATGCCACGTCCCAACCGCCCTTCTAGCTACAGCCCGACGTCCCAGGTAGTCCATCTTCCTTTTGGAGCCGGCTTGCTCCACTGCCGTAGCTCCATCTCCATGTCGATCTTTCTCTACTTCTACCGGCTTCTACTTGTGATGAGTTTATGTCTCATGAACTAGTGCCGGTACTATTATTCTAATCACACTTCTTCAATATCTTTGCCATCAGGGATGCTCAGGTTGATTTTAGTGGAACTACACAAAAGCATTGTATGATCCGAGGGTGCCAGCCGTCTTTCCTTCGACAGGTTCTACCTGGCCAGGAAATTAAATCATGTTTAGGGTTTAGGGTTTAAGTCGTAGTGACCCCATCAGTAGTTTTTCTTTCGTACACGCTCTCACAACTTTTTTGTTTAGTTGTGAAGTAAATATTGGCTATGATCTGTGAATCATTGAGATGCATCAGCATGCGTGTTAGTTTTCCTTTGTATTTGATGGAATGTTGTAACTGGGCAACCTTGGAATAGGAATGAAAATGGAGTGGAAAAGTTTCCATTTTTCCGGAGAAAAAATGGAAACGGAGAGAAACCAACGTTTCGTTTTGTTGGATTGCGCCATCGAGCAAAACCAACGTTTAAATCACATCCGTCGTGTTCGTGTCTCACACGGTCGCTCGGCATGCCACTCACCGCAAACCGAGTAGTATACCACAACTTTCCTGCCTGCTTGTCGATGGATCGTGCCATGGAGTACTAGCACTACTAGAAGAGATTGATGAGTTGGGGGAGGACAGCTAGCTGTAGCACGGACTCACAAGAACTTTTTACATGCATGTTGTAGCCGGCTATTGCGACCTTTGAACGCGGAGCAGCCGCGTGCACCCGGAAGCGGCGCGGGCGACGCTCTCTCGGCCGGTGCGCCGCTTGAATGCTGGCGCCAGTGAGAGGTCGCGTCCACTTTGGCCGGGCATGAATGCGGCACTGACCGTTTCGGGCGGGAAGCACGCGCGGGTGATGAAGAGGGTTCGGGTTGGTCAGGACCGGCCGTGGCAGCGGTCCGGACGTGCGCAAACAAGAGATGATGTACGTTAATATTGTTGCGTATATAATTAACAACGTAAATAATGTGCCAGTTGGAAAAATATGATTGGAGATGGAGATGGAAATGGAAATGGAATTTTACGTAAACACGGATATGCATGTCTATTTCTATGTGTGTGTGCGCGACGACTCTCGCAACTTGGAAGCGGGGGCGTGTTTTCGATCGAGTTTTCTTTCTTGGTACGTTAGAAAATCAGTTTGTCTAATTCACATCTAGATGTTATTTAAGGATATCACATCTAAGCTCCCACAAGTATATAATGTAGCAACAAGAAACAAAAAAACTAGGAAAAGACCACAAACAGAGTGGACATCAACTTATATGTGACATAACTATGTCACATCTAGATGTGTCCTAGACAGACCCTTAAAAAATTGTCCGCCAGTTTTCGTTTCTTTTTTCCGGGAACGCGCGTATTCTATTTAAAACCACTGCTATGGAGAGATTTTTTTACTCCATTATAGCCTCTTGTTTGATAGAGTTTCTCGCGTCTCGCTCTCTCACCCTCTCCATATCAAAACAAGATGACAGTGTCCACTCTATCTCTCTCCTCACCGGTGGTCACAGATCCGGCTGAATCCTGTCCGCTGTGGGAGGTGAGGAGGTGCAGCGTTGACGTTGTCGCCGTCGGCGACGGAGGAAGCTGATGTGCACCGTCCTCTCGGAGCCGGCGCTGGTGCGGACGAAGATCCTCCGCACCCTTGTTCGCTGCCGTCGTGTGGGCAGATCCCGCCCGCCCGCCTAAACGACATCTCTCCCACCTGAGGTATAAGTTCTCGTACTTGTCCCACTAAGTAGTGAACAAAAATGGGACCAACACAGACATGATGCTTGTTGCTTTGTTACATCAAATTCAGCATCACCCCCTTTATAAGCAAGTAATTGATGCCACTCTCAAAATTAACTACTGAATCTTATTTCAAAACTACAACACTTGTTAGGGATTGGCGGGATTACCATTTTTGTGGCTGCATGTTTCATCCTCCTTTATTAGCCAGTAATTGATTCCTTTTTTGCCTCTGTTTAAAGAGGGATTTCTATTCAACTTGTTGCTATTGCGACATTTTGCTTCGTTACGCGAAACACTTTGCTTGATTTCAGTGCAACTGCACAAAACGAGATTGGATTTCCTATTCGTGTTGGCAGATTCGTATTTTATCGTGTTGGTCTCATGAAAGGTCAGTACAGGCATTCATCCACATGATTGTGCAGTGTGCTTTGAGATGTTGTGCTACTTGTATTGGTACTGTTTTAAATAAATGTTGAATTGAAGCTATTGTATTGCTGTATTTTCCCATTAAGTAGTGAACAAAAATGGGACCAACCCAGACATGATGCTTGTTGCTTTGTTACAACAAATTCAGCATCACCCCCTTTATAAGCCAGTAATTGATGCCACTCTTAGAATTAACTACTGAATCTTATTTCAAAACTGCAACACTTGTTAGGGATTGGCTGGATTACCATTTTTGTGGCCGCATGTTTCATCCTCCTTTATTGGCCAGTAATTGATTCGTTTTTTGCCTCTGTTAAAACAGGGATATCTTTTCAACTTGTTGCTATTGCGACATTTTGCTTCGCTTAATTTTGGTGGAACTGCACAAAATGAGACCGGATTTCCATATATGTGTTGAGATCTCTGTGAGATCTTCCTCACGAGTTGTTTCAAATCTTGGTCTTGAATGGTCAGTACCGACCTTCCTCCGAATTAACTACTGAATCTTAGTTCAAAACTGCAAAAACTTGTTAGGGATCGGCAGGAGTACCATTCCTGTTAGGGATCGGCCGGAGTACATGTTTAAGAAATGTATAGTTCAGATAATGTCTCTGTTATTATATATCAGTTACACACTTACAGTTTTTACAAATGGTATTATCCTGCTTTGTAGTTCTTTCTACATGTTTAACCAAGGTATTGTTAAGATAATGTCTCTGTTAAAATGAATCAGTCGCATTGTTTTAGGAATGATACTTTTCTGCTTTTTCGTTCTTTATACATCTTGAAACAAGGCATTGTTAAGATAATGTCTCGGTTAATATGAATGAATCACACTGATTGAGAATTGCTACTCTCCTGCTTTGTTTCCCATTAAGATAAGGTAGATCGGTAGATGTTTTTCTTCTAGGAGTACAAGTCATCAACTGTTATTTCTCAGTAATTGTTTCCCTTATACCTTTTGTTGCTTACAAGGATATCAAAATTAAAGCTCGGTTTTATTCCGACTTCGATTTTAGTTGAACTGCACAAAAGGAGCCAATGTGTCCAAGGCAAACTGCTGCATTACTGGGTCCAGTTGGTCGTTCCACTTTGCAGAAAGAAGCAGTCACTATTTGCGCTACATTACAGAAGGAATGACCGAGAAGCTTTACAGAATATTATTAGACACCGGTGACATGACTAGTCTGTAGAGACCATTGGCAATTTAACAACACGTGGAGTGCCTCCACGATCATAGGCATTACATATTTTGAATGGGAAAAGCTTGTCAAAGTTTAATCATTGATGTTAGCAAGAAGAGACAGGACTCCACGATCATAGGCATTACATATTTTGAATGGGAAAAGCTTGTCAAAGTTTAATCATTGATGTTAGGAAGAAGCGACAGGACTCAATGATCATAGGCATTACATATTTTGAATGGGAAAAGCTTGTCAAAGTTTAATCATTGATGTTAGCAAGAAGACGTTAGTTTAATATATTGGAATTGGAAAACCTTGTCAAAATTTGCTCATTGATGTTAGCCAGAAGCGTCGAGTGTTTTTTCCTATTCCTGTGTTCAGCTTAGAAGTAGATAGTTACTCTGCTAAGATATTCTTGTGTTAAGAGTTTGTTCTGAATATTATCTATGTAATGTCAGGCCTTGTGTTTGATTGCAAAGTTGAGCTTGGAATGATGTGGCATGCGGCATCACGAGCTGTTCACCGTGCCTCCTGAGAATAATGCTTCGTATTGTTTTGCATGTCGATCTAATGCCAGTGATTTGCTTGTTAAGAAGATCATCCTCTTCTGTTGTTTCCATGCTTAAGAAGTTCATTGTCTGATGTTTCATTCATAGCCTATGCGACAAGTCGGGTTGGTTAGACGTGAAACCATATGATCTTCCGACCAACTCATGATACTAGGCCGTGATTGGATCATCGTTTTCCAACCAAAACCGCTTGTAAAACTGACGCTTGTAAATTAAAGCAGATGGTCTCGGGCGAAGGCGCTTGGTTGGTCGATTTCGATTGGTAAAATATCGGAAGTACTTGACACACGATAAAAATGCTGAACAACACTCGGACGATTGCTAATCCAGCCGTTAGCTGCTGTTTCAGCCTTGCCCATGGATGGCATGATACGCACGTCGTGCATGTATCGTCTGGTAATGTCGTCCATATAGCAGTGCTCGTAAAATATACACTGGTCTCTCAAATTACACGCGTAACCCGCCGGTTTTACTTACAGACCTCGGGCCCTCGGTTTCATTACGCCTGTATTTTACGCGTTGTTTTCGATGACGAGTAAATTACACTTGTATGTTAATACATGTTTGAAATAAACCAGAGCTCCTAAGCGTGGCCTTACCATTTCATGCCGTCTCAGTTTCTCGAAGGTGCTCATAGGTGTCCGATGATCCTGGCTTCCTGAATGAGTAGCGGGCGCTGTATCAGACCATCCGTAGGGCCCGCGAGGCCCTCTCCGTTGTCCCTCGAGTTTTTGCGCTCGCCGTGGCACCGAGCACTGTTAACATCGTCAACGAACATGAGGATTCAGGAGATGACTTTATTTTGACTGGATGACACTAGGGACCCACTAGGGCCATAGCCGTACATACGCAAGTGCCTCCTTATTATATACAACTATTTTTTTTGCTTTCTCCTGGTTTCCTGACATCACGGTCCCACACCATTGTCAACCTATGTAGTCAATATAAACGAGAGAATTGCACAAGGTGCGGCCGACAGCTGGGACCAAGCAGCTCGAGCAGTATTGAGGAGAGCAGGGTATTAACTGGGCGGGCTGTGGCCCGTCTAGCCCAGGCCAGATATCCAGCCCAGATACTAATTTTTTCAAGATGAAAATGGATAGCCCAGCTATACGTCTTTTTGAGGAATACCCGCTGGGCTGCAAATCTTTCCTAGGAGGGATGCATTAGGCTTAACAGGAAAATGGGCTTTAAAAAAATAATAAATGGGATGAAATTATAAAAACTGGGCAGTAACTATAAAAAATGCACCAAACATGAAATTAGTTTATAAAATATTATTTATGGATTTGGAAAATCTTAAATTTTCATTGTTGCGCGCGCAATGTTTCGTTAGATTTTTACGTAATACAAATTTATATTTAATCTGAATAGAAATTTCGGGATAAAAATATTTCGGAGCCCATCAAAATGTGGGAAATTTTATTGAATTATGTCTTCAACGGTTGGTTGAAATTATTAATCATTGTCCTAGCTAGAAAATGGGCTGTACTTTTAACAAACTGTAAATGGGTTGTTGTAAATTCCATTAGAATTCCAAAATGGCCTGTACATTCTTACAAAACGTAAATGGGCTATAAGTTCTCTGCCACACACTTGTGGGCCTACTAAGTGACGCGTCCCCTAAAAAAATAAGTTGACGCGTATGCAAGGCTTTACCAACTTATTATAGTCAACACACGGTTCTAGCAGCAGTGGCCGTTGGATGTCTATCCAACGGATGTCGTGCTTCTTCTTCAATTTCAGATATTCTTAGCTTCGGCTGCCCAAAAAATGATTCCTCCCCCTAACATCTGGGGCGCACCGTTTCGGAGGCTGACCTGTGGGCCTACTAAGTTGGAGCATACCAAGGGCTTTGTCAACTTAGTCAATAATAAACGTTTCTAGCTTCAGTGACCGTACGATGTCCATCCAACGGTCGTAGTGCTTCCTCAACCTCTGGTCTTCTTGGTCCAGCTGCCCAAAGCAGCGCCGGTCGTGCCGCCTGCTCCTGCCTCCCGTGGCCGGCTGTGCTGCCGCGGAGGCCTCACCGCCCCCATACTACTCCCACTGCTGGCCAGGCCATCCCTCCACTCACCCACACCTCCTGTTATTCTACGGCGACGGCAGCCTCACACCGCAGCCGAACTAGTGAACCCTCGTACTCTTCTCCGCGCGGGCTTCCACTGCTGCGTCTTCCCCGGCTCCGCGTCGTCCCCTTCCTAGGCCTCGCCGTCGTCCAGACCACCGCCCTGGTGCTCTCGGCGTGGCGTGGTCAACGTGGTCAACGACCGACTTCCATCGGAAGAGTACTGTACGTGGAGAGGCTGACAGCTGGGTCCAGGCGGCCGCAAGGAAGTGCCTCCTTATTACGTGCAAAATAATTATTCCTCCACCTTACAGCAGGGACCCACCGGAAGGGCCACCTTATTTCACGAAAAAACGTTGCCCCCTGACTGCTCGGACCCACCGGATAGGCCAGCGTATTTCGCGAAAAAACATTCCCCCCGCTGTCAGCTCGGACCCACCAGAAGTGCCTCCTTATTACGCACAAAAAATGAATACTCCTGTAAGTGCATCTAGTGCCACCCCTAGTTGGTTTTGGAGTATTGACGACAAACCTAGTTGAGGGACTAACGTGTTTGTGAGAATTGCAGGAAAACACAGGTAGAAGTCCCTCATTGATTCGGTTTTATTACCAGAGATGACCCCTAAAAATGTACGAAGACATTGAAGACAATGGTGGTTTATGAAGATATTCATATTGAAGACAATGACATGAGAAGACTCCCTATGAAGCTTATGGAACTCGAAGACTTAGATCCTTCGTAGTTTTATTTCATTTATGTTGTGTCATAGGAATCACCGTACTGTTAAGTGGGGTCCAAAAGAACCAGTCAGAATGACTGTAGTGATGCCTAATTCAAATCATATGTCTTCAAGCGAAGACTTTGAGAGAAAATCTTGTCCAAAGTCAGACAAGTCAGCTTTACTTGTAGCCCAAGTAAAGTTGCCGTGTGAGCTCAAAATTCGACCGTTGGTACACGTGTCAGTTCCTTAGTGACCCAGGGTCATTTCGGACAGATCAGGTCGGGTTGCCAAGTGGCTATAAATAGTCCACCCCCACAACCATAAATGGTTGGCTGCTCAGATTTCAGTGCACGGCTTTTGTCGTTTGAGAGCAACCCACCTCGAAGCCTTTGAGAGAAAAATTCCTAGTGAGGAGAAAAGCCCTAACCACCCAGAGCCAGAGTAAATTGGGCATCACTTAAGTCTTCGTGTCTGTGTGATTTGAAGACTTATTACACTTGAGGACTGTGCATCCTCCAAACGGTTAGGCGTCGCGTTCTGAGCATCCAAGAGAAATTGTGGATTGCCAGTGAACGAAGTCTGTGAAGGTTTGGGAGTCTACCTTGAAGACTTACCTGAGTGATTGAGCGAGGTCTGTGTGACCTTAGCTCAAGGAGAAAACGGTGAGGACCGGGTGTCTTGGACTAAGTGTCCTTGACTGGGTGTCCGGGACTAAGTGTCCTTTGGTTTAAATACCTAGCCGCTCCAACCAGACGTACAGTTGTCACAGCAACTGGAACTGGTCCAACAAATCATTGTCTTCAACGTGTCACTGGTTTCATCTTCACTTCCTTTCACTTACAGTTATTCATTGTGAAGCCATTGCATGCTTGCTTTATCTTTTGTCTTCACAACATGAATGTATGATCTGTTCGGCTTCATAACTTCTTCCTACCTGATCCTTATTACACTGAAGCTGTTTGTCATTGCGCTTTCACTCTATTGAATACATGACCATGGCTGGCCTAGTGTAATCTAACTTCCGCTGCATAGTAATAGGCATAATCTTCACTGTTTGTCTTCATAACTCTCACGTTTTGAAGACTTTCATAAAAATCGCCTATTCACCCCCCCTCTAGTCGATATAACGCACTTTCAATTGGTATCAGAGCAAGGTGCTCCCTTGTTCTGTGTGATTCGGTTTAACCACCTAGAGTTTTAGCTATGTCGACTACAGGGATAATCAAAGTCTCCGCTGCTTGCCCCGTCTTCGATGGAACTGAATATCCCTACTGGAAGAATAAGATGCGCATGCATCTTGAAGCCATTGACGTCGACCTATGGTATGTCGTCGAAAACGGCGTTCCCAAGGCTGGAGAAGGTGTCACTGCTGCTGATGTCAAGAAGTTCGTTCAACTGGACTCTACTGCCAAGAATATCATCTGTGGTCATCTGACCAAAGGACAGTATGGCCGTGTGAGTGCCTTGAAGACATCCAAACTGGTCTGGGACTGGCTCTCCAAAGTTAATGAAGGCATATCAACCCAGAGAGATCAAAGAATCAGTGTTCTTCGCAACCTCTTCAACCGCTTCAAGCGAAATGACAATGAGAATGTCCAGCACACATTTGACCGGCTCACTGACATCACAAATGAGCTTCAAGCCCTCGGCGCCACTGAGATCACCAAACATGAAATCGTCAAGACGCTGCTGAGATCACTTGATAGTTCGTTTGACATCCTGGCCCTGATGATTCAAGAACGTCCTGATTTCAAGACACTCGATCCGTCTGACATACTTGAGAGGCTCAACACACATGAGTTTCAGCTTTCTGAGAAAAGAGATATCTACGGTCCAAACTATGGGTGAACTCGTGCTTTGAAGGCAAAAGCTGTCTCCTCATCTGAAGAAGAATCTGACTGCAGTTCTGATGATCCTGAAGACATTGGAAGAGAACTTGCAATGCTAGTGAAGAAGTTTCAAAAATTCACCAAGAAGAAAGGCTTCAGAAAATCTTCACGATCAAGCTCAAGGAATGATGAAGCTTCTGCTCATGACTACAAGAAGAAAACATGTCACAAGTGCAAGAAAACTGGGCACTTCATCTCTGAGTGTCCACAGTGGGACAATGAGAACAGAAGGAAGAAGAAGAGCAAGGAATATGATTCTGACGACAAGAAGAAGAACAAACACTCAAAGTCTTCTTCCAAGTCTTCATCAAAATCTTCATCACACAAGAAGAGCTCATCTGGCAAGGCACGTGCGTTTGTTGGCAAGGAAATGGATTCAGAGGAGGAGTCCGCTTCTGAGGAGGCAGAGGTGGAATCTGAGGAGGAGTCTGATTCTGGCATTGCGAGTCTGGCTACAGCATACGTCGCCAAGTCCATCTTCAACACTGAAGACAATGACTGCATCACCGACACCGACGCAAATGACAAGAACGACTCCACTCCTACCTACTGCTTCATGGCACGCGGTGCCAAGGTAAACACACGCACTACTCGCTATGAAACATCTAGTGACGATGACTCTGAATGTGATTCAAAACCTAGCTACAGAACACTTGCTAAAATTGCAACTGAACAACAGAAAGCTATGGAACATATTCAAAAACTGTTAGACAGAAGCGATGATCTGTTGGGTGCCGAAATGACTCGTTCTGAATCCTTAATTGAAGACATAAAAAATCTTCACGTTAAGTATCAGGAACTTGAAGATCGTCTTGAGACTCTCTCAACTACTCATGAAAAGCTCTCCTATGATTATCTTCAAAAGAAGCAAGATCTTGAGAAGTTGAGAGCGGATCATGAAGATCTTCAAAAGGAAAATGAGTCACTTCGCTCCGAACAGATCAGTCCCGCTCAGGAAGGATTTGAACCACCATGTCTTAAATGCATTGAGCGTGATAATGCTAATTCTGTTGCTGAATGTTCCACTGCTACTGCTGTTCGAATATCTTCAAATGTTGATGTGGTAACTAACCCCTCTGCTGAGGATACCACTGCTATTGCTGATGAGAATGCTAGGTTGAAGACATTGCTTGAAACAGGGATGTACAAAAGTCTTCAAGGGCATCAGACATTATGTGATGTCCTCAAAAAGCAGATCCTGAATCGTAACCCTAGGAAAGAGGGTGTTGGATTTGTGAGGAAAATCAATGCAGATGGCTCTTACTGGAAACCTGAGCAGTACCCCAAAACTACATGGGTTGCTGCAAAGGAACTTTCAGCAGATCCATCCAATTTATCTGGCTTCACTTGTGCTAACCCAATTATCATTGATGAATCCTTTGATACAAACTATAAACTGTTTAAGAATCAGAATGGTGAAGTGTTTGCCAGGTACATTGGTACTAACTGCAGGAATGGACCGCCTATGAAGAAGATCTGGGTTCCGAAAACATGTCTGGAAAATCTTCCTGTGAATGTCTTCATGACACCTCACTTGAAGAAGACAAACCTCGGTCCAAAGGCTTCATACAGATAGAGGACTCACCTGAGTCACACTAACGCAAATGTTTTGCAGGGAAACCACACTCAGGCATATGAATATGAGAGCGGTTCATCGAACCGTCATGTTCATATGACCAAAAATTATTCTGCTTATGCCTATGAGTATTATTGTCCCCCTGCTAGACTGTTTGCTAAGGCTTCAAAGCCAAAATTCTCAGATGCTGCACTTAGACTCATAGCTTCTAAGCCACCCTTGAAGATGTGGGTGGTTAAGAAAGCTTAACTCTCTTTTGCAGGGAAAGGTCTCCAGCACAAAAACAAAATCTTCTGATGCTATTGCTGGGGACCATAAAAATCTTGTGGGGCGCAAGATAAACTGCCCAAATGGCATCATTATGTACTTCGTTCCTGAATCGCATGCTACTCTCCCCATTAGTCCTAATCTGGATCTAAGTTTTCATAACCCACTGGTTCGTCAAATGTTTATGCTTCACAACACTCTTCGTGAAGCCTATCCCCCTAACTGCACTGTAGGGTACGACACCAGCGACTTCAAAGTCTTCAGAATGGATTATTGACAGTGGGTGTACAAATCACATGACTGGCAGAAGAGGCCTTCTTATGGACTCAACTTTACGTCCATCCGACAAGAGCCACATTACATTCGCTGACACTGGTAAAAGTAAGGTATTGGGTCTAGGTAGAGTTGCAATCTCAAAGGATCAACACATGGATAAAGTCATGCTTGTTGAATCCCTTGGCTTCAACTTAATGTCTGTCTCAATGCTTTGCGATTTGAATATGATTGTAATGTTTGGCAAATATCGCTGCCTGGTGCTAATGGAATCTGACAAATCTCTAGTGTTTGAAGGGTATAGGAAAGGTGATTTGTATGTGGTAGATTTCTCAGCAGGACCACAACTTGCAGTATGTCTTCTTGCAAAAGCTTCAGAATGCTGGCTTTGGCATCGAAGGCTTGGGCATGGTGGCATGAGGAACCTCCACACCCTTGCGAAGAAAAAGCACGTCATAGGCATCGAGGGCGTCAAGTTCAAGAAAGATCACTTATGCGGTGCCTGTGAAGCAGGGAAGATGACAAGGGCAAAACATCCTTCGAAGACAATCATGACCACTACTCAACCCTTCGAACTGCTTCACATGGATCTTTTCGGTCCCACTCACTACTCAACTTTTACTACTTCTGCATGCCTCTATGGCTTCGTAATTGTTGATGACTATTCTAGATATACTTGGGTGCACATAATCCTTTACAAGACTGAAGTGCAGGATGTCTTCAGATGCTTCGCAAATCGAGCTATGAACAATTTTGGCGCCAAGATAAAGCACATCAGAAGTGACAATGGCACTGAATTCAAGAACACTGGCCTTGATACATATCTGGATACCTTGGGCATCACACATGAATTCTCAGCTCCATACACGCCACAGCAGAATGGCGTCGTCGAACGCAAGAACAGAACACTCATTGAGATGGCCAGAACAATGCTAGATGAATACAAGACTCCAAGAAAATTCTGGACTGAAGCCATTGATACTGCATGCCATACAATCAATCGTGTTTATCTTCACAAGATTCTGAACAAGACATCTTATGAACTCCTAACTGGCAAGAAGCCAAATGTCAGTTACTTCAGAGTATTTGGCGCAAAATGCTGGATCAAGGACCCACACCACACCTCAAAGTTTGCACCAAAAGCACATGAAGGCTTCATGCTTGGATATGGAAAGGATTCGCACTCCTACAGAGTCTTCAATCTCTTGCACTACAAAGTGGTTGAAACAGTGGATGTGCGATTTGATGAAACCAATGGATCACAAAGAGAGCAATTGCCAAATGTGCTAGATGAAGTTCCAGCAAATGAATCAATCAAGCTTATGGGAACTGGAGAAATTGTACCTTCTGAAGCTCATCCTGAAGAAGAACTTATCATCTCAGCACTTGATCCACATGAAGACAATGCTCAGCCTGAAGATATACCTTCAAATGACCACATAGATCAGCAAGAGCAAAGTCTTCGCCCCACACACCCTCGTGTTGCAAATGAAGTACAAATTGACAAAATACTTGACAGCATCAATGCACCTGGTCCACTCACTCGTTCAAGGGCAACTCAGCTAACAAACTTCTGTGGGCATTTCGCATTCGTCTCAATATCAGAACCCAAGAAAGTTGAAGAAGCCTTCATGGAACCTGAATGGATTCAAGCTATGCAAGAAGAGCTTCAACAGTTTGAGCTGAATAATGTATGGGAACTGGTTAAGCGTCCTGATCCACGGAAGCACAACATAATAGGCACCAAATGGATATACCGCAACAAGCAAGATGAGCATGGTCAAGTTGTCAGAAACAAAGCTCGTCTCGTTGCTCAAGGATATACTCAAGTGGAGGGCATTGACTTCAATGAAACATTTGCTCCTGTGGCTAGGCTTGAAGCCATACGCATACTGCTGGCCTATGCAAATCATCATAACATACTTCTCTATCAGATGGATGTGAAAAGTGCCTTTCTCAATGGCAAGATTGAAGAAGAAGTGTATGTTGCACAACCACCTGGCTTTGAAAATCCAAAACATCCTGATATGGTATACAAGCTCAACAAGGCACTGTATGGCCTCAAACAAGCCCCTAGGGCCTGGTATGATACACTCAAGTACTTTCTGAAAAGCAAAGGCTTCATACCTGGTTCCCTGGATCCCACTCTTTTCACGAAGACATATGATGGTGAACTGTTTGTGTGCCAAATATATGTGGATGACATTATCTTCGGCTGCACCAATCAGAAGTATAGTGAAGAGTTTGGATATATGATGCAAGAGAAATATCAGATGTCCACGATGGGGGAGCTGAAGTTCTTCCTCGGTCTTCAAATACGGCAACAACGCAACGGCATCTTCATATCTCATGAGAAATATCTTAAAGAGTGCCTGAAGAAGTTCGGTATGCAAGACTTCAAAGGCTTCACAACACCAATGCCAGCCAAGCATCATCTGGGTCCCGACGACAATGGTAAAGAGTTCGATCAAAAGGTATACCGCTCCATGATTGGGTCTTTGCTTTATTTATGTGCATCTAGGCCAGATATCATGCTTAGTGTTTGCATGTGTGCTCGATTTCAAGCGACACCAAAGGAGTCGCATCACTTAGCTGTGAAGCGAATTCTTCGATATTTGGCTCACACCCCAACTCTAGGATTATGGTATCCAAAGGGCTCAGAGTTTGATTTGGTTGGATTTTCGGATGCTGATTATGCTGGTGACAAAGTTGATCGCAAGTCTACATCAGGCACATGTCACTTTCTGGGACGATCACTTGTATGTTGGTCTTCAAAGAAGCAGAACTGTGTATCACTCTCCACTGCTGAATCTGAATACATTGCTGCTGGATCTTGCTGCGCTCAGCTTCTGTGGATGAAGCAAACACTCAAGGATTATGGCATTCATCTGAAGCAAGTGCCACTTTACTGCGACAACGAAAGTGCCATCAAGATTGCCAACAACCCAGTTCAGCACTCGAAGACAAAGCACATTGAAATTCGTCATCACTTTCTCAGAGATCATGTTGTGAAGGAAGACATTGATATCATACACGTCAACACTGAAGAGCAATTGGCAGATATCTTCACCAAGCCCTTGGATGAGAAGAGATTTTGCAAGTTATGGTGTGAGCTAAATATCTTGGAATCCTCAAATGTCCTGTGATCAGGCACACATCCTAACACTTAAGCGTATTGATGACTTAGATGTGCAACACACGAAGTAGCGTATATCTTCAAACAATGAAGACATACATTCTAAGTGTGAATACATTAATGTGGAATTTGACTTCGGAGCGCCACGATAATTGTGCGCCGTGTCTGGGTCTAATACTTCCTATACGGTGGGTAACGCCACCACCAAACGTTCCATTTTGAAGTGTTTCTCTCATGGCGTTACCTCTCAATGTCTTCACATTTGGTTTGGCTTCATTCTCAATATGTCTTCATGATTATCTTCACTGCGTTGATTATATGGATATATATATGTACTGATGTTCTGTCCTCTACAGCATTCACTTATAGCTATGTCTTCTTGGTTGAATCTTTTGAACTAAGTGAATGTGATCGGACCCTAACCTCTCTATGCTTTCTATATCAAACTCTATCTCTCCAAGTCATATGCATTCTGTTGAAACTGTCAAATGTCTTCACTGTGTCCTTGTCAGCTGAAGACATAGTGACAACCATAAAAGTCCGTTTTTAATGCTCATTCCTCCACATAAGATCCGGAGAAGCAGGAACGACCGCCCGACAATTTAGGCGTGCGTGGGACGTGGATCAAATCCCAATCTTCCTCTAACTGGCCACGCGTGCCTCAAATGCGAACCGCCAGGGGTACCTGCGTAATAGCGCAATGCCGCCTCTATCCCTATAAATACACGATTCACTGCGGTCATTATCTCCTTCTTCCACCCTCGCACGAACCCTAGCGCCACCGCTAGCACTCGACAACGCCGGCGACAAAGCGCTTCACTGCTGCAACCTCTCCGACACCGTTTTCACGCCGACAGCGGACATCGCTCTCTCCGCCGTCGCCGTAGGTGTCTTCCGTCACCAAGTTAGGGCACGGAGGATCGAACTGCTCGGCCTCAACTCTCACTTCGTCTAGCAGTTCCAAGTGTGGTAAATAAAACCTCTTTTTACAACCTCTTTTGATCCCATAGCTAAGTCACTTTCTGCCATAAGGAGTTTCTCTTCACATCTGTTAGTTATCTTGCTACATCTCATGACATGCCTAGTATATTCACTTGTGCTTCATAAGGTAGTTAGATTCCTCACTTGTACTGATCTGTGGGTTCGTACAAATCTGGAACCAACTTCTTATCTGTGAGTGAATGTCTTCGCACAATGAGGTCTATGTCTTCTAAACCGATTTATCTTCAAAATCTTCTGAGAATGCATATGACCTCTTCCCCTTCCCTCGCACCTTAATGCTGTCACAGGTACATGTCCATGGGAGAATCCTTTGGTTCTCATAGTCTGCATTCATTTGCAGAGTACTTGCAGCATCACATCAACTCTCCTGAAGCCAGTTCTTGCAAAAGGAAGCCTTTGAAGCCTTTGAACATCTTGAAGCCTTCCAAGTTATTCATGGCTTCAGAAACAGCAGCAAGGAAGGGAGGCAGACAGCGACATGGTGAAACGTCCAAAGATCTGCCTGATGAATTGGCAGAGATGTACAAAACTGATCCTGAAGAAAGCTATGGTCAGCGCAAGACACGAATCCAATGGATTCGAAGATATTGGGCAGAGCAATGGTTCCACTACCGCTTCGTCACTCAGGAATATGCGGAGAAGTGCGCCATCAAGAGACCGTGGGGAGACGTACTATACAAAAATCTCGTACCCAGGTCCAGAGTCGAAACCATTGCTCAAGGCTTCTATCCATGCATGGTGAGAGGACCACAGCCAGCTGAGGCACATCCGTCATCACCTCTTTGGTGCCGCGATGATAATCTCTTCAAGCGCAACTTTCAGTTTGCACAATAGTCAGCGAAGATAAACAAGAAGAAATTTGGGCTTGACTTCAACCCTGGTCCCTCCTCACCAAGGGCAGATGGCACACGCAACGCCGATCCCAATATCATCAGGCCGTATGCCAATCTTGCAGGCCTCATCACTCGCATCCTAGTCCAAGGGACTGCTGTGAATGACCCTCCAGCAGATACTGAGTCAGATGACGCCCCTGCTGCGCCGAAGCCGAAGCAGAAGAAGCCAAAAGCTTCAAAGCCAGCCGCTTCTCCCAAGATCGCAAGAGTGAAGCCTTTAGCAACTGCACCTCCTGCCAGTATGCAGTCAGAAGGCTTATCACGAGTCCAAGCCCCAAGAAGCCAAGAAGCCTCAGCCACACACAGGCAAAGAGCTCACAGCTGCTGACATTCTGCGCTGCGAAGCCATTGATCTCTCAAGCGATGAAGATCTTGGAGATGATGCTCTTGAGCAGCTCATCAAGAGCAAGGAGGAGGCTGAAATCTTCAACAATCTGCCTCTGTTTGATGTCGCCATCATCCACAACTTCATCGATGAATGGTTTGCCTCACCGGACATCAGCTTCAACGATTTGCAGCTTCCCATAGGCCTCAGCGTTGCTTTTCAAGGCGCAATTGCTTCAGAACTTGCAATAGCCCAGCGCATTGTAGAACTGAAGCAGAAAATTGATTATGAAAAGGATCAGTTCAAGAAGCACGTGGCCAAGCTCAGTGTGCAAGAAGTGAGAAACTTCAAGATCATGTTGCACGAGCTGAAAGAGAACTTCCTGAAGACGCGTGCCGAAGCTCAAGGCTCGCGAGAACGCATGAAGACTTTGGCTGATCGCTGCGTGCAGGCCTACAATGAGGCAGAGAAACGCAAGGCACTTGGGCGTCCTGGCATTGACCCCAGGATGGCCGCGAAGAAGAAAAAGAAGGCTGCTGTGCCTGAACCTGAAGCGCCAAGGTCAGAAACTGCTCTGATTGTCTTCCCCGCTGCAACGACTGGCTCGAAGCCAAAGAGTCGATCAACCGCCTCACAGCACAAGAAGACACGGACTGCAGAGGCTGAAGCTAAGAAGAGAAAACATTCTGAAGCCTCTCCTTCTGAACCCATCATCAAGAAGCGCAAGACCAAGAAATCTCGGGCTGCTCCCACAGAGCCCTTGACAGTTGAACCCCTCTCCGTCCGCTATCCTGACGCAGATCGTCAGTTGACTGTGCATGAACCCAACACTGAAGACATTCCAGCAGACGAACCCTACGCTGCTGAAGACATTGGTCTCCAAGACAATGTGCAAGGTGATGCAGCCCTTCCTCAGCTTGAGACAAGCGAACTGATCAGTATTGGTCGTCCATTGACGCCAATCACACAAGATGCATCGTGGGCAGATCGCCCACAGGAGGAAGATGAACCACAGCCCACTGCAACTCCACAAGCGTCGCCCAAATTCCGTAGGCTTCGCAAAGGGCCAAGGGCTCAGGCTGTTGATGACATTCCGGCTGCATCAGCCGAAGAGCATGCAGAGACACCACAAGCTCCAATTCCCCCACACCAACAAGAAGCAGTTCTCCAGGAGAATGTGCCTGAGTCTGCAAATGTTGAGGCTGCCACAAACAACGCCGAAGCAAATGTGGAGCCCAACCCAACAATAGCTTCAGAAGACAATGAAGCTACTGCTCCTGAACATTCTGTGCCTGAGTCTGCTGCAGGACCACAATTCAACTATCATATTGCGTACAGACCCCAGGTCCAGAAGCTGATCCCACGACTGCCAAGGTTCCCAGGTCCTGCATCAGCTCCTGGTTCCTTCAACATCAACGGCTTCAGGGCAGATAACACGTTTTTCGACCGCTCCAAGAACCCTTATTCAAGGGAACGGATTGTATCAGATAGGTTCTGGAGCCATCAACAGCGCAGCTATTATTCATGCATCCTATACAACCAAGGCCGCATCTTTCCTCACAAGCGCCTTGAGGTTGAAGCTGTTGCTGGTCTGCCTGGTCTGGAAGAAGCACAGGATTGCTTCAAGCAAGTGGGTTTGCTGCCATTTATCATTGATGAAGAGCACTGGAACGAAGAGCTTCTGCTCCAGTTCTATGCCACTTTGCATATCAAAGGCTATAACAGAGATCCGAAGACATGGATTCTGGAGTGGATGACAGGCAATATCCATCATGAAGCCAATGCTTTCGACCTAATTGAGCTTACCGGCCTTCCCACTCCTGGCGAATTCTTTGAAGAAGGGTGCCAACTCCATGCTGAAGCAATTGAGAGCATATTTCAGCGTCCTGAGCCAGATATGAGTCAGATGCTCTCAATGATGAAGCCACTGCCTCCTAATGCACCCTATCCAACTAGGTTCTTCGTTGAAGACTTAGAGTACTTGCCCAGAACAATATATCATATCATAAGGCGGACTCTATGGCCTGTAAAGGGACACTCTCGATATGCGACAATTGATGGTGCAATGAAGACTCTCATCTTCTGCATTCTACATGGCAAATGCTTCAATGCACAGGATCTCTTCATCCGTCACTTTGCAGCGTCTGCCTCAGAACTGTTTGGATTAAAGTTCTATGCTCCTTGGGTTATGAGGCTGATCAAGCTTCACTCTGCAATCTCCTATCAACCCTCAGCCCGCAACCATAGGATATTTTTGCCAGATGTGGACACATCTGCTGAAGCAATATATCCAGAGCCTGGCAAGCAACCATTAAGTCTTCAAAATGCAGAACACCAGAGCTTCACTCAAAATATTGAAGGTGTTGAAGCTCTCTCCCGAGTGTATCCAATGGCTGGCACCACACGTGCCCCTGCATCAACTGAAGCCACTGACAGCACAGCTGCCAAGAGACCCAAGAAGCGCGCTCGAGCACTCAATGACCGAGAGCTTCTTGTGGCTCTTCACCAAAAGCAAGATAGGCATCACGACTGGCTCAAACGGCAGATGAGAAGCATCATGCAAGACGTCAATCGCATCAGAAATCTGGCAACCAAGAATGCGTTTGTCGCACACGAGACCTGTCGCCGCACTTGGAAAGGCCTCACCATGATGAGCAATGAAGCTGAACTGCAAGAGGATGGCTTCAGAGAGAGATTCCAATTTGACTCCACGCCTCCAAGAAGAGCTGTGATGCGAAGCACACCATCACTTGAAGAGTCAGAATTCTCTTCCTCTGCTGCCACCGTGTCTGCCCGGATTATTGAAGAAGACGACGACGCGACATCATCTCCACCTGCTTCAACACACGTCGAATCTGCACCAAGCTCATCTGCACCGCCACCAAACAACTCCACCGACCCTGCTGCGCCTGGGAACGCGTAGAAAACCCTATGTCTTCAAACCTTTTTGGTCATCACTGACAAAAGGGGGAGAAGCATGATGTTTATAGTCTTCAAGCGGGTCACTTTGGGCGGGTGCCTCTATATTTTGCTACATTTTGCTTCGTGCTTACAACTCCCGTTTTTGCTACATTTGCTTCTTTGAGTTGTAACACTTAGCCTTGATGGCCGTCTGCTACCTGCTTGTCACTCCGTTATGCGAAGATAAATTCCGCATGTGCGACGATAAATTCCGCACTCATCTCTTACTGCAGACGTCCATTTTCCATTATGCATGTCATTATCTTCATATACTTTCACATGCATAGTGGATTGTCATCATAAGTTGAAGTGGATCTCCACAAGTACAACCTGCCATGTGCATTTGCATTCAAAAGGCAAATTACTTATATGCACATCTTCAGGGGGGAGCCCTTGCAACTTATGAAGACAAATTCCTTTACTATTTCACAAATTATGTTCCCCGTTGAAAACTTCAACTAGTTTGTCATCAATCACCAAAAAGGGGGAGATTGTAAGTGCATCTAGTGCCACCCCTAGTTGGTTTTGGAGTATTGACGACAAACCTAGTTGAGGGACTAACGTGTTTGTGAGAATTACAGGAAAACGCAGGTAGAAGTCCCTCATTGATTCGGTTTTATTACCAGAGATGACCCCTAAAAATGTACGAAGACATTGAAGACAATGGTGGTTTATGAAGATATTCATATTGAAGACAATGACATGAGAAGACTCCCTATGAAGCTTATGGAACTCGAAGACTTAGATCCTTCGTAGTTTTATTTCATTTATGTTGTGTCATAGGAATCACCGTACTGTTAAGTGGGGTCCAAAAGAACCAGTCAGAATGACTGTAGTGATGCCTAATTCAAATCATATGTCTTCAAGCGAAGACTTTGAGAGAAAATCTTGTCCAGAGTCAGACAAGTCAGCTTTACTTGTAGCCCAAGTAAAGTTGTCGTGTGAGCTCAAAATTCGACCGTTGGTACACGTGTCAGTTCCTTAGTGACCCAGGGTCATTTCGGACAGATCAGGTCGGGTTGCCAAGTGGCTATAAATAGTCCACCCCCACAACCATAAACGGTTGGCTGCTCAGATTTTAGTGCACGGCTTTTGTCGTTTGAGAGCAACCCACCTCGAAGCCTTTGAGAGAAAAATTCCTAGTGAGGAGAAAAGCCCTAACCACCCAGAGCCAGAGTAAATTGGGCATCACTTAAGTCTTCGTGTCTGTGTGATTTGAAGACTTATTACACTTGAGGACTGTGCATCCTCCAGACGGTTAGGCATCGCGTTCTGAGCATCCAAGAGAAATTGTGGATTGCCAGTGAACGAAGTCTGTGAAGGTTTGGGAGTCTACCTTGAAGACTTACCTGAGTGATTGAGCGAGGTCTGTGTGACCTTAGCTCAAGGAGAAAACGGTGAGGACTGGGTGTCTTGGACTAAGTGTCCTTGACTAGGTGTCCGGGACTGAGTGTCCTTTGGTTTAAATACCTAGCCGCTCCAACCAGACGTACAGTTGTCACAGCAACTGGAACTGGTCCAACAAATCATTGTCTTCAACGTGTCACTGGTTTCATCTTCACTTCCTTTCACTTACAGTTATTCATTGTGAAGCCATTGCATGCTTGCTTTATCTTTTGTCTTCACAACATGAATGTATGATCTGTTCGGCTTCATAACTTCTTCCTACCTGATCCTTATTACACTGAAGCTGTTTGTCATTGCGCTTTCACTCTATTGAATACATGACCATGGCTGGCCTAGTGTAATCTAACTTCCGCTGCATAGTAATAGGCATAATCTTCACTGTTTGTCTTCATAACTCTCACGTTTTGAAGACTTTCATAAAAATCGCCTATTCACCCCCCCTCTAGTCGATATAAAGCACTTTCAACTCCCCCTGCTAGCTGGGACCCACCATCGTGGGAGGCTGACTTGTGGGCCTACTAAGTTGACTGGGACGGGGGCCTTTGTCAACTTTTGTCAATATGAACGATTCTAGCTCCAGTGACCGTACGATGTGCATCCAACGGCCGTAGTGCTTCTTCAACCTCTGGTCTTCTTGCTCCAGCCGCCCAAACCAGCACCGGTCGTGCCGCATGCTCCTGCCTCCCGTGGCCGGCTGTGATGCCGCGGAGGCCTCACCGCCCCATACTACTCCCACCGTTGGCCAGGTCATCCCTCTACTCACCCACACCCCCTGTTATTCTGCGGCGACAGCAGCCTCACACCGCAGCCGAACCAGTGAACCCTCGTACTCCTCTCCGCGCAGGCTTCCACTGATGCGTCTTCCCCGGCTCCGCGTCGTCCCCTTCCTAGGCCTCGCCGTCGTCCAGACCACCGCCCTGGTGCTCTCGGTGCGGCGTGGTCAACGTGGTCAACGTGGTCAACGACCGACTTCCATCAAAAGAGTACTGTACGTGGAGAGGCTGACAGCTGGGTCCAGGCGGCCGCAAGGAAGTGCCTCCTTATTACGCGCAAAATAATTATTCCTCCACCTTACAGCAGGGACCCACCGGAAAGGCCACCTTATTTCACGAAAAAACGTTGCCCCCTGACTGCTCGGACCCACCGGACGGGCCAGCGTATTTCGTGAAAAAAACGTTCCCCCCGCTGTCAGCTCGGACCCACCGGAAGTGCCTCCTTATTACGCACAAAAAATGAATACTCCCCCTGCTAGCTGGGACCCACCATGGTGGGAGGCTGACTTGTGGGCCTACTAAGTTGACTGGGACGGGGGCCTTTGTCAACTTTAGTCAATATGAACGATTCTAGCTCCAGTGACCGTACGATGTGCATCCAACGGCCGTAGTGCTTCTTCAACCTCTGGTCTTCTTGCTCCAGCCGCCCAAAGCAGCACCGGTCGTGCCGCATGCTCCTGCCTCCGGCGGCCGGTTGTGATGCCGCAGAGGCCTCACCGCCCCGTACTACTACCACCGTTGGCCAGGCCATCCCTCTACTCACCCACACCCCCTGTTATTCTGCGGCGACAGCAGCCTCACACCGCAGCCGAACCAGTGAACCCTCGTACTCCTCTCCGCGCGGGCTTCCACTGTTGCTTCTTCCCCGGCTCCGCGTCGTCCCCTTCCTAGGCCTCGCCGTCGTCCACTGCCCTGGTGCTCTCGGCGCGGCATGGTTAACATGGTCAAGGAACGACTTCCATCGGACGTGGACTGTACGTGGAGAGGCTGACAGCTGGGTCCACGGCCGCAGCAAGGAAGTGCCTCCTTATTACGCGGAAAATAATGTTTCCTCCACCTGACAGTAGGGACCCACCGGACGAGCCACCGTATTTCACGAAAAAACGTTTCCCCCCTGACCGCTGGGACCCACCAGCTACACCTTCGCACGCAAGGAAGTGCCTGACAGTCGGGACCCACCTGGTCGAAGCGTACGTAGCATTGTCATTCTGGTCAAGAATGTGTACGTACATATATACTGGTGGATGTAGACGCGCGCACGTGTCGTAGTAGAGGCGCGCACGTGTCGTAGTAGAGGCGCGCACGTAGCATGTACACGTACGTACAACGGCCAGGGTGCAAGAAAGAAAATACGGCCACGTATGTGTACATACGGGCGGGGTCTCGAACGCCTACTCGCGCATACGTACGGTGAGGGCTCGTGTACATGGCTGGGTCGGAACGGAGAAACAGCATCGTCGTCGTGTTCATGGGTCGGAACGGAATGCGTGGTCGTGTTCATCGGGAGGGCTTGGACGGAAGAGGCGATGGAAACGAGGCCTGGCGTACCGCACAACGGAGGAAACGGACCTCCTACGGTTGAAACGGGGGTCCTATTGATCGGGAGGGGTGTGGCGTACCACAAAACAGAGGAAACGGACCTCCTACGGTCGAAACGGGGGGTCCTGTTGATCGGGAGGTGTGTGGCGTACCGCAAAACGGAGGAAACGGACCTCCTACGGTCGAAACGGGGGTCCTGTTGATCGGGAGGGGTGTGGCGTACCGCAAAACAGAGGAAACGGACTTGTGTTGGAGCGCTACGGTCGAAACGGGGGTCTTGTTCATCGGGAGGGGTGTGGCGTACCGCAAAATGGGACTCCATGGGATACTGTTCATCTCCACCGTTGACCCCCTCCAGCCTCCATGAGCTACTGTTCATCCACCATCGACCTCCTCCAGCCTCCACGGGCTCCTGTTCATCCAGCCTCCACCGTGCGCTACTCCACCGGCTACTGTTCAACCACCCCTCCACCGTCTACTGTTCATCCAGCCCTCCACACCACGGGGTCCTGTTCAACCACCCCTCCACGGGCACCCCTCCACCGTCTATTGTTCATCCTGCCCTCCACACCACGAGGTCCTGTTCATCCACCCCTCCACGGGCACCCCTCCACCGTCTGCTGTTCATCCAGCCCTCCACCACACCACGGGGTCTTGTTCATCCAGAGGCAACGCCACCGCTCACTGTTCATCCAAACCCCCCTGCAACGCTCACTGTTCATCCCATCGATCGGCTTCAGTTAGCAGCAGTAGCCAAGGAATCGCTTGATCGGGTTCAGTTAACAGCCATCGATCGATCGCTCGGGTTCAGTAACGCGTAGCCTGCAGTGCAATCGCTCGGGTTCAGTTAGAGCCCAACGCCTCGCTCGGGTTCAGTTAGAGCCAATGCCTCGCACACATGTGCGTACGTGTACGAGAGAAACGTGCATCGCTCGGCCCCCGACCTCCCACCGTAACCGGGAATTCCCCGAAATTTTCCTCCCCCTCGCTTCTACCACGGTTTTTTCCGTCATGGACGGCCCAAAGAATGTCATGCAGCTGCGTCTCCGGCCCGTCCAGGATGAAAAGCCCATTTTCTGTCATGATTTTTTGTCATAGAAGTAGGAGCCCACCACATCTATGATGATACCGGGTTTTGTCACAATTATTGTCATAGAAGTGTCATATGTATGATAGAAAAAAATTTCGTTCGGCCCAAAATGTCACGGATGTGTCTTTTTTTTTGTAGTGGGAGGAGGCGCGCATGGTGGCTGTCGCGGCGGAAGCCGGTCGCGTGCGCGTCAAGCCCGCAAACCGGGTGCGGACACGAAATCTACCTTCGAGACCTTGAATGCCACGTGGATCCTGCAATATGAAGGAGCAATTTGGGTCAGTCGACACTTGTGAGCCGTTTGATGCAACATGGATGGCTAGAAGGGCTTCTTCAACCTCCGAAATAGATGCACAGTTCATCTTCTCAGCCCGCCACACGCCTAACCGCCTGCCGCCGCCACCGCGCCCTCCCCTGAACCGCCTGCCACCGCCATGCTCCCCCACCCCTGCCATCCATTTAACCCCGGGCACGATCCATTTTTTCCGGCGAACTGCATTCCACACCCAACACTCATAAGATAGATCATGGGCACCCTGTCGTCTTCTTCCTTCACTCCGTCGAACTTCTTTCACAAATCGACTGACCCAAATTATACTACTAGTACGAACGTATTAACTACAGTAGGAACACAAAGATACGAGCAGTAGTACCAACTGCAAGAAGAACAATAGTAAGACATAGTACTAGTACTACTGTATGTACTAAAGAGTTCAAATAACGA
The DNA here is from genome assembly GCF_056163025.1 of Triticum urartu. NCBI lineage: Eukaryota > Viridiplantae > Streptophyta > Magnoliopsida > Poales > Poaceae > Triticum > Triticum urartu. The sequence continues at coordinate 120,214,612 of NC_141873.1, forward strand.
GAAAGAACATAAACATAGTTCTGTTGGGGCCTCAGCACAACACACCCTTGAAAATAAACTAACCAACTAGTCCACTTGCCACTGCAGTAGAACCAGCATGAGCAACGGCACTGCCACCTACTCGTAGTCCGAGTCCACGTCCCCAACTTCGTCCTCATCCCTCTTCCTCTTCGCTGATGCTTCTTTGCTTGAACCGGACACTGGGCTCTGCTTCTTCATCCAACCCTTGTAGATATTTAAACAAAGGTAGGCATCCATTGCTGCGTACAGGATGTGATCTTCATCTAATATCTTCGAATCCCATGCATGATGAAACTCGTGATGAGGTTTCTTCAGTTTAGCGTATGAACGATCAATCATGGTTGCTGCCAGGGTCAGCATTGAAGGCTGAGAGGAGGACACCAACCCTTCCTTCTGGAGGTCGAAGGGGTCGCCTACAACGAGGCCTATCTGACCCAGGATTTCCTTGTCATTCCTAAAGTCTACAGTAACGAATTTGACTCGGCCGCCCTTGAGGAACTTCTTAAATTCCTCGCACTCAACGCCAGCATGGCATATGTGGTAGACCAATCATAAGTCATGCACGCAAACCTGGATCACTGCGGGCTTCTTATTCTCTGCCTCCTTTACTTTCTTCTCGCTTCCCAGGACTGTGGTGTACTCAACATCTAGCCCAGCGACCCACTCATCATTTGAGTTTTCAAACATGCGTTTGAAGCGAGCAAGGAATTCTTTCACCATTGCGAAAGAATGGGTGTAGATGACGTCGAACTCATCACCGGTGATGGTTCTAACGTTGTACTCACCGCCGATCATGGAGATTTGGGACGCCATGTATTTGGGAGGAGGGTTAGGATTAGTGGAACTGCCGTAATGTGAAAGGACGGGATGACTGGGAGTCAACTGTTGTAAGGTACTGTACTAGTAGAAGACGGGGACGAGTAGGGCATGCGAACGGTGTGGGGTTGCTGGCTTGCCCGGTGGATAAACGGCTTCAAGTCCCCAAAGAGTTCTTGAGAACTATGTGGGACCCACTCGATGTCATGTCTACTAGACACATATCGTAGGCCTGACGGTATAGCTTCTTCCTGTTCGCATGCCATGCCAGCGCATGGGTAACTTCACTTAATTCCGTCAACCATCGCGCCTCCCACGACCTTTGCCTCCCTCGTGCGGTCGCGCCCTTTGAGAGTTCGACCGTCTATAAATGAGCAATTTTTTTGCCTACTCCCTCTGGTCCTTTTTACTTCCGTCAACTGTTTGCAAAGTGTTTGACCAAATTTATAAGTACTAAAAATATCAATATCTACAATATCATTTCTTGTTTTGTGACATATCAACCAATAAGAGATGTGGGCGGTGCATGCTTTCAATGACTTGAGACTGCCAAACATGACATGCAGTGGTTAGTTCATTGCATGCAATGCTATTAATTAGCAAAAAGACATTAAGTTTTCTTGTTTTCCTCTCCTCCTTGGTCGCGGTGCACAACTTAAGATGACTTACACACCTAGACTGAGGGAGTAACCCAAATAAGCACCCCTTGGGTGGGTTAGATTTTTTGGGGTTAGTTGAATTCAAACTAACCCAAACTAACTCTAACACATGGATCCAAACAGGGCCAAGGTTAGCTATTAGAGTACTGCTACCTCCCTTCTAGTTTAAAGGGCTTGATTCAAAATTTTGACCTACTCTTAGCAAGATAGAGGCGGTGGAATAGTTTTTGTAGTTCTTCACAAAAAATGTGTTTACCAATGCATGCATGAACACTAGTTACTCTAACCCCCCTCTCTTCTTTAATTCTTTGCCACATCAGCATGTTTGCTATTCCCATGTGCATGATACCAGCTAAGATACCACCATTATGGCCAGCCTTAATCATCGCATGCAATAATTTAGTGCACCTTGAAATATGAACATGCATGGGGCGTGTATGTTTTTAATGACTTGAGACTATACCTAGCCCGGCATGCAAGATGAGACTTATTATGCACTGTTGCCCATACCTGCAGGAAGCCCGTTCGTCTCCAAATCTTTTCCTCTCCATGTGTGGAAACAATATGCCTGCCAGACTCTCCTCCCTCCAGTGGTCCCACCACTCCACCCCGCATGGAAAAAATCTGCATGCATGACTCTCCTCCCCCCGCGCTCGTCCAATCTGTTCTGACCAGCAATATTTCCACCCCTTCCCTCGCCCGTAATTTACTCCAACAAATATGCTCACGTAGCTGTTACTTAACTGCAGGTGCATTGGCTCACTGACATATGGGCCCAACAGGGGCCTGGCCCACATGTCAGTGACGCAACTGGACCTGCAGTTAAGTCAGTGCAACTCAGTCCATATCTTACGTAGGTGTGCCATTGCTCGCTATAAATACTGTGCCTCCCACGACATCGCTATCTCCTCCCCCTCACGTTCACTCTCATCGCTATCTCCTCCCCCTCCCTGGCTCCCTCTCGCATCGACCACCATGGCATCGCCCCTCCCAAGTCCTAGGCGCCCCTCGCTGCACCGCACGGATGGTCACGCGTCGCCCTTCCATTCCTCGCCGCCACTAGTCGAGGAGGACGCGTCGGTGTTCTGCTCCTCGCCGCGACGCGATGCATCGCCATTTCGTTCCTCACCGCCACTAGTCGAGGAGGTCGCGTCGGTGTTCCGCTCCTCGCCGCGACGCGTCGAGGTGGACGCGTCAGCATTCCCAATCTCGCCGGCACGTGCGTCGGAGGACACGTCGGCTCCCCGCTACGAGAAGAACGCCGCGCCGCCCGCCGAGCCCCCCCCCCCAGCCTTGAGGAGCTTTGGAAAGAAATGGATGTCGCCTTGTGGGAGGCTTTGCCTCCAGCAGAGCGCGCCAAAATAGAGGCGGAGAAGAAGGCCGGGGAAGAGAAGCGCACCACGGAACAAGCTGCATGGGAGGCCTATGTCGCATCCGAGAGAGTCAGGCAATTGGCTCTTTGGCAGAAGGTTCGTGCGAGGGCCGTGAGGGTGGCGGAGGACGCCCGTGCCGACGCCCTGAGTGCAGTCGGGCCCAAGCGCCTCATCTACTGTGACGCCTGGATAATTAAGCTAAAGTGAACCTCCGCTAATGATGCCACGTCACCACGATTACTATTGTTTAACCGCGCGATGCATCAAATCCCATTCAAAATCAAGCAAACAATAAAAGTCTTCAAATGTCAGCAATTAAATGTTCTAAAGTTGACGAATAAATCCTAAGTAATTATGGTGGTGAAACCACATTTTTATAATATGATTAGATGCACTAAGTGAAATAAAATAGTAGCAAAACAATTAATTAAATTTTCTTTTGCAATTAATAAATGTTAAGACATTTTATTTAGTTGCCCAAAATTAATGGGGCAGTAGCATAACTCTAATACTAAATCAAGACTTGCTTTTATATTTTAAAAAACTAACCTAAAAAGAAACTAAAAATAAAACACTACAGAAAAGAAATAAATAAATAAAAGATAAAAATAAAACAATAATGAATAAAAGAAAGACCCCACCTTGCTGGTCCTCGGCCCAGCTAAACACTGGGCTAGCCAGGCCCAACCGGCCACCCATTCCCCCCATAACCCCTGCTAGCCCAAAACCTAACCGCCCCATCCACCCCACTCCTCCACTACGTCGTTCCCCTCCCCCCCGATCCAGATCAGGATCGGGGAACGAACCCCGCCGCCGCACGACGCCGTCACAGGACCGCTCCGCCGTCGCTAGCCTGCTTCCTTCCCTGCGCCGGCCGTCTTCGTCCTCGTCCTCGCCCCCCGTTGCCCTTGTCCCTACGCACCCCCGTGAGGCTTCCCTCTACCCCCTTCCCTCTGGCTCCCACACGCACTGCGCCCGCGATGTCCATCGTCGCCGTAGTCACCGCACCCCCCCCCCCCCCGCGTCCCTGGAGCCCCACGGTCGCCGCCCATGGCATCACCCTCCCCTGCCTCGCATTGCCGCCTACTGCTACTGCTTCTCCCCTGCGCTGCTCTATGCTATGCGTCGCGCCCACTGGCCGCTCCCAAGCGCCAGCGCGCCGCCACTGGCTTGTGCACCATCCCTGTGCGCGCCCACCGCCGCTGCTCCCGCCGGACCCACGCCTCCGCCCACGCCGCCCGACTGCGTTTCCTGCCCCGCACCACCCATGTCCGCCGCGCGTACTCGTCGCCGTCTCCTCCTGCCGCAGCCAGTAGGAGGGCCTCGCCGTGGTCACGGCCAACCCGCGCCTGGCGCCCCAGCCTCGCCGCCGGCCCTCCCGCCCGCGCCCGGGTCCAGGCGTCCCGGCGCCCACTAAGGCCCTGGGCCGTTGACACGTGGGGCCCGCCCCTGTTAAACAATGAAAACAAAAAAGGACTAAAGAAATATAATTAATTAATTAATTAAACCTATTTAAGTAACCTAATTAGCTATTTAACTTAACTAATCTATTAACTAGACTAATTAACTTGGTTAATTACCTAACAGTCAATGACACATGGACCGGGTGCACTATTTAGATAGATAAGGTTAGTTTAATCTATCTGCCACTAACATGTGGGTCCCATTGACCCCTTTGACCAGTCGACGGTCCCAATTGACTGTTGACTGGGCGGTCAACTGGACCCCACTTGTCAGCCTAAGAGGTGAACTTCTCGGTACACTCTCTGTGTACCCGTAGCATTTTACCCATTTTATTTCGAATTTAGATAATTCCAGAAATTCATTAAAACTTTGAAAATCATATAAAATAATCCGTAACTCGGATGAAAAAACTTTGTACATGAAAGTTGCTTAGAACGACGAGACAAATCCAAATACGCAGCTCGTTCGTCCACCACACATCCCTAGCATAGCGAACACGCAACTTTCCCCATCCGATTCATCTGTCCGAAAACGCGAAACATCGGGGATATTTTCCCGGATGTTTCCCTCCTTCGCCGGTATCACCTGTCCCTACGTTAGGTCACCCCTAGCACAACATATTGCCGCATCTTGCTTTGTGTTACATTTGATTGCTCTATTATTTATTGTGTTCCCTCCGTTACTTCTTTCCGATAGACCCCGAGACTGCCGGCGACCCCAGTTCGACTACGGTGTCGATCACTCCTCCTTGCTAGAGCAACCAGGCAAGCCCCCCCCCTTGATCACCAGATATCGCCTACTCTTCTCTCCTGCTTGCATTAGAGTAGTGCAGCATGTTACTGCTTTCCGTTAATCCTATTCTGATGCATAGCCTGTCATTGTTGCCACAACTGTTGACACTTTACCTGCTATCCTAATGCTTAGTATAGGATGCTAGTGTTCCATCAGTGGCCCTACACTCTTGTCCGTCTGCCATGCTATACTACTGGGTCGTGATCACTCGGGAGGTGATCACGGGCATATGCTATATACTTTATACTGTTACATTACTTATGATACTGTTCGGAGATGGGGGCTGAAGGGGCAGGTGGCTCCATCCCGGTAGAGGTGGGCCTGTGTTCCCGACGGCCCCAGACTGTTAGTTTATGGCAGAGCGCCAGGGCAGGTTGAGACCACCTAGGAGAGAGGTGGGCCTGGCCCTGGTCGGCGTTCGCGGATACTTAACATGTTTAACGAGATCTTGGTATTTGATCTGAGTCTGGCTACTGGCCCATACGCACTAACCAACTACGCGGGAACAGTTATGGGCACTCGATGTCGTGGTATCAGCCGAAGCCTTCGTGACGTCAGCGACTGAGCGGCGCGCGCCGGATTGGACCGTAAGCCTGCTCTTGTATTAAGGGGGCTAGTTCTGCTTCCGGCCGCCCTCGCAACGTGTAGGTGTGCAATGGGCGATGGGCCCAGACCCCTGCGCCATAGGATTTAGATCGGTGTTCTGACCTCTCTATTGTTCCTAGGTAGGGCTGTGACGTGTTGATCTTCCGAGGCTGGGCATGACCCAGGAAAGTGTGTCCGGACAAAGGGGATCGAGCGTGTTGGGAATGTGGTGCACCCCTGCAGGGAAGTTAATCTATTCGAATAGCCATGATCTTCGGTAACAGGATGACTTGGAGTTGTACCTTGACCTTATGACAACTAGAACCGGATACTTAATAAAACACACCCTTCCAAGTGCCAGATACAACCCGGTGATCACTCTGTAACAGGGCGACGAGGGGAGGATCGCCGGGTAGGATTATGCTACACGATGCTACTTGGTGGACTTACCTTCTGCTCTCTTCTACATGCTACAAGACGGAGGTGGCCAGAAGCGTATTCTTCGATAGGACTAGCTATCCCCCTCTTATTCCGGCATTCTGCAGTTCAGTCCACATAAGATACCCTTATTCCATTTGATACCAATGCACACATATGTAGTGTGGCTCCTTGCTTGCGAGTACTTTGGATGAGTACTCACGGTTGCTTTGCTCCCTCTTTTCCCCCTTTCTATACCCGATTGCCATGACCAGACGATGGAGCCTAGGAGCCAGACGCCACTGTCGATGACGACTACTACTACTCGGGAGGTGCCTACTACTACGTGTAGCCCGCTGACGACGACCAGGAGTAGTTTAGGAGGATCCCAGGCAGGAGGCATGCGCCTCTTTCGATCTGTATCCCAGTTTGTGCTAGCCTACTTAAGGCAAACTAGTTTAACTTATGTCTGTACTCAGATATTGTTGCTTCCGCTGACTCATCTATGATCGAGCTCTTGTATTCGAGCCCTCTAGTCCCCTGGCTTGTAATATGATGCTTGTATGACTTATTTTATTTGTAGAGTTGTGTTGTGATATCTTCCCGTGAGTCCCTGATCTTGATCGTACACGTTTGCGTGTATGATTAGTGTATGGTCAAATCGGGGGCATCACAAGTTGGTATCAGAGCCGACTGCCTGTAGGAATCCCCCTTCCACACTCCTTGGCCGAAGTCGAGTCTAGTCACTAAAAAAGTTTTACTAACATGGTTGTGTGCCTTATGGGCCCACGTTGCCATTTGGGTGGTATTAGGATCTTTTACTCCTCGATCTATACTCTGGGACTCTGAACTCTCTTCTATTCGGGTTTAAATGGTTTTACTAACTCTAACATTAGGATCTCGTGATCACTTCCTCCCGGAGAGCCCCTTACAACAGATGATCGCCTGCTGCACCGGAAGATTCCGAAGATACTCTGTAGTGTTCTCTCAAGACTTTGTGTCATCGCTTTTGCATCCCCTACCACCGTTATATCCTTAGGGATAACTACCTACACTTGCCAGTCTTACGTTCAACCCCATTGATCTTGTTAATACAAGATGCCTCGAACTGCTCTCCGTTATTCTGAGAATCCTTTGAGCTACTGCCTTGCAGATCCTCGCCGCATGAATACCCCTATGAATAATTCCTCACATTTACCGAGGATTTGTTCATTTCTAGTTGTTCGTGTGTTTCACAAAGTTCTTTCAAAAACTATTTGATCTTCTAAAAATCCTCAACAACCTATTGATCCCGAATTTCTTGCCTTCCAGCCTTATGGTTAATTCCGTATTTCTGGTAATCTCCATTGACATTATTTGTCACTATCATTCTAAGTCCCTTGATTCAATATATTGCGAATGCTCGCAATCCTCAATCAGATGCTAGAATTCATCCTTTCAGCTCAGACGTCATTTTAAAAATGAGCTGGATCTTGACCAATCAAATTGCCATTGATTATACCCCTAAGGCTATTCAACTTATCCATCCCTAATCAGAGCATTGCTACTGATCCCTTGTCTTGGAATTCATAATTCATTTGCATTTGAGCTTTGAATTTGTTAGTTGTTTCTATAGTATTATCTCCTTGCATTCTTTCTTCTTCTGGTTGAGTACCAATGCTCACATCAGATCCCTTATGGACCACCAGATCCTTTGTTGGATTTTATCTGACAACGTCCTTCATATTCAATAAGCTTGTGATCCTTTCCTCGGATACATAATGCCTTTGGTAAATTGTATCCTCTGCTTTCTCAAGCATGCTCTACTATCGGGCTTGTGTTATTTATTCTTGAAAGTTGTGGTATATGTTTCTATGATGCCCCGATGGGTTAAACCTATGCCTTCCTTAATCTGTGTGAACCCAAAATATATCACGGGCCATACTTATCTAGTATTGCACCAGGTAAAACTTTCAACAACTAATGTCATTTTCGAAAAGCGAGAGGTGAATGGAAGGCTATACATTGAAGAAGTGGGAGTCAACCTTGAACTTTGTGTTCATTCCCATGGACACGATGTATATCCTATCATGGAAGCTTCTTGTAATAATAACTATTTCATTAATACAATATCATCTGGTATCTGTGAATTGATCCTATGCAATCGTGGTTCCGACCATGATTTCTCTTTGGTCCCATTTCTCGGACAAGTTAAAGCACTTGTCTTCTGCAAGTCAATACCCCAGCCCAACCTCTACTTTGATCTGTCGCCAAGTATTACACACTGGTATCTCGAGATTATCATGAACTGCATAACTTATGAGTTCTTCATCAAGTACTGCATTCTCACTGATTTCACTTTTCACGGGCTCTAAGTTATTAAATGGACACCGATAACTGAACCGAGTCCGCACTATGGTTCAACAACTTTTGGTACTCTTATTTACTTATGGGTTTGTACCCGATCACGTCATTCCTAGCCTGTTTGGCTATATCATTATTGTGATGATTTTAACTGTGCTACCTGGTCCTTCCTTCGTAGCACAAAATTCGACAGTGAGCTAATCTTACGTCGACCTTCCTCGTCTTATCATTTCTCCTTGAACAGCATACTTGATTTCGAGTTTGTGTCATACCCTTGGTTCCAATTACCTTTTGCTTCATCATTCCTTTGACTTGATGTCATCGTTGAATGATTACATCTTCATGAAACATCTCGACAAATGTGTCATGATCATCATGAACATTCTGAGCTCTTCCAAGGTATCTATCGAATTCTTGATGAGAAATACCATCCTTGCCCTCGATGATTTGTGTTATCATCGACCCCTTTATTGCCTCCCCTCCAACACAAACTTTATCATGGTTTGTGTTATACCTTGAGTTCCTTGCTATCCAGCATTTGTTCTTCTTTACCTTGGAGTATTACCATCTTTAATGTCAAGAAAGTCGTGAGAATTTCTCCACCTCTTAAGAGTCCCTGGAATAGTGCTACTTCTCATCATCATCATTAATTCTTGGGCCCCGTGTCAATTCTAATCGGGACACGAACAAGTGAACTGTACTGTTTGGATTCTTTCCATCTAGCAACCCTATTGCTTTGAAATAAATGGTCGACATTTCATTCTTAGACTATTGATTATTGAATCACCATTCTAAGATTGATCATGCTACCCAAGGCCATGTTTCGGGCGCACCTTTCAACTAATGTTTAATTGTGTGTGTTTTTCCTCGAGCATACATCATTATATCTTTTGATATGACAAAAGTTATTTCCATGCTCACATAGTTGTGGAAATCCATCTTTTTGGAAATCTCGACGAGTTGTCGCCAAGTCCATCAGCCACCTCATCATCCTCTCCTTGGTTTAATGCTGACCTCTTGTTTCGAAACTCGCTTCCATAGTTCATTTCCCGAGAATCTAACAATGTCATCTCGTCAAGTTGTGTTGCACCTTTTCTGCTCAGACATCCTGAGTCTGAGGTATCCTAACACCAATCAGATCTGAATCTCAGTCAGATATGATGGTTGGAACATATTTCCAAGAGTTACAACATTTGGTCATTATACGACCCAGTAAGGTGATGTCATGCCTAGCACACCTGGTTGAAGGACCTATTGTTATAGTTTCCTTTCTCGCAGGGTTAGCCATTCTTCAATGAGGAAATTGTAAGACTTATTCCATAAGTTGTTCCTAATGGATCCTTTGTGTATCCAAAGTCTGACCTTCGCTTGAAGACCATGTCAATGCTATCTCGAAGCTTGTCCGTGGTACTCCGATCTTCAATACGAACATTGGAAGCACAACGCTAAATTTTCTTGATCAATTATCCAAACACCGTTGTTGGGTAAACCTCATCAATTCCTTGCCCATTTTGTCTGAATGGTTACATACTTGGAGTCCTATCGTGTATGTCATGCTCTGTTTGTCCCTGGGAAGGATATACTCCTGAAATATGTGTTTAAACACATTTTCCTTTCCATTGTTCTGTTTAATCTGATAATCACATTTTCCTTTCCATTGTTTGGTTTAATGTTTCTTGTGATCTATATGATCTAAGCAGTAATATTCTCCTGCTTGTGTACACACCTCGGTGCACAATTCTGTTAGTAAGACCCTGTTACCATTGTTGATAATATTCCGTTAGCCACCGATGGACGAGAACTTTGCCTATTGGTCCGCCTCGTTCAACGAGCAGGAAAACCGTTCTCTTTGTCCCTCGCCCTTGGTACCGACGTTGTTGCTGACATAATCGACAGGCTATCCTCCGACATGCCTTGCTATCATGACCATGCGCCTGGATAATTAAGCTACAGTGAACCTCCGCTAATGACGCCACATCACCACGATTACTATTGTTAATCCGCGCGATGCATCAAATCCCGTTCGAATTCAAATTCAAAATCAAGCAAACAATAAAAGTCTTCAAATGTCAGCAATTAAAGTTCTAAAGTTGACGAATAAATCCTAAGTAATTATGGTGGTGAAACCACATTTTTATAATATGATTAGATGCACTAAGCGAAATAAAATAGTAGCAAAACAATTAATTAAATTTTCTTTTGCAATTAATAAATGTTAAGACATTTTATTTAGTTGCCCAAAATTAATGGGGCAGTAGCATAACTCTAATACTAAATCAAGACTTGCTTTTATATTTTTAAAAAAACTAAGCTAAAAAGAAACTAAAAATAAAACACTACAGAAAATAAATAAATAAACAAAAGATAAAAATAAAACAATAATGAATAAAAGAAAGACCCCACCTTGCTAGGCCTCGGCCCAGCTAGACACTGGGCTAGCCAGGCCCAACCGGTCACCCATTCCCCCCATAACCCCTGCTAGCCCAAAACCTAACCGCCCCATCCACCCCACTCCTCCCCCATGTCGTTCCCTCCCCCCTCGATCCAGATGGAGATCAGGGAACGAACCCCGCCGCCGCCCGACGCCATCACAGGACCGCTCCGCCGTCGCCGGCCTGCTTCCTTCCCTGCGCCGGCCGTCTTCGTCCTCGTCCTCGCCCCCCGTTGCCCCGGTCCCTATGCACCCCCGTGAGGCTTCCCTCTACCCCCTTCCCTCTGGCTCCCACACGCACTGCGCCCGCGCTGTCCATCGTCACCGCAGTCACCGCGCCACTCCCCCCCCCCCCCCCCCCCCCCCCCCGCGTCCCTGGAGCCCCGCTGTCGCCGCCCATGGCCTCACCCTCCCCTGCCTGGCATCGCCGCCTACTGCCGCTGCTTCTCCCTCGCGCTGCTCTATGCCGTGTGTCGCGCCCATTGGCCACTCCCGGCCTGCCGCTCCCCAGCGCCAGCGCGCCGCCACTGACCCGTGCACCATCCCCGTGCGCGCCCACCGCCGCCGCTCCCGCCAGACCCCCGCCTCCGCCCGCGCTGCCCGACTGCGTTTCCTGCCCCGCGCCGCCCCTGTCCGCCGTGCGCGCTCGTCGCTGTGTCCGCCTGCCGCGGCCGGTAGGAGGGCCTCGCCGTGGTCACGGCCAACCCGCGCCCGGCGCCCCAGCCTCGCCGCCGGCCCTCCCGCCCGTGCCCGGGTCCAGGCGTCCCGGCACCCGCGCCCGTAACCCCTGCCAGCGCCCGCTAAGGCCCTGGGCCGTTGACACGTGGGGCCCGCCCCTATTAAAGAATGAAAACAAAAAAGGATTAAAGAAATATAATTAATTAATTAATTAAACCTGTTTAATTAACCTAATTAGCTGTTTAACTTAACTAATCTGTTAACTAGACTAATTAACTTGGTTAATTACCTAACAGTCAATGACACGTGGACCCAGTGCACTATTTAGATAGATAAGGTTAGTTTAATCTATCAGCCACTAACATATGGGTCCCGTTGACCCCTTTGACCAGTCAACGGTCCCAATTGACTGCTGACTGTGCGGTCAACTGGACCCCACCTGTCAGCCTAAGAGGTGAACTTCTCGGTACACTCTCTGTGTACCTGTAGCATTTTACCCATTTTATTTCAAATTTAGATAATTACATAAATTCATTAAAACTTTGAAAAATCATATAAAATAATCCGTAACTCGGATGAAAAAACTTTGTACATGAAAGTTGCTCAGAACGACGAGACGAATCCGAATACGCAGCCCGTTCGTCCGCCCCACATCCCTAGCATAGCTACAGACAACTTTCCCCCTCTGATTCATCTATCCGAAAACGTGAAACACCGGGGATATTTTCCTGGATGTTTCCCTCCTTCGCCGGTATCACCTGTCCCTACGTTAGGTCACCCCTAGCACAATGTATTGCCGCATCTAGCTTTGTGTTACATTAGATTGCTCTGTTATTTATTGTGTTCCCCTCCGTTACTTCTTTCCGGTAGACCACGAGGCTGCCGGCGACCCCAGTTCGACTACGGTGTCGATGACTCCTCCTTGCTAGAGCAAGCAGGCAAGCCCCCCCTTTGATCACCAGCTATCGCCTACTATTCTCTCTACTGCTTGCATTAGAGTAGTGTAGCATGTTACTGCTTTCCGTTAATCCTATTCTGATGCATAGCCTGTCATTGTTGCTACAACTGTTGACACTTTACCTGCTATCCTAATGCTTAGTATAGGATGCTAGTGTTTCATCAGTGGCCCTACACTCTTGTCCGTCTGCCATGCTATACTACTGGGCCGTGATCACTCGGGAGGTGATCACGGGCATATGCTATATACTTTATATTGTTACATTACTTATGATACTGTTCGGAGATGGGGGCTGAAGGGGCAGGTGCCTCCATCCCGGTAGAGGTGGGCCTGGGTTCCCGGCGGCCCCCGACTATTACTTTATGGCGGAGCGACAGGGCAGGTTGAGACCACCTAGGAGAGAGGTTGGCCTGGCCCTGGTCGGCGTTCGCGAATACTTAACATGTTTAACGAGATCTTGGTATTTGATCTGAGTTTGGCTACTGGCCTATACACACTAACCAACTACGCGGGAACAGTTATGGGCACTCGACGTCGTGGTATCAGCTGAAGCCTTTGTGATGTCAGCGACTGAGCGGTGCACGCCGGATTGGACCGTAAGCCTGCTCTTGTATTAAGGGGGCTAGTTCTGCTTCCGGCCGCCCTCGCAATGTGTAGGTGTGCAATGGGAGATGGGCCCAGACCCCTGCGCCATAGGATTTAGACCGGTGTGCTGACCTCTCTGTTGTGCCTAGGTAGGGTTGAGACGTGTTGATCTTCTGAGGCTGGGCATGACCCCGGAAAGTGTGTCCGGACAAAGGGGATCGAGCGTGTTGGGAAATGTGGTGCACCCCTGCAGGGAAGTTAATCTATTCGAATAGCCGTGATCTTCGGTAACAAGACGACTTGGATTTGTACCTTGACCTTATGACAACTAGAACCGGATAATTAATAAAACACACCCTTCCAAGTGTCAGATACAACCCGGTGATCGCTCTCTAACAGGGCGACGAGGGGAGGATCGCCGGGTAGGATTATGCTACACGATGCTACTTGGTGGACTTACCTTCTGCTCTCTTCTACATGCTGCAAGACGGAGGTGGCCAGAAGCGTAGTCTTCGATAGGACTAGCTATCCCCCTCTTATTCCGGCATTCTACAGTTCAGTCCACATATGATACCCTTATTCCATTTGATACCAATGCATACATATGTAGTGTAGCTCCTTGCTTGCGAGTACTTTGGATGAGTACTCACGGTTGCTTTGCTCCCTCTTTTCCCCCTTTCTATACCCGATTGCTACGACCAGACGATGGAGCCCAAGAGCCAGACGCCACTGTCAATGATGACTACCACTACTCGGGAGGTGCCTACTACTACGTGCAGCCCGCTGACGACGACCAGGAGTAGTTTAGGAGGATCCCAGGCAGGAGGCATGCGCCTCTTTCGATCTGTATCCCAGTTTGTGCTAGCCTTCTTAAGGCAAACTTGTTTAACTTATGTCTGTACTCAGATATTGTTGCTTCCGCTGACTCGTCTATGATCGAGCTCTTGATTCGAGCCCTCTAGGCCCCTGGCTTGTAATATGATGCTTGTATGACTTATTTTATTTGTAGAGTTGTGTTGCGATATCTTCCTGTGAGTCTCTGATCTTGATCGTACATGTTTGCGTGTATGATTAGTTTATGGTCAAATCGGGGGCATCACATCTACGCTTGGTGGTGCGTGGACCGGGTGCACGCTTCCAGCGAGGAGGAGTACCTGTTGGCGCCGGATCACCACACCGATGAGATCGCGCTCGCCCGCCGGCAAGCCGCCAATCAGCACCTCGCGAGTTGCGAGGCCGAGGAAGAGGCGTTGTGTCGGCGCGCTGGGAAACGGCCGCGCACTAGGGCACTCGTGGCGCGCCGCAAGTACTCCTGCGAGCGTCGTGGCTTTTAGGAGGAGTGTAATTTTTGTTTTGTAAGGCGATCTCATTAGTTTTGGGACGCGGATGATAAATCCCGAACGTTCAGGAATTATTAGCGTCCTTAATTAAGTATGTAAAAGGGAAAGTTTGGAAACCTTGTGTATTCGTACGCATTTTGCAATTACGTGCATATAGCACAAACTTTACTATATACTATCGCACTACACGTCTCTCTCTATATATGCTTGCAGACTGTGCTACTCCCTCCGTCCAGGTCAATAAGTCATCTTTGGTTGTGCACCGTGACCAAGAAGGAGGGAAGACTTATACACCTAGACGGAGGGAGTACTACTATTACTTATGTACGTGCAAATGCACGTATTAACATTACGATGCGGTTTTTGTAAAAGTAGAAAAACAACACTAGTCAATCTTGTGAAACGATTCAATGCAAAACAAATGCAAAAATGCTCATTTGATTGTTTACTTTTAGCTTCCTTCTTTGTGGTTATTTCTCTGTCGTACTTTGTATGGAGTATCTCACTGGTTGGAAAGGCATGCAAATTCCCAAACCGCTTCCTACACCCTGTATCAAATTTTTTGCCTAACAAGTTGTGCCGTGCAATTGGAATTCCAACTTGAGTACTACTACTAGTAGGAGTACCAGGGGTTAGTTCTTTTAGGCTTCTAGATTATTAATCCCATAACTACTACCTCCGTCCTGGTTTATTGGTCCCCATTATAATTTGTGTCAAATTCTGATCATAAATTTAACTAATGAAATGTTAGTGCATGTCACATGCACTAACATTTTATCAGTTAAATCTTTGGTCAAAATTTAGCACAAAATACAATGGTGAGGAATAAACCAGGATGGAGGTGCTACTAGTAGTAGTTTAGAAGCCCAAATAAATGAGTGAGGCTCCTTAATGTTACTCTCCACTGTGACTAGTCTTATGGGAAAAGCTGGGGAAGCCGCCAAAAGAACTGGCCCTAGGAGTAGTAGCTAGGGATACTAGGAGTAGTAGCTAGGGATCGAGTGTGCAAGATGAACCGGAGAAAGTAAATGCAGAGAGATGAAATGCACAAAAGACTGATGGATGTGATGGTTGCTTGTACGTTTATTTTACCAGGCCACTTATTACTGGGAGTGGTTGGGTTTTGTGATATGACGGCTTTACTGCCGCGCCACAAGCGGGGTGAGAGGTGAGACTCCTGTGCAACGCCGCCCTCTACACTAGTACTACTACATCGGTCGTGGTTTATCCCCCATTGAATTTGACTGAAGATTTAACTGACAAAATGTTAGTGCATGTCAACAAAAACAATATCGTTTGATTCGTATTTGAACATAGTTTTCAAAGATATAATTTTAGGTGACATGCATTATCATTTATCGTACTATATATAATGTTAGTTCAATTTTTGGTCGTACTAATCTATAGTAAGGTGCCCGTGCGTTGCATGGAAGAGTGAAATGCATTGACCGGGAGTTGTTTATTTTGACAAAGGATGTGGGGGTCATCTCATGTGTAACGGGTATCGATAGGTTTGTTTGGATATTATCTCATCTCTAGAGCTCACAAACATCCGGGTGAAATGGATAAAAAGTATATTTTGCAAACAAGAGCGTTCAACTGTTCAACCTGCATCCAAAACTTGTGAAGAATAACTCTTATTGTGCTTTGCAGGAAATGATCTTCAAGAATTAGTTTTTGAGTATCCATTGTTATACATGTTGGCTACAAATGACATGGCACTTTCTTATAGTCAATTGTTGGCTATACTATTTAAGTATTAACCATGCCCTTATACACCTAGACAGAGGGATTAAATCAGGATGACTTGGAAGGGGGCAGAGGATATGTAAGAAATGGTTCATCATAAGTCTTTCACCAGTACTGTAGTAAAAATTCATACATGGAAGATTCTAGACTAAACCATAAATGGATACACTTTTATTCATGCGCGATACTCCAATAGAGCAAGATCATGCATGGAAGTATCCACATGCTTAGACAGCGGATTACATTGAGCGAAGACTAATGACCAACATTTAACTTAGTAATGCAGATGTCCAGGTGAACCTCCTTGGAGTCCCCATGCACATTGTTGGGGGTCAAATAATACCGTGCGTCTTCCATGTCCACATCGGCGGGAAGGTCCCAGCTCGGCAGAGTCCAAGTCAGCTTGACGTAGCCAGTGTCGCCGCCCACGTACCTCCGAGGGGTAGTAATAGTGAGGACGCACCGGTACATCGGCCTCATGTCAGTGTCAGCGTCAGCGGCGTCACCCCTGACGCACACTACAGAGATGTGGCGGCGGCCTGCGGGCCTCGCCGGTGGCCACGATCAAGAGGAAGACGCTGTCGTCCTCCTCCGAGACTAGCAGGCGGCGTTGATCCTCCAGCGACTCCGGCATGGTGAACGGGTAGCACGTCTCGTACTTGATGTTCTTTGCCAAGCGCCAGTAGTGATCGTCGCACGCCTGCGTCAGGTGATGCACGATGTCCGCCGGCGAGCCCCACAATGGCACCGGGCACTCATAGCAGTAGACGAAGGGCTCCTTGGAGGCATCGACCAGGCCGTCCATGAAACAGGAGTGGCTATAGGGGACGTTCCGCCAGTTGAATATATGAGCAAGTTACTACGAGATTTACTACAAAATAAATCATGACGGCTATAACATAGATTAAACTAATCATGCGGACTAGCATAGTAGATGAACAGATCGAATCTAGGACACAGACTAGAAACATGAATTCTACCATGATTTCGAACATGAAGGACAGAAACACATACGGTGCAACGGGAGCAGCACCATTGGCATTGACGTTGTCGCCCATGTCATTGAGGAAGAGGTTGCCGAGGTCGGGGAAGAAGTCGTCGTCAGTGAAGTCGTCGCTGCTAGCAGTCGTGAGAGTGCGCTCCCCAAATTTCAATAGCGCCCGTCGAATGGTGCGCAGGAGGGAGTGGATGTAGGGGACGTTGCGGCCGTCGAATGGAGCGCAGGAGTAGCCCACGAAGCAGTAGATGGTGCTCCTCCCTAGTCTCTATTCTTATCTCTATCTCTACTACTCTTCTTTGTTTTTTATAATATACTAGTTGTAGTTGTCAAATCGAATAGTACTGCGCCGTCCACTGCACGCCCAGCTGAACACGCCTCCTCGCCTCCATCAAACCCCTCCGTTAAACCCGCATGCAAACCGAGAAACCTACTCCGGCCCGCGGGAGGAAATTTGCCGGACGTGTTGTTTCACGGAATACAATCATAGTCACTGCAAGGTCTTTGAGCAGGATCCCAGCTTCTCTGGGCCTCCAGGAATTTTTGACTGGAGGTGGGTAAGTTGCCTTGGTACATGCTCTCTGTTTGTCAGACTGAATTATCCGATTAACCAGGAGATAACCGACGGCAAGGATCATGATGGCAGCGTGGATTCGTTCATCGGGCAATGTATGTACACAGCGTACCATGCGTCTCTACATGCACCATACCCTGATATGTGTTGCCACGCTCTGCGGCCCAAAGTAGGAGAGAGGGTCACAAGTATCAGAGTTTTTTTTTGAAAACCAAGTATCAGACTTTGACCTGCTGGCTGGAGTTTCCCCCGTCAGGCACCCATCTGGTTCAAGCCGTCAGCCAATCTCCACAGCTTAATAAATAGTAACGTCTAACTGAGCCAGTTAGTTAGATGCGTACACTTGGTGTAGTAGGATCTTTATTTAGTTTGATGCATACACTTGTTCTTTTTTGGTAGCCCTTTTGTAATGATGGCTGATGTTTGGTTTGGAAGAGAGAGTTGCGTCTTCACTCTCCCGGCCTGCTTGCTGCTTCTGTTGCACCCCCAGCCCTGGTTGGTGTTGCTGCTGTTTTCAATGTACAATCAGTAGTATATTTTGTCTGTTGGTTGAATAAATGTGTTGTTAGAACGACAAACACAATGTTTTGGAAGTCGTTGCATGGTTCGATCCTTTAGTGCCCCGTACCGTACGTAGCGCATACTATTTTTCATACAGAACACATTTTCCACTTGTTGATAACATGCAGCCCACTGATAAAGGCCTAATAGAGAAGCCCATAATTAACTAGAAGGGAGGCTCTCACATGAATCCGGACCAGGTACATGCTCATGGTCCCCTAAACATAAATAAGTAAATAAATAAATAAAGCTAAATACTCATGCACCAGTTATTTAAATTCACGATTTAACAGGAGGATATTATTTCCTATGGTAGTGTCGTTACATTGAGTCGATATTATTCTTCGGCAAAGATAGTGACCAGTCTTCTTTCTCCCAGCATTTTCTTCCTGCAACCAGCGGACCCATGCAAATCGTAGTCAACGTTGTAAATAGATCCAGTCCATTTTTATTTTTCAATAAGAATGTCCAACCCAGCCCAGCACATTGGCGATAGCATTTTATCCTCCGCCTTGGTGCGCTCGCCACGGCGCCGCCGTCTGGCCCTGTCAACATAGTTTTTTTTTCAAAACGGACTCTGTCAACATAGTGAATCGGGTGAGGACTGTAGTTGTGAGTATGGCAGTATGGACCCACCAGGTCCACTCCCGAACACAAGCAATCGCCTCTTTTACTACTCAGATGAACCCCTCGTTTTTTTACTCTAATCCACCCTACTGATATCTGGGACCCACATCATTTTCAACGTATAGTCAATTAACAATAGAATTGCACAACTTTTGCAAAACTTTTTTTAGTAGTAATTCGGAGGAGCAGGCTATAAATTGGGTTGTGCGGTCTCTGTGGCCCGTCTAACAACATGACCAGCCCAACAGTTTTTTCTTTGGGAAAATAGGTAGCCCAGTATTTCTTTTCGAAGAACACCCAAGCTAGGCCTATTTGTTTTCTCCGACTTACTGGGCCACGAATCTTTCAAGACGAGGAGGGATGCATTCCGGCCTGGCCAAAGAGTATGGTCAGTGTCTGTTAAAAGTAATATCAAAAGGGGTTGAAAATTCCAAAAAAATTATAGCAAATGGGATATTAGTTTATTTTTTTGTTTTTGTTTTTCACTGATATCTTATACGTATTTCATTGGATTTAACATGACATAGTACTAATTTATTTTTAAATTTGTTTTAGTATGGCTACTAATTTTTGGATTAAGAATATTTTGTTCCCCAGCAAAAATTTGCGAATTTTCAAAATTTCCCACATATTTAGTTAATTTTTTTAACCCTGGTACTGACCAGAAAATGGGCAGCAATTCTAAAAATGGAAAACGGGCTGCAATAAATTCCATATGAATTAGAAAATGAGTAAAAATTATAAAAAATAATAGCAAATGGGTTGTACACGCCACAGATTTTGAGGCTGGCTTGTTTATGCAAGGCTTTGTCAGTCAACACACGATTCTAACAGCAGTGATTGTTGGATGTCCATCCAACGGCCGACGTGCTTCTTCAATCTCTGATCTTCTTGCTCCAGCCGCCTAAACTAGCACTGGCGGGACAGCCTGCTCCCTCCTCTTGTGGCCTGTTGTGATGTCGTGCAAGCTTCCTCGGCCCACCCTACTCCCTCCGCTGGCCTGGCCGCATGCAATCAACTGCCTCCTTATTATGCGAAAAAAATGATTCCTCCCACTGACATCTGGGGCGCACCGATTGGGAGGCTGACCTGTGGGCCTACTAAGTTGACGCGTTGCGTACGCGGCTGGAAGCAGACCTAGCCCCCTTAATACAAGCGCAGGCTTACGATCCAATCCGGCGCGCGCCGCTCAGTCGCTGACGTCACGAAGGCTTCAGCTGATACCACGACGTCGAGTGCCCATAACTGTTCCCGCATAGTTGGTTAGTGCGTATAGGCCAGTGGCCAGACTCAGATCAAATACCAATATCTCGTTAAGTGTGTTATTTTGAAGTAATCGCGGACGCCGACCAGGGCCAGGCCCACCTCCCTCCTAGGTGGTCTCAACCTACCATGTCGCTCCGCCACAAAGGTCCACTCAGAGGGTCGTCGGGACAAACGTCCTTTCGGTCCCAATCCATGAATCACTCGCGGGTACTCTACGAGCTAACCCGACTTTAGTCACCACAGGTATCATATATTATGTATATAGGTATATACCCGTGATCACCTCCCGAGTGATCACGGCCCAATAGTATAGCATGGCAGACGGACAAGAATGTAGGGCCACTGATGGAATACTAGCATCCTATACTAAGCATTTAGGATTATAGGTAAAGATAACAACAGTAGTAGCAAGGACAGGCTATGCATCAGAATAGGATTAACGGAAAGCAGTAACATGCTACACTACTCTAATGCAAGCAGTAGAGAGAAGAATAAGCGATATCTGGTGATCAAGGGGGGGCTTGCCTGGTTGCTCTAGCAAGAAGGAGGGGCCGCCAACACCGTAGTCGACCGGGAAAGCAGCGACATCGATCTCCTAGTGTACCGAAGATAAGAGGGGGAGGAAACAATAAATATAATGCAAACATAAGCATGTCGGTGCATGTCATGACAATGAGCGGTGTTAGGTGTGCCCTAATGCGGTAGTAGGTGATACCGGCGAAGGGGGGACATCCGGGAAAGTATCCCCGGCGTTTCGCATTTTCGGACAAATGAACCAGAGGTGGAAGGTTGCACATTTGCTATGCTTGGGACATGTGGCGGACGAACGAGCCGCGTATTCACATTCATCTCGTCGTTCTGAGCAACTTTCGTGTACAAAGTATTTTCATTCGAGCTACGGATTAGTTTATATTAATTTTTAAAGTTTAATTCATTTTTAGAATTAACATAATTAATTTAATTTGAAAATCATTTTATGACGTCATCATGATGTCAGCATGACATCAGCGGTTAACTCTGACCATTGACTGGGTCAAACTGACAGGAGGGCCCCACTTTCATTGACTGATCACTAATCAACATTAGTTAGTTTTATTAGTATATTAATTAGGTTTAATTAGCTACCTAATCAGGATTAATTAAGTTAATTAATTTACTAATTAATTAATAATTGTTTATTTATTTATTATTTTTTATATAAAAAATCATTCTAGGCGGGCCCCACGTGCCATAGGCACAGGGGCCATAGCGGGTTCGGGCGGCTGTTAACGGGGCGGGCGCTGGGCGCGGGGCTAACCGGGGCTTCGCCCCGGTGGTGAAGGAAATATGCCCTAGAGGCAATAATAAAGTTGTTATTTATATTTTCTTATATCATGATGAATGTTTATTGTTAATGCTAGAATTGTATTAACTGGAAACTTAGTACATGTGTGAATACATAGACAAACAGAGTGTCACTAGTATGCCTCTACTTGACTAGCTCGTTGAATCAAAGATGGTTAAGTTTCCTAGCCATATACATGAGTTGTCATTTGATTAATGGAATCACATCATTGGAGAATGATGTGATTGACTTGACCCATTCCGTTAGCTTAGCACTTGATCGTTTAGTATATTGCTATTGCTTTCTTCATGACTTATACATGTTCCTATGACTATGAGATTATGCAACCCCCGAATATCGGAGGAACACTTAGTGTGCTACCAAACATCATAATGTAACTGGGTGATTACAAAGTTGCTCTACAGGTGTCTCCGATGGTACTTGTTGAGTTGTCATAGATCGAGATTAGGATTTGTCACTCCGATTGTCGGAGAGGTATCTTTGGGCCCTCTTGGTAATGCACATGACTATAAGCATTGCAAGCAATGTGACTAATGAGTTAGTTGTGGGATGATGCATTACGGAACGAGTAAAGAGACTTGCTGGTAACGAGATTGAACTAGGTATTGGGATACCGATGATTGAATCTCGGGCAAGTAACATACCAATGACAAAGGGAACAACATATGTTGTTATGCGGTTTGACCGATAAAGATCTTCGTAAAATATGTGGGAGCCAATATGAACATGCAGGTTCCGCTATTGGTTATTGACCGTAGACGTGTCTCGGTCATGTCTACATAGTTCTTGAACCCATAGGGTCTGCACGCTTAATGTTTGGTGACGATCGGTATTATGAGTTTATGTGCTTTGATGTACCGAAGGTAATTCAGAGTCCCGGATTTGATCACAGACATGACGAGGAGTCTCTAAATGGTCAAGATATAAATATTGATATATTAGATGACATATTCGGACACCGGATGAGTTCCGGGGGTCACCAGATAATTATCGGAGTGCCGGGCGTTATCGGAACCCCCGGGGGGACTAATGGGCCAACATGGGCCTTGTGAGAGAGAGGAGGGGGCCATAGGGCTAGCCGTGCTCCCCCCTTGAGGAGTCCGAATTGTACAACGAGGGGGGCGGCACCCCCTCTTTCCCTCCCCCTCTCCCTCTCCTTCCTTCCCCCTTCCTCCTCCTAGTTGGACTAGGAAAGGGGGAGTCCTACTCCTACTAGGAGGAGGACTCCTACTAGGAGGAGGACTCCTCCCCTTCTTGGCGCGCCCAAAGGGCCGGCCAGCCTCCCCCTTGCTCCTTTATATACGGGGGCAGGGAGCACCCTAGAACACAAAACAAGAATTGTCTTAGCCGTGTGCGGTGCCCCCCTCCACCATAATCCACCTCGGTTATATCATTGCAGTGCTTAGGCGAAGCCCTGCGCTGGTAGCTTCATCATCACTGTCATCATGCCGTCGTGCTAACGAAGCTCTCCCTCGACACTCAGCTGGATCGAGAGTTCGTGGGACGTCACCGAGCCGAACGTGTGCAGCTCGCGGAGGTGCCATGCTTTCGGTACTAGGATCGGTCGGATCGTGAAGACGTACGACTACATCAACCGCGTAGATGTTATATGCACGAGTAGAACACAAGTGATTTATGGGCGATAATAGTCATGCTGCTTACTGAGGGAGTCCTGGACTAAGGGGTCCTCGGGCGTCCGGCCTGTTATCTATGGGCCGGACTGATGGGCTGTGAAGATATGAAGACCGAAGACGGTACCCTTGTACGGATGGGGCTCTCCTTGGCGTGGAAGGCAAGCTTGGCGAACAACTATGAAGATTCCACCTTATGTAACCGACTCTATGTAACCCTAGATCCCCCCGATGTCTATATAAACCAAGGGTGTAGTCTGAAAAGGATATACTCAATATCGTAGTCATACAGGCTAGAATTCTAGGGTTTAGCCATTACGATCTCGTGGTAGATCAACTCTTGTAACACCCATATTCATCAAGATCAATCAAGCAGGAAGTAGGGGATTACCTCCATAGAGAGGGCTCGATCTGGGTAAACATTGTGTCCCTAGTCTCCTGTTACCATCAACCTTAGACGCACAGTTCGGGACACCCTACCCGAGATCCGCCGGTTTTGACACCGACATTGGTGCTTTCATTGAGAGTTCCTCTGTGCTGTCGCTGAAAGGTTTGATAGCCCCTTCAATCGTCAATAATGACGCTATCTGTGTAGGAACTTTCCTCCCCGGACAGATCTTCGTGTTCAGCGGCTTCGCACTGCGGGCCAACTCGTTTGGCCATCTGGAGCATATTGAAAGCTACGCCCCTGGCCATCAGGTCAGATTCGGGAGCTTGAACTACATCACGGACATTCGAGGAGACTTGATCTTCGCCGGATACGATGCCGCGGTAGCCGCTCCCGATCACCCCGATGATCATGGCCTAAATCTATCATCGGGCCGCATCCAGGAGATCGCTCCTGTAACTGCTCTGGCCCTAGAGCCGGAGCAGGCCGCGCCATCCAAAGACGGGAGGATTAACCCCACCACGGAGGCCGCAGATTCCATGGCGTTGGAGTCGCACATGGACCTGGTCTCACACGATGCCTATGACACCAGAACGCCAGACTCGTCTCCGGCAGTAGGTTCCAAACCACGCGAGCCCACGGACACCGAGCTTGATCGTTTATCGATCTTCAAATTCAGCACTGCACACATCTTCCAGCACTCGCCTTTGGGCGATGTGCTGGACTCGTTAAAAAACATGTCCTTGGCGGAGGAATCTCGGCCGAACTATATCCGGCTCGAACTAGGGGCTGACGATGGAGAATTTCGCTTCCCACCTGCCACCCACTTTATAGCCATAGTTGAGGATTTAACCGATGAACTTGATTACGACTCCAAGGACATCGACAGTATGGACGACGATGCCGGAGAAGAAGAGGCCCAGAACCCGCTGATACGTCTCCAACGTATCTATATTTTTTTGTTGTTCCATGCTATTATATTATCAACCTTGGATGTTTTATATGCATTTATATGCTATTTTATATGATTTTTGGGACTAACCTATTAACCTAGGGCCCAGTGCCAGTTTCTGTTTGAGATATGGAGATAGTGATATTAAAGTTGTGCTAGTTGAGTAGTTGTGAATTTTAGAAATACTTGTGTTGAAGTTTGCAAGTCCCGTAGCATGCACGTATGGTAAACATTGTGTAACAAATTTGAAACATGAGGTGTTATTTGATTGTCTTCCTTATGAGTGGCGGTCGAGGACGAGCGATGGTCTTTTCCTACCAATCTATCCCCCTAGGAGCATGCGCGTAATACTTGGTTTTTGATGACTTGTAGATTTTTGCAATAAGTATGTGAGTTCTTTATGACTAATGTTGAGTCCATGGATTATACGCACTCTTACCCTTCCATCATTGCTAGCCTCTTCGGTACCGTGCATTGCCCTTTCTCACATTGAGAGTTGGTGCAAACTTCGGCGGTGCATCCAAACCCCATGATATGATACGCTCTATCACACATAAACCTCCTTATATCTTCCTCAAAACAGCCACCATACCTACCTATTATGGCATTTCCATAGCCATTCCGAGATACATTGCCATGCAACTTTCCACCGTTCCGTTTATTATGACACGCATCATCATTGTCATATTGCTTACCATGATCATGTAGTTGACATAGTATTTGTGGAAAAGCCACCGTTCATAATTCTTTCATACATGTCACTCTTGGTTCATTGCATATCCCGGTACACCGCCAGAGGCATTCATATAGAGTCATACCTTGTTCTAGTATCGAGTTGTAATCATTGAGTTGCAAATAAATAGAAGTGTGATGATCATCATTTAATAGAGCATTGTCCCAATAAAAAAAGAGAAAGGCCAAATAAAAAAGGAAGGCTCAAAAAAAGAGAAATCAAAAGAGACAATGCTACTATCTTTTTTCCACACTTATGCTTCAAAGTAGCACCATGATCTTCATGATAGAGAGTCTCTTGTTTTGTCACTTTCATATACTAGTGGGAAATTTTCATTATAGAACTTGGCTTGTATATTCCAACAATGAGCCTTCTCAAGTGCCGTAGGTCTTCGTGAGCAAGCAAGTTGGATGCACACCCACTTAGTTTCTTTTCTTGAGCTTTCATGCATTTATAGCTCTAGTGCATCCGTTGCATGGCAATCCCTACAACTTGCATTGACATCAATTCATGGGAATCTCCCTAGCCCATTGATTAGCCGCGTCGATGTGAGACTTTCTCCTTTTGTCATCTCCACATAACCCCCTCATTATATTCTATTCCACCCATAGTGCTATATCCATGGCTCACACTCATGTATTGTGTGAAAGTTGAAAAAAGTTTGAGATTACTAAAGTATGAAACAATTGCTTGGCTTGTCATCGGGGTTGTGCATGATGAGAGCATTCTTGTGTGATGAAAATGGAGCATGACCAAACTATATGATTTTGTAGGGATGAACTTTCTTTGGCCATGTTATTTTGAGAAGACATGATTGCTTACTTAGTATGCTTGAAGTATTATTATTTTTATGTCAATATTAAACTTTTGTCTTGAATCTTATGGATCTGAACATTCATTCCAAAATAAAGAGAATTACATGGATAAATATGTTAGGTAGCATTCCACATCAAAAATTCTGTTTTTATCATTTACCTACTCGAGGACGAGCAGGAATTAAGCTTGGGGATGTTGATACGTCTCCAACGTATCTATATTTTTTTATTGTTCCATGCTATTATATTATCAACCTTGGATGTTTTATATGCATTTATATGTTATTTTATATGATTTTTGGGACTAACCTACTAACCTAGAGCCCAGTGCCAGTGCCAGTTTCTGTTTTTTCCTTGTTTTAGAGTATCGCAAAAAAGGAAAATCAAACGGAGTCCAATTGACCTGAAACTTCACGAAACTTATTTTTGGACCAGAAGAAGCCCACGGAGTATCGGAGATGGACCAGGAGAGTCCCGAGCTGCCCACGAGGGTGGGGCGCCCCCTGCCTCGCGGATAGCTCGGAGATCCACCGACGTACTTCTTCCTCCCATATATACCCAGATACCCTAAAAACATCCAGGAGCACAATAGATCAGGAGTTCCACCGCCAGAAGCCCCTATAGCCACCAAAAACCAATCTAGACCCGTTCCGGCACCCTGCCGGAGGGGGGAATCCCTCTCCAGTGGCCATCCTCATCATCCCGGTGCTCTCCATGATGAGGAGGGAGTAGTTCTCCCTCGGGGCTGAGGGTATGTACCAGTAGCTATGTGTTTGATCTCTCTCTCTCTCTCTCTCGTGTTCTTGAGGTGGTACAATCTTGATGTATCGCGAGCTTTGCTATTATAGTTGGATCTTATGATGTTTCTCCCCCTCTACTTTCTTGTAATGGATTGAGTTTTCCCTTTGAAGTTATCTTATCGGATTGAGTCTTTAAGGATTTGAGAACACTTAATGTATGTCTTGCGTGGGATACCTGTGGTGACAATGGGGTATTCTATGATCCACTTGATGTATGTTTTGGTGATCAACTTGCGGGTTCCGTGACCTTGGGAATCTATGCATAGGGGTTGGCACACGTTTTCGTCTTGACTCTCCAGTAGAAACTTTGGGGCACTCTTTGAGGTTCTATGTGTTGGTTGAATAGATGAATCTGAGATTGTGTGATGCATATCATATAATCATACCCATAGATACTTGAGGTGACATTGGAGTATCTAGGTGACATTAGGGTTTTGGTTGATTTGTGTCTTAAGGTGTTATTCTAGTACGAACTCTAGGGCTATTTGTGACACTTATAGGAATAGCCCAACGGATTGATTGGAAAGAATAACTTTGAGGTGGTTTTGTACCCTACCATGATCTCTTTGTTTGTTCTCCGCTATTAGTGACTTTGGAGTGACTCTTTGTTGCATGTTGAGGGATAGTTATGTGATCCAATTATGTTATTATTGTTGAGAGAACTTGCACTAGTGAAAGTATGAACCCTAGGCCTTATTTCTTACCATTGCAATACCGTTTACGCTCACTTTTATCATTAGTTACCTTGCTGTTTTTATATTTTCATATTACAAAAACCTATATCTACTATCCATATACCACTTGTATCACAATCTCTTCGCCAAACTAGTGCACCTATACAATTTACCATTGTATTGGGTGTGTTGGGGACACAAGAGACTCTTTGTTATTTGGTTGTGGGGTTGCTTGAGAGAGACCATCTTCATCCTACGCCTCCTACGGATTGATAAACCTTAGGTCATCCACTTGAGGGAAATTTGCTACTGTCCTACAAACCTCTGCACTTGGAGGCCCAACAACGTCTACAAGAAGAAGGTTGTGTAGTAGACATCAAGCTCTTTTCTGGCGCCGTTGCCGGGGAGGTGAGTGCTTGAAGGTATATCTTTAGATCTTGCAATCGAGTCTTTTAGTTTCTTGTTTTATCACTAGTTTAGTTTATAAAAGAAAACTACAAAAAAGGAATTAAGTTTGCCTCTTACACTTCATCTTTTTAATATCTTTCGTGAGTATGATGGAAAGGAAAATTGTGCCAAAGTGTTAGAAGAAGAATGCATTAAAATGTTTGGCACTAAATCTTTGAATGATGAGCCTGATTGCAATGTTGTTACTATGAACTCCTTGAATATCCATAGTACTAATGATGATTGCACTAGTTATGATGAAAATGTCTCCTATAAACATGTCAATTTTTGTGGAGTGCATTGGGTTTGCAAGTACACACCAAATAGGGAAGATAGATATTGCAAGAGGCATAAGTACTTAGAAACTAAATGGTTGCAAGAAAGGCTAGATGTTTGTGCTGAAAATTTAATTTTTCTTAGCCTTACTTGTGAACTTTGCAATGAACGTGATCATTTCAGTACCCAATGCAAGTTGTTTCATGATCGTATCGTGTCCAAAAATTGTGATGACTTGATTTCTCTTGCACATCATAATGAACTTAGTTTGTTCTTGGTTTATGAATAAATGAAACATATAACTGAGGTTACTCCAGAATTTTCCCTTTATAGAGTTCTTAATTTTTATCTAGAAGAAATTTATATGTATTGTGCAGTGAATTGCATTGAAAATCCTTATATTGCCAATTACATAAAGAAAAGAAAACAAATAGAAGATGAAGAGAATACTAATGAAAGGGAAGAGACTTCCCAATATCCTCCTATTATTTCTTATGATGAATCAGGTAACGAGGAGGAGCCTTCTATTCAACCAATATCATTAGTAAGGAGCTCGAAAAAGAGGATTGAACCCACACATGATGTGGTGAAGAATAAGAAGAAAAGAAAAAGGAAGAGAGGTAAAAAGATATCTCTCCCAAATAATGCTGCTCCTATTACTGTTGTGCCTCATGAAAATATAATTGTGGAAGATGATGCACTTGATGATGATCTCGTTATGCCTATTGCTTGTTGGGATGATTATGATTGGGAAGATATTGATACTTCTTATGATCTCGAAAATCTTTTTGGCACTTGCTTGGAAGAATATGATAATTGCTATACTATTGGTACTATCCATAATATTAATGATGAGGGTGATTATGCTTATGATATGAAAAGGCCCAAGCTTGGGGATGCTACGTTTGATGAAGATGATGTTTTTGAGAATATATTTGCTGCAATTAATGTTTGTCCCAAGCTTGGGGATGCTACGTTTAATGAAGATGATATTTTCAGCCTCCCAAGTTTTGATATGCAAATTTGTTATGATGATAGCATGCCTCCTACTTATGATGATTATAATTATGAAAGTGGATTTGGAGAGGTCATGACTTTATTTAGTAATGATTCCACTATCTTGGAAGAGGTTTCAATTGATTATGATGAGAACAAAGTTGCTACTTATGATGATTAGTGTGATGACACTTATGCTATAAAAAGTAGTGATGATTATATTTATAAAACTTGTCATGCTTATGATTACCCTTTTTCTGAACATTACTCTTTTAATATGGAAACAATTTATAGTATTCGAGTCTCTTATGATACTCCCACTATTCCGAATGAGAAGAATTTTGCTTATGTGGAGAGTAATAAAATCTCTATGCTTGTAGATCATGAAAAGAATGCTTTATGCAATAGTTGTATTGTTGAATTCATTCATGATGCTACTGAAAATTATTATGAGGGAGGAATATATGCTTATAGGAGTTGCAATAATATCAAGTTTCCATTCTATGTGCTTAAAGTTTTGAAGTTATGCTTGTTTTACCTTCCTATGTGTAACATCCCAAAATTCTAAATTTTGGAATGTTATTATAAATAGATAGATTTGCTTGATTGTGGTGTGATTGATTGAGTGAAATTCGGAACTTTTGAAAGTCAAATGAGAGGGAATAAAAGGACTTTCCCAAACTTTCATTTTTTTATGATCTCTGTGAATTCAAATTCTTTTCATCACCAAACCCTGGAGAGAAGATGACATGACTTCTTCCATTTTTTTAAATGACAAGGGGTGTTGAAAATATTTGAATTTCATTTGAGAACATTTCCAATTCTGAAACTTTATGCAACTCAATGATTTTCACGAGAGAAGATAAAATGACTTCTTCAAATTATATGAAATATGAGTTGGGAGTTTCAAAGAAACTCAAATTCAAAATCCAT
Organism: Triticum urartu; assembly: GCF_056163025.1. NCBI lineage: Eukaryota > Viridiplantae > Streptophyta > Magnoliopsida > Poales > Poaceae > Triticum > Triticum urartu. The sequence continues at coordinate 120,244,838 of NC_141873.1, forward strand.
TGAAATTATTTTTCAATTTGGGTTATTTTGAGTTTTATTCAAATTATTTTCTCCAAAAACAAAATACATGGAAAATAGGGTAGCATGATTCCCTACAATAGAAAATTGGAGAAAAATTTATTTGAAATCATTTCGGTATTTTTAAAATGATTTTTATTGGATTTTATTAGACCAGTAGCACTCTTTCAATTATCTGAATTTGCGTGGATTTTATTTGGAATTATAAAAATGCCCATGTTGTAGAAAATCTTTTTCTGCAAATTTTGGTATATTATATGCCTATATAATATTTTAGTTATTATGTTTTTTATTTTAGTTTAGTTAAAAAAACCTTCCACCGAACTGGGCCGGCCCAGCCAACCGGCCAGGCCACGGCCCAGCCCGACGCCCGCGTGCCCCCGGCCTCCCAAGCGGGACTCCGCCCGTCGCACGCCGCAGCGCCACCATGGCCGTTGTCCCCGCCTCGGACTCCGCGCCCGCCGCCTTTGCCTTACCCCTCCTCCAAGGCCACCTCCTCCCCTCCCCTATAAAGCCGCGCCCACCGCCCCTCTCTCTCTCTTTTCCCCGCTGCTCGCCTGCAAGCGCGGAACCACCGCAGCCGCCGCCGCCGTCGGCGAGTTTCGCCGCCGCAACTGCGCCCTGCCGCCTCTCCTCCCCGCATCCGCGTCGCGCCCCTCCGCCGCCTTGCCGCGCGCCCGCATCCGCGCCGCGCCGCTCTCTCGTCGGAGCCGCTTCGCGTCGCTGCTGCCGCGCCGGAGCTCGCCGTCGCCGCTGTCCCGCCTCGCTGGAGAAAAACCACCACCGCCACCGGTTCATCTCACGCGACCGGTACAAACCGAGAAAACCCGCCGGTTTTTTTATATATATAGTTCGGTTTTTCTTTTAGTACGGTTTAATTCTTTTGGTTTTGTTATATAGCGAGCGTTCACCCGTTTAGATCTGTAGCGAACAGTTTTCGTCCTTTAAGCATTCTGTAGCGAATGTTCGTTTGGTAGCGTTTCTTTTTTTCTTTTTATTTTAGATTCCGGCCAAGGACTTATCTGTGATGATTTTCTTTATAGTTTAGTCCCTGTTCTTAAATGACCACATCTTTTCGCTCGTTTGTCCAAATCCAACGAAACCAACGCCCACGTCTTCGTTATGATCCCGTCTATCCAGATAAGCAACTTAAACATGTTTTTGAAAATTTTAAAATTTGAATTAGATCTTATTTGTATTCAAGCTTCGTTTGATCATAACTTGAGTTTCGTAGCTCCGTTTGAGTTGATTCTTTTTGCAAATCGAAGCTCTTGACCTGAACTTTCTGATAAGGCCAAATTCACATAATTTTGGTACTGTTAGAAATTGTTTTATGTTGCAAGAGTTATTTTCTTGGTTTCGAAGTTTTCTGAATCGTCTTCTTCGATCTTTCTGATATTTTGAGTGGTTGCTTATGTGTGGTTACTATTGCTTGCTTACGATAGATTGACCGGAGTGTGACGAGTAGAACTATCAAGAGTTATGAGTGCAAATCATCTTCATCAACATTGCAGGCAAGTTCACACTTTGATCATATCCCTTTTCATACCCAGTTTTTATGCATTAGTCTCAACCCTCAAACATTGCATGAGTAGGATTGATAACATGTGGGTATTGGGAAGTAGTTGATGAGGTAGGAACCTATTGCCCTGCATTCAAACCTTGGGAGTTACTATTACGTTATGCTTATAGTGCCATGCTATGCTCGTAGACGTGGATTGGGTTTTGAGAGTATTCATGATGGATGTGAGATTGTTAATTAATGGTTTACTTAAGGTGGCAACTTAAACACACATCTGGGTGGATTGAGGTACCTGGGTATTCCAGGATTGCCTGTCTAGGCACCTGGGTAGACCAAGATGGCCTGTTTTTTATGGACCGCCACCCAGGATCAAAGGGATCATGAGATTATTCATACTAGAAACTTCTGTGTGCAGCCACAAGCTATTATGGGCTATAGCATAGTTGATTAAGTCGTGCGAACTCTTACAGGGTAGAATACCAGATGTAGGGGAAAGTAGGTGTAACGGTCTATCCATCGTAAGGTGCTAGCGCTTCTGAAAGACTATGTCTCGGTCATCCGTCTTCTCAAACACCATGTAGTGCGAGAAACCAAACGGAGGCGATCGAGTCTTGTGGGGAAAAGTGCGCAAACCTCTGTAGAGTGTATAAACTAATCATGATTAGCCGTGTCCCCGGTTATGGACGTCTTGAGTATCTAGTACCTGGATTATCATGTGAATCTCATCACGTTACTTTAAATTAAGTTTGTTGGGTTTAATGATGTTATTTAATTGGGATTGAGAATGCTGTCAACCATTCTCAATGTTCAACAACCACCATGATAGTTAAATAAAATTTATTCCTTTGCAGTAGGGAAAAATTGGCTTTACGCAAAACTATAACCATAGAGCTTTTCCACCAGCCAAATATGCATGTAGTGATAGCCTTTATTCATCATTCTCTATGGTGTGAATTTGCCAGTACATTCAATGTACTGACCCTTTGTGGCTGCAACATCTCATGTTGCAGGATTATCTTACGATGAGTAAGTGATACGTTAGGGTTACGATTTCTACACTCAACTTTGCCGTTGGTGTTGATGGGAATCCACAACCTTGTTACTTCCGCTATTTGGATTGAGGTAATAGTATTTACGTTACTTTAAACATGTGATTTACCTCTGTTATAAATCCTCGAGTATTGTGTGTGTCAGCATACCGATCCAGGGATGACACTTAAGCATAGAGACTTGATCCATTCGGGTCGGGTCGCTACAAGATGGTATCAGAGCACATGTTGACTGTAGGACGTGACCCTAGAAACTGGCAAGCCCATAGCAAAGATTTTTCTCTACAACTTTCCCTTTCAAAAAGATCTTTTACATCTCTTCTCTTCTAAGCTTATTCAAAAATTCCCTTTAGTGAGACCATACCCTTTTCCCCTTTTGACCACTCGAGGATTCGACTGATGAGACCACTCCAAGAAGTACAAGATATTGGACAACTAAGACCGCTTCAGAAGGAAGAGGATTTTACTGTGCATCTGAATAATGGAAACTACAATGGTTGAAGACCGAAGACAAGGAGAATTTGAAGGCTCTGAAGAATTCCCAGATTTGTATGACCTAGGAAGGCTACCCTTTTGGAACTTGGCAGACTATGAAAGTTGTCAATACCCGAGATCAAGGTGTATCGGAGAAAGACTGAACCAAGGAGTTAAAAACTTAAAGTTTTGTCAAGAAAACCCTAAGGCAGGAGATATCAACTATGGAAGATAGCTCATGGCAATGACAAGGGCAGAAACACGGTTATCCGTGATGTCATCACCACTAATACTATGGTCACCGAGCTGAGCTAAACATGCATTTCTTCAGAAGGATGGGATGGTATAAGGCTGATGGAGCATCTATCAGCAAAGGATGCAGTTTTAACCTTAGCTGGTGTATCACCAGGATCTAGAGAATTACATCAGGAATTTTAAGATGGACCCGCGGGAAGCCGTATTTTGACAAGGAAGCATTTCGTGAAGAACTTAGGTCCACGAAGCTGAAGTAGCCAAGCTGGAGGAGCAAAACCTCGAGATACCGGAGATTCATCAGGAACTGAAGGACAGTAGGACCATGGTTCATGCGAAGGATGTTGAAACCAGAAGTTTGGAATGCAACTCCAGAATATTAAAGGACATCACGAGAGACTTCACGTCAATAGAGTTGATCTGGCAAAAGAACTTGAGAAAGACAAGCATGATCGGAAGAAGCCATTGGAGGCATGAACAAGGCTTGAAGAGTTTGGAGGCGTTGAAGATTTATTGACCTTTAGAAGACCAAACCCTTGTTATATACCTACGTTAGATGCGACATTTGCGAGCTGTCATTTGTTTGATGCTTTTCCTGACAGCCACAAATAAAATCTGTCTTTTCAAAACTTTTGTTTATATTATGTGTATCCCTCTCTATATCTCTTATCTCACCCCAAACCCATGGACCCAATAGAGGGTGAATGGAGATGAACTCATGTTTTCCTGGACCGATAAGTCAATTGGAGATGGACCAATGGATTCAGAACATGGAGGATCACATGGAGAATAACCCTATAGTTGGAAATGATATGACCCAGCATGCTCCTCAGTGCTTTGAAAGAGGTGCTGCTACTTGGTGGAGGATATACCAAACCATGAATGGATGGCAAGGAGTAACCACTTGGAGAGAATTTAAGTTGACTATGCCAAAGCCTCGGCTTGTGTCCCAGAAGTTGAGGCCTTATGGAAAGGATATGAAGAAACCTTGTGCATGCAAGATTTGTGGAGAAATAGGACACACCCATAAAGAACACAAGGATGAATGCCCTAATTGTGAAGGAAGTCACCCAGTTGAAGAATGCCCAACTAGGCAGATTACTTGTTTCTTGTGTGAAGGGATTTCCCACTATCCTACTCAGTGTCACATTTACCCCATGGTACGAAGGACCGTACAACAGAAGAAAGAAGTAAATAAAGGAGCCCTTATGGAAATTTTAGAAGAACCCGTGATGAAGGAAGATGTGGAGGACACACCTAAAAAGGACCCAAGTAAACCCTGCACTAAGTCTTGCTATTCATGTGGAGAAGAAGGTCACATCTCCCAAAATTGTTTGAATGGGGATCTAGTAGAATTCCCGACAGAGGAAGTAGAGTATGACCCACAAGAAATAGAAGCCATGATTGGCATGGAAAGGTCCAGGAAGAGAAGCAGATTGGATTCCAGGAAGGACCTGAGTCATATCACCTATTACAGGTGCAAGGAGTCAGGGCACTACCTCAACAATTGCCCAAAAAGGAAACCTCGATACTTGTCAGAAGTAATATGTTTTAGTTGTAATGGAGCAGGGCACTTTGCCAGAGAATGCCCTAAGGAGAAGGAAACTTGTGCTAGATAGTTGAGTTTGCAACAAAAGAAATGGAGTAGTAGAAGTGAGAACATTTTCTTTTATATTAAGGTGTTGAGTTGAGACATGTAATGGAAAAGCGAGAGATTGTAATCACTTGAAATGAATAAAGTTAGCATCATTGGTACTGATATGGATCTTATGAGTTGTTACTCTATGAAGAAGAATTTTGGCCATTCTGAGGATATGAGAAATATGGTCTATGGAAGATTTGTGCATTTTAAGGGTGGTAGTACCCTGTAAGAACCATTGACCCTTGGAAAAGATAAGGATACTCCACTGAGTGGATTTCGGACAAAATTAATACGAGTTTTGTCTCAGTATGTGTGATACCCCAAGAGTGTGTGGGATGAAGTTGGAGACCGTCAGTTGTTTGGACCAAATGTGATCAAGGAGTTAGAAGAGAATGTTAAGTTGATTCGAGATAGACTGAAGGTAGCTCAGTCCAGGCAGAAGAGTTATGCAGACTTAAAAATGCAAGGAGGTAGTCTATGAAATTGGAGACAGAGCATGTCTTCATGTGTTCCCTCTGCGAGGAATTAAATGATTTGGAGTTAAGGGAAAATTAGCCCCGAGATTTGTAGGACATACTGAATTTTGGAGCGTATGAGAGAAGTGGCCAACAAGTTGGAGTCATCCGAAGGACTGTCAGGAGTTCATGATGTGTTTCACGTTTCCCAGTTGAAGAAGTGACATGCAGAGATGGCCAATATTCCCCTGTAAGGACGCTTGACCCTGGAAAGGTATGTTCCACGAAGTGGAATATGGATTTCATAAGTATAAGTTTTCATTTCGGTATGAGGGATATCCCACGAGGATGAAGAGATGAATTACTATCGGATATAAAAGAGGTATGATGTTGGAAATATGGATCAATGGAAATTCCATGATGAGTCTGAGTAATCACGTCTTAGTTTGGTGCTAATAGAAGGAAGGCAGACAGTACAATTGGATGGATTTAAGTATGCTAGGAAGCTAGAAGTTGGAAGTTGGAAAATGATCAGTTGCCCGATGATAAGTTCAAAGGACTACAAGTGATGAGATGGGCCATAACCCACAGGCCCCAGGACCTGCCAAGAAGCAAGCACATTCTTGCTGAAGGAAAAACCCTGGAGGAAGATACGACGTTTATCGGCAAACGATTTTATAGGAGTAACGCAAAACCTGAGAGTTGTGAAGGAATGATAGATGTTTGTTTGGCTTGCAGAATCAATGGATTATTCCGAACGCAGTTCCTGGACAAGAGAAATTCTGCAATGCTTGTGAGGATGACTGAGTGTTAGTATGTGAGATTCGCTAAACTGTATGCATGGTAATGATTTGGGTGCGGGATGGATTGATCACCATACCGACTTACTCTTATTATTCGCCTTGCTATATGGGATGGTAAATCTGAGTGACTTACGTATAGTAGAGAGACGGCGATATTAAACCTTGTTTAAGCCTTAGAATGGTATAGGTATTTTTTCCCTTGTACAAGGCAGCTTTGCCAACCGTAGGTTATACGGTGAGGATCAACCCAGACCCATTTCCTGCAGGAGAAACCACAAATGGTTGACCACCATGAGATATCGATAGTTGTTTAGTAATGGCGCCAGACCCGTCAGCTAAGAAGACCCAGTCATGGAAGAACCTTAGCAAGATGAAAGGACAGAAAAATTGTGGTAAAGGTTATGCCACTACCGGAAGAGCCCGGATAAGGAATTATCCTGAAGATCTAAGAAGACCGACACTATTAACAATATGAATGGAGTATATGAGTTTTGATGGAACCGTAACCATGCTTCTAACGGTGGTAGCACCCCAGACCCCGGTGATGATCGATGGATTTTGAGAAGACCCCAAACCCTAACCTTTTTCTTGCTAGCCTCTCCGAATCTCGAGGACGAGATTCATTTTAAGGGTGGTAGGTTTGTAACATCCCAAAATTCTAAATTTTGGAATGTTATTATAAATAGATAGATTTGCTTGATTGTGGTGTGATTGATTGAGTGAAATTCGGAACTTTTGAAAGTCAAATGAGAGGGAATAAAAGGACTTTCCCAAACTTTCATTTTTTTATGATCTCTGTGAATTCAAATTCTTTTCACCACCAAACCCTGGAGAGAAGATGACATGACTTCTTCCATTTTTTTTAAATGACAAGGGGTGTTGAAAATATTTGAATTTCATTTGAGAACATTTCCAATTCTGAAACTTTATGCAACTCAATGATTTTCACGAGAGAAGATAAAATGATGCTTCAAATTATATGAAATATGAGTTGGGAGTTTCAAAGAAACTCAAATTCAAAATCCATTGAAATTATTTTTCAATTAGGGTTATTTGAGTTTTATTCAAATTATTTTCTCCAAAAACAAAATACATGGAAAATAGGGTAACATGGTTCCCTACAATAGAAAATTGTAGAAAAATTTATTTGAAATCATTTCGGTATTTTTAAAATGATTTTTATTGGATTTTATTAGACCAGTAGCACTCTTTCAATTATCTGAATTTGCGTGGATTTTATTTGGCATTACAAAAATGCCCATGTTGTAGAAAATCTTTTTCTGCAAATTTTGGTATATTATATGCCTATATAATATTTTAGTTATTTTTTTTATTTTAGTTCAGTGAAAAAAACCTTCCGCCGAACTGGGCCGACCCAGCCAACCGGCCAGGCCACGGCCCAGCCCGACGCCCGCGCGCCCCCGGCCTCCCGAGCGGGACTCCGCCCATCGCACGCCGCCTCGCCGCCATGTCCGCCGTCCCTGCCTCGGACTTCGCGCCCGCCGCCTTTGCCTTACCCCTCCTCCAAGGCCACCTCCTCCCCTCCCCTATAAAGCCGCTCCCGCCGCCCCTCTCTCTCTCTTTTCCCCGCTGCTCGCCTGCATGCGCGGAACCACCGCAGCCATCGCCGCCGTCGACGAGTTTCCCCGCCGCAACTACGCCCTGCCGCCTCTCCTCCCTGCATCCGCCTCGCGCCCCTCCGCCGCCTTGCCGCGCGCCCGCATCCGCGCCGCGCCGCTCTCTCGCCGGAGCCGCTTGCGTCGCTGCTGCCGCGCCGGAGCTCGCCGTCGCCGCTGTCCCGCCTCGCCGGAGAAAAATCGCCGCCGCCACCGGTTCATCTCACGCGACCAGTATAAACCGAGAAAACCCGGCGGTTTATATATATATATATAGTTCGGTTTTTCTTTTAGTACGGTTTAATTCTTTTGGTTTTGTTATATAGCGAGCGTTCACTCGCTTAGATCTGTAGCGAATAGTTTTCGTCCTTTAAGCGTTCTGTAGCGAACGTTCATTTGGTAGCGTTTCTTTTTTTCTTTTTATTTTAGATTCTGGCCAGGGACTTATCTGTGATGATTTTCTTTACAGTTTAGTCCCTGTTCTTCAAACGACCACATCTTTTCGCTCGTTTGTCCAAATCCAACGAAACCAACGCCCACGTCTTCGTTATGATCTCCTCTATCCAGATAAGCACCTTAAACATGTTTTTGAAAAGTTTAAAATTTGAATTAGATCAGATTTGTATTCAAGCTTCGTTTGATCATAACTTGAGTTTTGTAGCTCCGTTTGAGTTGATTCTTTTTGCATATCGAAGCTCTTGACCTGAACTTTCTGATAAGGCCAAATTCACATAATTTTGGTACTATTAGAAATTGTTTTATGTTGCAAGAGTTATTTTCTTGGTTTTGAAGTTTTCCGAATCGTCTTCTTCGATCTTTCTGATATTTTGAGTGATTGCTTATGTGTGGTTACTATTGTTTGCTTAGGATAGATTGACCAGAGTGTGACGAGTAGGACTATCAAGAGTTATGAGTGCGAATCATCTTCATCAACATTGCAGGCAAGTTCACACTTTGATCATACCCCTTTTCATACCCAGTTTTTATGCATTAGTCTCAACCCTCAAACATTGCATGAGTAGGATTGATAACATGTGGGTATTGGGAAGTAGTTGATGAGGTAGGGACCTATTGCCCTGCATTCAAACCTTGGGAGTTACTATTACATTATGCTTATAGTGCCATGCTATGCTCGTAGACGTGGATTGGGTTTTGAGAGTATTCATGATGGATGTGAGATTGTTAATTAATGGTTTACTTAAGGTGGCAACTTAAACACACATCTGGGTGGATTGAGGTACCTGGGTATTCCAGGATTGCCTGTCTAGGCACCTGGGTAGACCAGGATTGCCTGTTTTTTTATGGACCGCCACCTAGGCTCAAAGGGATCATGAGATTATTCATACTAGAAACTTCCGTGTGCAGCCACAAGCTATTATGGGCTCTAGCATAGTTGATTAAGTCATGCGAACTCTTACAGGGTAGATAGCAGATGTGGGGGAAAGTAGGTGTAACGGTCTATCCATCGTAAGGTGCTAGCGCTTCTGAAAGACTATGTCTCGGTCATCCATCTTCTCAAACACCATGTAGTGCGAGAAACCAAACGGAAGCGATTGAGTCTTGTGGGGAAAAGTGCGCAAACCTCTGCAGAGTGTATAAACTAATCATGATTAGCCGTGTCCCGGTTATGGACGTCTTGAGTATCTAGTACCTGGATTATCATGTGAATCTCATCACGCTACTTTAAATTAAGTTTGTTGGGTTTGATGATGTTATTTAATTGGGATTGAGAATGCTGTCAACCATTCTCAATGTTCAACAACCACCATGATAGTTAAATAAAATTTATTCCTTTGCAGTAGGGAAAAATTGCCTTTACGCAAAACTATAACCATAAAGCTTTTGCACCAGCCAAATATGCATGTAGTGATAGCCTTTATTCATCATTCTCTATGGTGTGAATTTTCCAGTACATTCAATGTACTGACCCTTTGTGGCTGCAACGTCTCATGTTGCAGGATTATCTTACGACGAGTAAGTGATACGTTAGGGTTACGATTTCTACACACAACTTTGCCGTTGGTGTTGATGGGAATCCACAACCTTGTTACTTCCGCTATTTGGATTGAGGTAATCGTATTTACGTTACTTTAAACATGTGATTTACCTCTGTTATAAATCCTCGAGTACTGTGTGTGTCAGCATACCGATCCAGGGATGACACTTAAGCATAGAGACTTGATCCATTCGGGTCGGGTCGCTACACTATGCAAGTTGATTATTGTTCCCATAAGTTGTTTTCTCACAAAATACCTATGCATAGGAAGTGGGTTAGACTTAAATGTGCTAGTCATATTCTTCAAGATGCTCTCTTTATGTTACAATCCTTATCTTTTATGTGAGCATCATTGAAATCATCATGCCTAGCTAGGGGCGTTAAACGATAGCGCTTGTTGGGAGGCAACCCAATTTTATTTTTATTCCTTGCTTTTTGTTCCTGTTTAGTAATAAATATTTCATCTAGCCTGTGTTATGGTTGTGTTATTTGTCTTTAATTAGTGTTTGTGCCAAGTAGAACCTTTGGGAAGACTTGGGGAAAGTCTTTGCGATCATGCTGTAAAAAACAGAAACTTAACGCCCACGAGAATTGCTGCCATTTTTTATTGGAGAGTTCTATTTAGTTAATTATTTTTGAAGATGATTAATAGATAAGTTCCTCATGTCCAGAACTTTATTTGAGACTTTTATGAGTTCCAGAAGTATACGTTTGATCCAGATTACTACAGACTGTTCTGTTTTTGACAGATTCTGTTTTCTATGTGTAGTTTGCTTATTTTGATGAATCTATGGCTAGTAAATTAGTTTATAAACCATAGAGAAGTTGTAATACAGTAGGTTTAACACCAATATAAATAAATAATGAGTTCATTACAGTACATTGAAGTGGTGTTTTTCTTTCTTTTGCTAACGAAGCTCATGAGTTTTCTCTTAAGTTTTGTGTTGTGAAGTTTTCAAGTTTTGGGTAAAGATTCGATGGGCTATGGAATAAGGAGTAGCAAGAGCCTAAGCTTGGGGATGCCCAAGGCACCCCAAGGCAAAATTCAAGGACAACCAAAAGCCTAAGCTTGGGGATGCCCCGGAAGGCATCCCCTCTTTCGTCTTCGTTCATCGGTAACTTTACTTGGAGCTATATTTTTATTCACCACATGATATGTGTTTTACTTGGAGTGTCATTTTATTTACTTTTGTTTTGCTTGCTGTTTGAATAAAATACCAAGATCTGAAATTCTTAAATGTTAGAGAGTCTTCATATAGTTGCATGATTATTCGACTACTCATTGATCTTCACTTATATCTTTCGGAGTAGTTTGTCATTTGCTCTAGTGCTTCACTAATATCTTTTTAGAGCACGGTGGTGGTTTTATTTTGAAGAATTAGATGAACTCTCGTGCTTCACTTGTATTATTTTGAGATTCTTTAGAACAGCATGGTAGTTAGCTTTGGTTATGAAACTAGTCCTAATATAATGGGCATCCAAGAGGGATATAATAAAAACATTCATATAAGTGCATTGAATACTAAGAGAAGTTTGATACTTGATAATTGTTTTGAGATATGGAGATAGTGATATTAAAGTTGTGCTAGTTGAGTAGTTGTGAATTTGAGAAATACTTGTGTTGAAGTTTGCAAGTCCCGTAGCATGCACGTATGGTAAACATTGTGTAACAAATTTGAAACATGAGGTGTTATTTGATTGTCCTCCTTATGAGTGGCGGACAGGGACGAGCGATGGTCTTTTCCTACCAATCTATCCCCCTAGGAGCATGCGCGTAATACTTGGTTTTTGTTGACTTGTAGATTTTTGCAATAAGTATGTGAGTTCTTTATGACTAATGTTGATTCCATGGATTATACGCACTCTTACCCTTCCATCATTGCTAGCCTCTTCGGTACCGTGCATTGCCCTTTGTCACATTGAGAGTTGGTGCAAACTTCGCCGGTGCATCCAAACCCCGTGATATGATACGCTCTATCACACATAAACCTCCTTATATCTTCCTCAAAACAGCCACCATAGCTACCTATTATGGCATTTCCACAGCAATTCCGAGATATATTGCCATGCAACTTTCCACCGTTCCGTTTATTATGACACGCATCATCATTGTCATATTGCTTACCATGATCATGTAGTTGACATAGTATTTGTGGCAAAGCCACCGTTCATAATTCTTTCATACATGTCACTCTTGGTTCATTGCATATCCCGATAGACCGGCGGAGGCATTCATATAGAGTCATACCTTGTTCTAGTATCGAGTTGTAATCATTGAGTTGTAAATAAATAGAAGTGTGATGATCATCATTTAATAGAGCATTGTCCCAAGGCCCCAAAACAAGAGAAATGAAAAGGGACAATGCTACTATCTTTTTTTCCACACTTGTGCTTCAAAGTAGCACCATGATCTTCATGATAGAGAGTCTCTTGTTTTGTCACTTTCATATACTAGTGGGAAATTTTCATTATAGAACTTGGCTTGTATATTCCAATAATGGGCCTTCTCAAGTGCCCTAGGTCTTCGTGAGCAAGCAAGTTGGATGCACACCCACTTAGTTTCTTTTGTTGAGCTTTCATGCATTTATAGCTCTAGTGCATCTGTTGCATGGCAATCCCTACTCCTTGCATTAACATCAATTGATGGGCATCTCCCTAGCCCATTGATTAGCCGCGTCGATGTGAGACTTTCTCCTTTTTGTCTTCTCCACATAACCCCCTCATTATATTCTATTCCACCCATAGTGTTATATCCATGGCTCACACTCATGTATTGCGTGAAAGTTGAAAAAAGTTTGAGATTACTGAAGTATGAAATAATTGCTTGGCTTGTCATCGGGGTTGTGCATGATGAGAGCATTCTTGTGTGACGAAAATGGAGCATGACCAAACTATATGATTTTGTAGGGATGAACTTTCTTTGGCCATGTTATTTTGAGAAGACATGATTGCATAGTTAGTATGCTTGAAGTATTATTATTTTTATGTCAATATTAAACTTTTGTCTTGAATCTTATGGATCTGAACATTCATGCCAAAATGAAGAGAATTACATGGATACATATGTTAGGTAGCATTCCACATCAAAAATTCTGTTTCTATCATTTACCTACTCAAGGACGAGCAGGAATTAAGCTTGGGGATGCTGATACGTCTCCAACGTATCTATAATTTTTGATTGTTCCATGCTATTATATTATCAACCTTGGATGTTTTATATGCATTTATATGCTATTTTATATGATTTTTGGGACTAACCTATTAACCTAGAGCCCAGTGCCAGTTTCTGTTATTTCCTTGTTTTAGAGTATCGCAGAAAAGGAAAATCAAACGGAGTCCAATTAACTTGAAACTTCACGAAACTTATTTTTGGACCAGAAGAAGTCCACGGAGTATCGGAGATGGACCAGGAGAGTCCCGGGCTGCCCACGAGGGTGGGGGCGCCCCCCCCTAGGCGCGTCCCCCTGCCTCGTGGACAGCCCGGAGATCCACCGACGTACTTCTTCCACCCATATATACCCATATACCCTAAAAACATCCAGGAGCACAATAGATCAGGAGTTCCCCCACCAGAAGCCTCCATAGCCACCGAAAACCAATCTAGACCCGTTCCGGCACCCTGCCGGAGGGGGGAATCCCTCTCCGATGGCCATCTTCATCATCCCGGTGCTCTCCATGACGAGGAGGGAGTAGTTCTCCCTCGGGGCTCAGGGTATGTACCAGTAGCTATGTGTTTGATCTTTCTCTCTCTCTCTCGTGTTCTTGAGGTGGTACAATCTTGATGTATCGCGAGCTTTGCTATTATAGTTGGATCTTATGATGTTTCTCCCCCTCTACTTTCTTGTAATGGATTGAGTTTTCCCTTTGAAGTTATCTTATCGGATTGAGTCTTTAAGGATTTGAGAACACTTGATGTATGTCTTGCGTGGGATACCTGTGGTGACAATGGGTATTCTATGATCCACTTGATGTATGTTTTGGTGATCAACTTGCGGGTTCCGTGACCTTGGGAATCTATGCATAGGGGTTGGCACACGTTTTCGTCTTGACTCTCCGGTAGAAACTTTGGGGCACTCTTTGAGGTTCTATGTGTTGGTTGAATAGATGAATCTGAGATTGTGTGATGCATATCGTATAATCATACCCACGGATACTTGAGGTGACATTGGAGTATCTAGGTGACATTAGGGTTTTGGTTGATTTGTGTCTTAAGGTGTTATTCTAGTACGAACTCTAGGGCTATTTGTGACACTTATAGGAATAGCCCAACGGATTGATTGGAAAGAATAAGTTTGAGGTGGTTTCGTACCCTACCATAATCTCTTCGTTTGTTCTCCGCTATTAGTGACTTTGGATTGAATCTTTGTTGCATGTTGAGGGATAGTTATGTGATCCAATTATGTTATTATTGTTGAGAGAACTTGCACTAGTGAAAGTATGAACCCTAGGCCTTATTTCCTAGCATTGCAATATCGTTTACGCTCACTTTTATCATTAGTTACCTTGCTGTTTTTATATTTTCATATTACAAAAACCTATATCTACTATCCATATACCACTTGTATCACAATCTCTTCGCCGAACTAGTGCACCTATACAATTTACCATTGTATTGGGTGTGTTGGGGACACAAGAGACTCTTTGTTATTTGGTTGCAGGGTTGCTTGAGAGAGACCATCTTCATCCTACGCCTCCTACAGATTGATAAACCTTAGGTCATCCACTTGAGGGAAATTTGCTACTGTCCTACAAACCTCTGCACTTGGAGGCCCAACAACGTCTACAAGAAGAAGGTTGTGTAGTAGACATCACCCGCCATTCACCGGACGCTGGACGGCCACTTCCTCGTATGATGTATACATGGTGGATGCACCAAAGGAAAATAGCGGTGACGACAAGGAAGACCCAGTTGAGGATAAACCTTCCGAAATACAGTCCAAGTGCCGGCGTCAGCGGCGCTGCTCTAAGTCATGCCGCAGCAAAGATAGCAACACCGGCACAGGAGAAGATGACACTCCAGAAGGTGCCAAAGAGAACGGGACCTCATCGACACAACAAACGAACAAGATGAACGGGAAGATGCACAGGTTAGCCCTGTTAAACAGGCCACGCACAAAGATTCGGAGGACGATAGTTACCTTCCGCTCTCCAAGGATGAGGTGAGCCTCGGCACCGAAGATTTCATCGTGCCCGAGGAACCTCTTGAACTGGAGCGCTTCAAGCGCCAACTAATAGCCACTGCAAGGAGCCTGAAAAAGAAGAAGAAGCAGCTTCAAGCTGACCAAGATCTGCTCAATGATAAATGGACTGATGTCCTAGTAGCCGAAGAATACGGCCTCAAGCGCCCAACCAAAAGCTACCCAAAGCGTAAATTGCTACCTCAGTTCGACGAGGAGGCGCCGGAGTATATACCACCATCATACAATGCGGCTGACCGACCACCGCGTGGTCGGGACAAAACGACAGCTTATGCTGAACACCAGCCCGCCCCGCCTCGTCACTCAGGCAAAGGTAACTTACACCACGGCCATACATATGACCTCCAGCAAAACCTGAACAATAAAGCAGGACATAGCAGATCAATCAACGGATCGCGAGGACGCGCCTCGACACGTGACAACGGCCACCTGTTCGGACGTGACAAACCCAGTCATGCGCGGGCTGAACACCACAGACGGACTCCATCAGAGCTGCGTCATGATACGGCCCGATATAGAGGCCCCGCACACCCTCATTGCTTCACTAATGAGGTCCTGGACCACAAATTCCCAGAAGGCTTCAAACTAGTGAATATAGAATCATACGATGGAACCACAAACCCCGCAGTGTGGATAGAGGATTTCATTCTCCACATCCATATGGCCCGCTGAGATGATCTCCACGCCATCAAATACCTCCCTCTAAAACTCAAAGGGCCAGCTCGGCATTGGCTAAACAGTCTGCCTGAAAATTCCATTGGCAGCTGGGAGGATTTGGAAGAGGCTTTCCTCGATAACTTCCAAGGTACATATGTTTGACCTCCGGACGCTGATGACTTAAGCCATATAGTTCAATAGCCCAGAGAGTCCGCCAGGAAATTCTGGACAAGGTTTCTAACTAAAAAGAACCAAATCGTTGACCGTCTGGATGCTGAAGCTCTAGCAGCTTTCAAGCATAGCATCCGCAACGAATGACTCGCTCGCCACCTCGGCCAAGAAAAGACAAAATCCATGGCGGCCCTCACGACACTCATGACCTGCTTTTGTGTGGGCGAGGACAGTTGGTTGGCCCGTAGCAAAAACAATGCAAGCGACGCCGGCAGCCCTGAAGTTAAAAGCAACAAAGATAAATCTCGACGCAATAGATACAAGCACCGAAACAACAGTGACAACACCGAGGATACGGCGGTCAACGCCGGATTCAGTGGCTCTAAGTCCGGTCAGCGGAAGAAGCCGTTCCAAAAGAACAATTCAGGCCCATCCAGCTTGGACCGCATACTTGATCGTCCATGCCATATTCACAGCACCCCCGACAAGCCTCCTAATCATACAAATAGAGAGTGCTGGGTTTTCAAACAGGCCGGCAAATTAAACGCCGAGAACAGGGAAAAGGGATCGCAAAGCGAGGACGATGACGAAGATCCACGGCAACCGAACACAGGTGGACAGAAGAAGTTTCCCCCTCAGGTCAAAACGGTGAACATGATATATGCTACCCACATCCCCAAGAGGGAGCACAAGCGTGCGCTCAGGGACGTCTACGCGATAGAGCCAGTCGCCCCAAAATTCAATCCATGGTCATCATGCCCGATCACCTTTGATCGCCGGGATCACCCGACCAGTATCCGTCACGGGGGCTCAGTCGCACTAGTCTTAGACCCAATAATTGACGGGTTTCACCTGACTCGCGTCCTTATGGACGGTGGTAGCAGCCTTAATCTGCTCTATCAGGATACAATGTAGAAAATGGGCATTAGCCCGTCCAGGATCAAGCCTACAAGAACTACCTTTAAAGGAGTCATACCAGGTGTAGAGGCCCGCTATACGGGCTCAATCACATTAGAAGTCGTCTTCGGATCCCCGGACAACTTCCGAAGCGAGGAGTTAATCTTCGATATTGTCCCATTCCGCAGCGGCTATCACGCATTGCTCGGACGAACTGTGTTTGCTCGATTCAACGCAGTACCACACTATGCTTATCTCAACCTCAAGATGCCCGGTCCATGCGGCATCATAACAGTCAATGGAAATACAGAACGCTCTCTCCATACAGAAGAGCACACATCTGCCCTAGCAGCAGAAGTACGAAACGGCCTTCTCAAGCAGAACCTTCATTCGGCCATCGAGCCCTCGGACACCCTTAAGAGGGTCCGAACTACTCTACAGCAGGAGAGCTCGGCTCATCAGGAGCTCAACTAGAAATCCGGCCTCCATCTCAGTCCCGACCAAGCGGTGGCATGCATGTCGCGCGTACATAACTACACACTCAAAATTCCATGGGCATCGATGGAGGCATAGCTAGCTTGTGATCCATGGCATGGCTCAACCGACATTGGATACACACATACTTTCACTTTTGCTTATTTTCTTTTCAAGTTTTAATACTACATGCCCCATCGGGTGGTCTGGTTATCGGTCCTCTTGAAGGAACACACCAAGATGGCGAGGAGCGCAAACATACGTGGACTTTTTAGGTGATTCCGTTAACGATAACTCTACCTGTTTTCCAGGATCCACATACAGGTCTCCCCTGGTTTCGGCATGTTACATAACATGTTGCTTATTGCACTATTTGTATCAATGCGCCTTGACGAACTAATTGCATTACAATGAAAACAGTTTGTAGCTGGAGTTGTAGGACCCCAGTTTTTTACCTTTACGTCTTATCGGTTTTCTTTCTCTCTTTTCTTTTTCAGATTCCTGTGGATAACCCCATCAGGTAGCACCCGTACACTTGGTACGTTTGACGTTTGCCAGGGGCTCTATAGCACTCCACACTATGGCAACAAAAGTCCGAACACTTTCTATAAGTATAGTTCGGCACCCCAAATTTAGCATTATATGCATTGGCTCTGAATCATGTCTTTGGTCAATAGTTAGGTTGCCCGGCTCCTGTGCTTTCTACCCTATGTTCCGCTACATCGGCTAGGGTAGTAAAGGGATAACTACTGCGATTGTGTCCTGGTCTAAACCGGATGAGCACCTCAGTAGAGAAAGCTGAAAACTGACTGTCAAGATGTGGCGAGAGCTAGTCAGCTATTCAGAGGTCTCAAATCGTTGGAGATTTTTCCGCATTTCGCGAAGGATCAGTACTTCTCGATCAGACGCTGACAGCACTCTGGTTCGTATACCAGGGGCTGCGCCTATGTTTTATTATAAAACTCCTATGGCTAAGTGAGCGCGTTCAAGCCGCATAGTTTGGTTGCCTGGTTCATTGCGCTAAACAACTCCTTCAAGGACCATATAATTGGATCAAGAATGTTTAGATTCCATCCCGAACACCTCCGTACTACCTACGCGAGGGCAGAAGCCGACGACTGGTTAACCCTCTGATTTCGTACAACACGGCCGCACAGGAGGAAACAATCAAAAACAATAAAAATTATATTACAAAGCGGATTTTTCTCATCATACAAGGAAAAACATGAATGTATTCATTCGAGAATAACGTCCTGCCCGCACTGCGTTGCTACAAGCCGAGATCCCTCCAGGACATCCGCAAAATATCACTCGGGTGTGCGGTGCTCCTTGCCCTCCGATGGCCCCCGGGCCACCTCGACGGCGTCCATCTTCGCCCACCACATCTTGCAACGAGCGAAGGCCATACGGGCACCCTCGATGCAGACTGATCGCTTGACGATGTCTAGCTGCGGACAAACCTCCACCACCCGCTTCACGAGGCTAAAATAACTGCTAGGTATAGCTTCGGCTGGCCATAGTTGGATTATTGAATCCTTCATTGCCAGTTCGGCCACCCTATGCAGCTCGACCAACTGTTTCAGTTGATTGGCAAAGGCCATCGGATGTTCTGGCATAGCATACTACGACCAGAACAGCTTCTCCGAAGAATCCCCTTCCCTGGCTTGGAAGAACTTCGCAGCATCAGATACACTGCGTGGCAGATCCACAAAAGCCCCTGGGCAACTCCGAATCCGGGTTAGTAAAAGGTACTTCCTCTCCACATACTTGCTTTGCATGTTAAATGCCTTACCCGCTGCGATCTTCTTCGCCTCCTAGATCTCCTGGAGAGCATCCCGAGCCTCATTCCGTGCGGCCTTTGCGCTCTGACGAGCCTTGGTAAGTTCAGCCTCTTGAGCCGACGCCTCGTGCTCCAAAGCTTCACACTTCTTAACCACGTCTTGGAGCTCCTGCTGGACCTCGCCGACTCGGGCCTTGTGCTTCTTACGGGCGGCTTGCTGTTGGATAGCCTTCCCCTCAGCTTCGACTAGGGCCTTTCTCAGGGCCTCGACCTCGGTCGTCGCTTCTGTACAAATCATGTCATTTTGGTCATCGCATAAAATTTTCTTCTTTTCGAATATATAACAGGTTATTGCTTACCTTGTTTCTCCTGGTGCTGCCTCTTCACTTGGCTCAGCTCTCCCTCGGCCTCCGCCAGTTTCTGCTTTAGTCCGGAGACTTCGGCAGTATGCGAGGCCACAACTAGCAATGATGCATGTATTTAAGAAAAATTTAGTTAGTTTCCTGTCATAGGAGATTGATCCCCTGTCCGGTTTTTTTCTTTCCGAACGCCGGACAATGTCTCAGGGGCTACTGTCTACATTCGGATTCTCTCCTCTTGGCGTCACTTACCTCAAAACCTGTCAGCAGGTTGTTGCAGGCCTCGGTTAGTCCGCTCTTGGCGGACTGAACCCTTTCAATCACCGTGCCCATAAGGACACGATGCTCATCCATAATGGAAGCGCCTCGTAGCGCTTCTAGCAGGTCATCCGGTGCCCCTGGTTGGACAGGGGCCACCGGTGGAACAGGCATCCCCCCTTCTTTCAAAGGAGGGTGTGTGCTGGATTCCGGAGCCACCTTGGTCTCCGGAATTGAGTCCGGTTGAGGGTCGAACTGTGTACGGCCCTCCCCGCCAGTCTCCATGGGGATTGATTCCCCTTGGTGTCCGGCGACGGGGGTTTCACCTTCGGGCGCCTCCTGAGCCTCTCCCCCGCCGGAGATAGTCCTTCGGGATAGCACCTCCGCATCATCCATGGTCTTGGGGGAGTGTGCGGCCGGCAGGGAGTCGCTGGCCATCGCCTTGGAATCCAGCGAGCCTCCTAATGAGGATCGCGGGGAGTTGTTGTGGGTCGGACTACAATAACATTGCCAATCGTTTCAATACAATGAGGATGAGAAACTTTATGGGCGGATAAGGTATTAGTACTTATGATGCGGCCCGAGGCTTAGCGCGGGGGCATCTCTCCGGACTATCATCAACGTCCCATGCAGAGTTATCCGCTAGGGAGCCCTTCCCCTTTTTGGGCGCCTCCACCTCCAGTGTTGTGGAGGCCGCCCTCTTCTTCCTCCCCCTATCGGGGGGAGAGTCGCTCTCCTCCTCCTCCTCATCCGCATCATCTTCGGCAGCAGGGGAATGGGCCTTGTCTTCGGACGCCGCGTCCGAAGTGCCCTTGCGGCGGGGGCCACTCTAGACCCCCTTGGCCTTTCCTGGGGCCTTCTTCTCTGGTGCCTTATAAGGCGCCGGCTCCGGCATCTTCGCTAAACGTGGAATGACCGGCTCTTCGGGCAAGGGAGCCGTACACCGGATCTGCTTCGCCATCTTCAACCAGTACTAAAAAGAAATGGTAATGAAAGCTTAGATATCACCCTTGAAACAAGCAAGTAAGGGAACTGTTGAAATAACATACCTCATTGGGGAGGTGATTTATGTCGTGACCACGGTCTGAATCAGTGGCAGACGGTATCTCGTTTCCCTTGAGAATCAACTTCCAGGCATCTTCATGAGTCATTTCAAAGAGCCTCACTAAGGTATGGTGTTTCTTCGGGTTGAAATCCCATAGAGGACGGTGTCGGTGTCAAAACCGGCGGATCTCGGGTAGGGCGTCCCGAACTGTGCGTCTAAGGCGGATGGTAATAGGAGGCAGGGGACACGATGTTTTACCCAGGTTCGGGCCCTCTTGATGGAGGTAATACCCTACGTCCTGCTTGATTATTCTTGATAATATGAGTGTCACGAGAGTTGACCTACCACGAGATCAGAGAGGCTAAACCCTAGAAGCTAGCCTATGGTATGATTGCCTGTTGTCCTATGGACTAAAACCCTCCGGTTTATATAGACACCGGAGGGGGCTAGGGTTACACAAGGTCGGTTACAAAGGAGGAGATATACATATCTGTATTGCCTAGCTTGCCTTCCACACCAAGTAAAGTCCCATCCGGACACGGGACGAAGTCTTCAATCTTGTATCTTCATAGTCCAACAGTCCGGCCAAAGGATATAGTCCGGCTGTCCAGAGACCCCCTAATCCAGGACTCCCTCAGTAGCCCCTGAACCAGGCTTCAATGACAATGAGTCCGGCGCGCAGTGTTGTGTTCGGCACTGCAAGGCGGGTTCCTCCTCCGCATACATCATGGAAGAGTTTTGAATACAAGGATAGTGTCCGGCCCTGCAAAATAAGTTCCACATACCACCGTAGAGAGAATAATATTTCCACAAATCTAATCTGCTAACATGTTTCGACAGCGCAACATTATGCCATGGCCCGGTTATTATTCGAACGCTTTTCTCAACCAGCTCCGCACATATCGCGAAGCGGTTTTCTTGACACGTCTTGTCAAAGCAGAGATCGTGTTCCCTTTATCACGGGATTCTCATCAATACGGACGTGGGTAATCCAACTGCGCCATCAATTACGGTGCCTGGGGAATAAGAGGTTTTACCAGGCAAGTGGGGAGACACATCGCCTCTTCCGCCCTTATAAAGGGATAATGATTTACTTTTTTCACCCATGCCTTCTTATTCCTCGCTTACCCATTCCCGCACACTCGAGCTCTAGCGCCCAAGCTCGCGTTCTTCTTCTCAAACCACTCCAAGCATGTCAGGAGCAGGAGGCAAGTGGATTGTCTCCTCCGTCACGGAGGAGAACGTCAAAAAATTACGGGAATCCGGATATCTGGCCACGGATATCGCGCACCGGCTGCCCGATGCGGGGCAGATCATCCCAACGCCCGAACCCCATGAGAGGGTAGTTTTCCTTACCCATTTCATCCGCGGACTGGGATTTCCCCTCCGCCTGTTTGTCCGCGGACTCATGTTCTACTATGGGCTCGATTTTCATTATCTGTGTAACACCCCGGTGTAATGATGCTATAGTAACCCCTGGGGTTAAGTTAATATTTTTGCTAAACATGTGCCTGATCATTATTGTCTCATGTTCTTTCAAATTCTAGTTGAATTCAAATTCAAATTCTGTGTGAAATTCAAAATGCTCAGACATGAAAACAAAAATGTTCATCATGTGCCAAATAATCCACAACTAATATTGGTGGTGAACCAACATTTTTGCAAAAGGTTTAAGTGGCCTAAACTACTTAAAACAATGACCTAAGCAATAAATTAAATGCTTTTTTTAATTTATAAAATTGGCTTTCTTTTTCTAAATCCTCCCAACCCTTTTGTGGTAGTGCACTTTAATTCTTTGAAATTGTTTTGGCCAGTGGCATAATTTTGCAAAGTCATTATTGGCTAAAAAGAAAATGCAAAAGCTGCTGAAACAAAAGGAAAAGGAGAAGTAGAGGGGAGAGAGAGGCCCTCTACCTCACTCAGGCTTCGGCCCACCTGGCCAGCCGACCCAGCCTGGCCAGCCCAGTCGGCCCAGCTCCCCGCACCGCACCCCCCCTTCCTGTTCCTCGACCCGAGTCGCTACAGGCACTGTCCCCACTGGACCCACCTGGCCGGCGACGCCCGGGCGAGGGGATAAGGCCTGCGCCTCCTCGCCTCTGTGATCCCCGCCTCCACTTGCACCACCCACTCCCGTCTCCCACTCCGCCTGATCCTCCTCTCCTCTCTCCCTTCAGATCCATCACCACCAAGCTCCGTCGCCGCCGAGCACCGCGGCCACCGGCACCCATTCCTCCCTCCGTGGTGTCTAGGAGGTCCGCGGTGGACTTCTTCTTCCTCCTCGTCACCGGGTTGAGCCCGAGGAACGCCACCGTCGTCGCTCGCATCTTCTTTCCCAACTGCGGCCACCGCTACGCTGCCGTTCGACCCGCCCTGAGTCTGCAGCTACTAAACCTCCGAGGGCCACCGTGTGTGCCGCCCGGTGAGCCCCTCTTCTTCTCCCCTCGCTCCCCTGGCCTCTCGTGCTACCATAGCCACCGCGCCGCCATGGCTGAGCTCAGCTCCGCGGAGCAGCTGGCCTCCGTCGTTGCCATGCTCGCCTGAGCACGGGAACGTGCTCAGTGCAGCCCGCCGAAGCCGCCCGTGCCGCTTGCCCACCTCGTCGACCCCCGTAGCATGATCCCGACGAGGTCCCGAACGCCACCACCGCCTCCACTCGTCGCCGACGCCGTTTCCGGCAGCTCCAGCTCCGGCTGGCCTCACCACGCGACGCGGCCGGATCTCCTTGTTCGAATGCGCCAAGTCCCGGGCCAAATGACCCCCTGTGTGCGATTCCCGGTGAAGTCCGGCGAGCCCCGCCGCAGTTTTGGTCGCCGGTGGCGAAACCCCCGATGCCGCCGACGTGGCACCCCTGGGGCCCGCCTCTGGGTCACTGCTCGTGGGCCCCCTAGCCCCAGTTGACCATGGTCAACTGTGCTGACTGGGCACACAGTGTCTCTGACACGCGGGCCCCATCGCATTTTTTGTTAAATAAACGTTTTTTCTAAATAAAAATGATTAATTAAAACGTTAGTTAATTAGTACTAACTAGTCACTGACTGCTGGGGCCCACGCCCCCTAACTAACCCTTTTACTTTAGTTAAGCCTCTGTTAGACAGAGAGGCTGACAGGTGGGTCCAACCTGTCAGTTTGACTGGTCAGCAGAGCTAACGCAGTGCTGACGTCACTGCTGACGCAATAAACCTTTTCTGCTTTTAAAATAATTCAGAAATTGGTTTAAACTTCGAAAATCCGTTACTTTTAAACCGTAGCTCGGATCGTAAAAGTTTATATATGAAAAACGCCTAGAAAAACGAGACGAATCCGAATATGCGGTCCATTCATTTGTCACATGCCCCTAGCATGCTGAAGATGGAACATTCCCCCTCCGATCATCTGTTTGGTACAGGTCCGGAACCAGGAATTCATTCCCGGTTGAATTTTCCCCCCTTCACCCTCCTTTATCGTGTAGCCTTACCTTAGGTCACACCCGGCATAGCTTATTGCCATGTTATGCTTTGTGATGCTATGCTTGCTTTATATTTACTGTTTCTTCCCCCTCTTCTCTCCGGTAGACCCCGAGACCGATGCCGCCCTGTGATCGACTACGTCGACGACGTCCCCTCCTTGCCAGAGCAACCAGGCAAGCCCCCCCCCCTTTGATCATCCCGATATCGCCCATTCCATTCTCTCATGCTTGCATTAGAACTGTTACTGCTTTATGTGTGATCCTACTCTGATGCATAGCCTGTTGTTGTTACCTGCTTTCATACCTTACCTGCTTATCCTAAACTGCTTAGTATAGGTTGGTTAGTGATCCATCAGTGACCCCCCCACCTTGTCCCAGTTGCCTCACTTTATGTTCAATGACTCGATCAACGTGATCGAAGACTAGGCCCCGACACCACACATCACTTTCCCCTTAGTTGCTCGATACTACTGGGTTACTATCGAGTGCCGAGGGTGAGACCTCTTCAGCACTTATGTTGTTAACCTGTAGTGTAGCTATTCGGTCGTGGTCATCGAGGGTGATTTACTCCTTAACTACTTACGATACGGCTCTGTCGTGCAACCCCTCAAGTGTGAACCTCGAGGGTGGATCCTCTTACGTTCACCTTGATGATTACATCGAGTGGAATTCATCGGGGGTGATTCCTCGGGTTTTCCCCTTGATGTTTGGACACCCGGATACTTGGACTATACCCCTGTTACTTGGAAAGATGGGTCGACCCTGAGGGGTACCCGCGCGAGCTTAATTGCGAGTGATGTGGAGACGGGTTGACCTGGAGGGTGCCTGCGAGATCATTACGAGGCGTGGTCGGGCATTCTTAGCCCTTGCCGCAAGTACTCAAGACGGGGCAACGGGGTCACATCTTTCATGAGTCTCTGCTTGTTACCGCGCGTTCCTAATCCACTATGATTTGGATATTTGATCCGAGGGGGCTCTGGCCTGATAGCACTAACCATCACGTGAGCATAGTATGGGCATTCTGCGTCGTATGCATCAGCCGAAGCTTAATAGACGTCAGCGACTGAGCGGCGCGCGCCGGGTTGGACTGGTAAGCACCTACCTTGTTGAAGGAGGTAGCTAGGTCTGCTCACCGGCCACCCACGCAACGTGCAGGAGTTCCCGGGGAGATGGCCCATGACCCCTGGGGCATAGGTTTAGTCTGGCGTGCTAACCTCTCTATTAAGCCTAGGTCGGGTTGCGGCGTATTGTTTGGCAGAGGCCGGGCATGACCCAGGAAAGTGTGTCCGGCCGGAGTTAATCGAGCATGGTGGGTAAGTTGGTGCACCCCTGTAGGGAAGAAAACATCTATCGATAGCCTGTCCTACGGTAACGGACACTTGGAGTTGTATCCCGATCGTTACAACTAGAACTGGATACTTGAGATGAGGCATGGATATGAGAAATGGTTACGAGAAATGGATTGTGATGATAACTGGATAGTATGGCTCTGGGATTGCTTTCTCGCAGGGAGTCGAGAAAGGATCTCCGGCCGAGGTTGATAACACTACTACTTTACATTACGTTGATCTGTACTCTTCTATGTGCTGCAAGATGCTTGAAGATGCTAGTCTTTGATAGGCTAGGCCTTTCCCCTTCTTTCTGGCATTCTGCAGTTTAGTCCAAAGATACAGCCCTTTTCCTTTGATACAGATGCATACTTAGTTTAGATCTGATGTAAGTCTTGCGAGTACTTTGGATGAGTACTCACGGCTGCTTTGCTACCTCTTTTCCCCCATACCCGATTGTTGCGACCAGATGACGGATCCTAGGAGCCAGACGACGCCACTGATGACTACTACTACCCGGAGGATGCTTAATACTACGTGAAGACCGCAGACGACTAGGAGTAGTTAGGAGGCTCCCAGGCAGGAGGCCTTGCCTTTTCGATCGTTGTTGCTTTTGTGCTAGCCTTCTTAAGGCAATCTTGTCTAACTTATGTCTGTACTCAGATATTGTTGCTTCCGCTGACTCTTGTGTATTCGAGCTTATGTATTCGAGCCCTCGAGGCCCCTGGCTTGTAATATAAAGGTTGTATTATTTTAATTTGTGTCTAGAGTTGTGTTGTGATATCTTCCTGTGAGTCCTTGATCTTGATTGTACACATTTGCGTGTATGATTAGTGTACGATTGAATCGAGGGCATCACAATCTGGCCCCCAACTTCATCCTCAACATCTCGGCGTTTATTGTCGTGTGCGAGGCCTTCCTCCGCATCAGGCCCCACTTCGGCCTATGGCCGAAAACCTTCAATGTCAAACCGAAGGTGGTGAGCGGCCAGCAAGCAGAGTGCGGAGGCCCCATGGTGGGCAAGATGCCTAATGTCACCTGGCTCGAGGGCACCTATGTGGATACCATAAAGGGGTGGCAATCGGGGTGGTTCTACATCACCGAGCCGCGCGACTCCAACTGGGTGGCGGCCCCCAAATTTCGATCCGGAATCCCCACGTGGCTCACCTCCAGGAAAAAGAAGGGCATGTCCTGGGGCTCTCCGATAGAGTTGACCGGACTCCAGACCTGCATCCAGAACATGACGAGCAAGAAAATCAAGCTCGTCAACGTGGTCCAGGTTATGCTCTTCCGCCGGATCCTTCCGTGTCAACGGCGGGCATTTGTTTTGTGGGAGTTCGACTCGGCCAAGCACCAGACGCTGCGAGAGCTCTATGACACGATGCACGAGGACGTCTGGAGGGTGTTGTTCAAGAGCGCCGAGATCCCTCCCCCTCAACGAGGACCGCGGACTCAGCGCAAAGCGCCCCGCCAATCCGGTAGGCTTTTTATATTTCTCAGGGTATTTATTTGCCCCGGTTTAGTTGTGTGCAGGATCTGAACTTCCATGTCATTAACAGGACTGGATAGAGACGGCGGAGCAGCTCGATAGCCCAACCCCGCTGCCCGAAGATCCTGCAGACGCTCTTCTGACGAAGATGTTGACTCCGGCACCCTATGAGGTGGCGGAAAAGACCAATAAGAAGGCCGCAGGGACCCGAAAGGGTCTCCGGCGCAAGGTTGTATCGGAGTCATAGGACGATGACTCCGACGCGCACTCCTCCCACGGAAAGGAGGAGGAGGAGAAAAGTCCCCCCCCCAAGCCGGGGGAGACAAGAAAAGGAAGGCCGACCCATCCGGGGAGGTCGAAGGGTCTAAGAAGGGAAGGACCCTCCTTCCGGACTGTGCCACGACGGCCGCTGACAGCGGCGACGAGTGGCTACCCAGGGACAAGCCCCTGGTGAAGTCGTAAGTGTCCGGACACCATAGTACTTCATGCTATGTTTTATTGTACTGCCTTTCCTCATGCCGAACATGATTATGTAGTCCGTCCCGAGCTCATCTCGACGTACCCTCGTCAAGCAGCTCTTTGGACTCGTCGGATATGAACAGCGGTTCTCTTCCGACCGCTTCCACCCCTCGCCCTACGGACAACACCGAGGTGTTGTCTAAACAGGCACCGAGCCAAGGGAGGTGGTCCTGGGGGCGCCTCGCGGCGACTTTCTGGACCCTGGGTACCAAGGGAGCGAGGCTCCTACGGGCTTCGAGTTCGGGCCCCAGCCGGACACTGCGTCGGAACCCTTGATGGTTCTGGACTCCGGCAGGCGGTCCCCCATCAAGGGGGGCCAACCATCCGTGCATGTGTCCTCTGTCCAACCAGAGGCACCGGACAACCTGTTAGAAGCGCTTCGCAGCGCTTCCATCAAAGAAGAGCACCGCACTATCATGAGTGCGGTGGTCGAGAAGGTTCAGTCCGCCAAAAATGGACTGACCGAAGCCTGCGCCAGCCTCCTAACAGGCTTTGAGGTGAGCAATCAAAGTATAAGAAAATATACCGCATAGATAGTAGCCCCTGATGCTCTATTCGGCGTTCGCGAAGAAAAGCCGAATAGAGGATCAAATGATAACTCAGGAGTCTAATTAGAGTATGTCTATGTGTATGTACAGGTTTCACTGCTGGCCGCTGCCGCACGTACTACGGAGGTCGCTGCGCTGAAGCAGGACCTAAAGCGGTCCGAGGACGAGCTTGGCCTTACCAAGAGGCAGCTCGAAGAGAGCAAAGGTAAGAAATACCCATGTCTATATAGTTAAAAAGAAGTTCGGGTGTAAAGTAATAGGATCATCATGGATGTGGAAGGGACCACGATCGAGGTGGCGACCCTGAGGAAGGCGTTGTCCGAGGCCAAAGACAAAGCAGCCAAAGAACGCATTGAACGGGAGAAGCAAGAAGCCCGAGTGGGCGAGGTGCAGCAAGAGCTCGAGGCTCTTGCCAAAAAGAACGAGTCCTTGGAGCTTGACTCTAAGACGCGAGAGTCTGAGCTCACGCAGGCGCTTGAAAGCGTCCGGAGCGCCAAGGCTGAAGCCCACAAGGCCCTCCAGGAGATTGACACGGTGAAGAAGATAGCAGCGGGTAAGGCATTCGTTATGCAAAGCAAGCACGTGAAGGAGACTTTTCTTTTTCTTACCTGAGTTCGGAGCTCTCCAGGAGCGTTTGCAGATCTTCCCCGCAGTTTACTGGATGTCGTGGAGTTTTACCGGGCTGAGGAGGGGAGCTCGACGGAAAAGTTGTTTTGGTCTCAATATACTGGGACCGAACACCCCGTGCCCCTAAGCGACCAGCTGAAGCAGTTGGTCGAGCTTCACAAGGCGGCCGAACAGGCCATGAGGGGCCTTATAGTCCGGATGTGGCCTGGCGAGCCCCTGTCCGGCAGCTACTTCGGCCTGGTGAGGCAGCTTGTGGAAGCCTGCCCGTGGCTTGAAGTCATCAAGCGGTCTGTCTGCATCGAGGGTGCACGCAGGCTTTTGCCCTTGCGAAGGTGCACTGGGCGAAGCTGGACGCTGTGAAGCTGGTGAAGGAGGGGCCGCCGGAGGGCAAGGAGCATCGCCGCCCCGAGAATTATTACGAGAGTCTCCTGGAGGGTTCCCGCCTAGTGGCAGATGAGTGTGCCAAGGATGTAATTTTTGAATGAACATGCTCATGTGATCCTGTAATATGGAACGAGTTCATTTGTGCCATGCGACGCTTTCTTAATTTAAAACATTACCTTCTGTGCGGCCGTTTATAAAATCTGAGAGTTGGCCAGTCGTCGGCTTCTGCCCCCATGTAACTAGTACCGGGGTGTTCGGGATAAACCTGAACACTCTATACCCCAATTTTGGGTCCTCCAAGGGAGGTGTTCAGCACAACGAACCAGGCAATCGGACTATAATGCTTTTATCACTCTCACTTAGCCATAGAAGTCTATGGTTTTAAATTTTGGCGAAGCCCCTGGTATTCGGAGGGCCGAATTTGGGGCGCTATACACGCCTAAGCCGGACAAGGCCGACTCTTCGCCCAAAGCGGAAAAAGACTTTAAGGACTTGAGACCTCTCGAACAGCGACCAGTCTCTCGCCTTATCATGACAGCCAGTTTTTGGCTTTCTCTACTGGGGTGCTTGTCCAGAAGAACCGGGACACAATCGCAGTAATTCTCCCACCGCTACCTTAGCCGATATAGCGAAACGTAAGGTACCAAAGCATGGGAGCCGGGCAACCCAACAATTGACCAAAGACATGATTCGGAGCTGATGCATATAATGCTACAAGTTCGGGGTGCCGCACTGTCGAAAGTGTTCAGACTTCTTGCGCCGTATTATGGGGTAAACGAGGACCCCTAGCAAACTGACCGTACCCGAACGTGCGGGTGCGGATTGTCGTAAGTGGACATATAAGAGAAAGAGAGAAACTTAAATAATGCAATGACAGATTAATGATATGCATTGTTTATTAAATAATACGTCGAAGCATACTGGTACAAGTAGTGCAATAAGCATAAAGTAGGACAATTCGAAATGTCCTATCCCAGGGCAAGCTACGCATAAATAGTGAAAAGCGGGTATATGAACTATTACTAGAGAGCACCTGGCGGTTCCCGTGTTCATCTTAGCTTCTGGCCGCCTTGGTTGTTGCTTCGGGAATGTGTCTGGCAATCGTACTGCCGGAAAGGGATTCCAGAGAGTTAGGCCCTGAAAGAGAGAAGGAATGACAAAGGTATACAGCCCCTAGTGCGGTTAAGCCACAATGCGGGGCATGTCCTGATCGTGCCCCCGCCTATGTCCATGGTATTTTCAATGCGTAGTTATGTACGCGCGGCACGGATTTCGTTGCTTCACTAGGACTGGGACGGGGGCCGAACTACTAGGCGAGCTCTGATCATGCCAGGCGATCCTGTTGCAGCTTGTTCCGGACTCGCATGAAGGTGTCCGGGGGCTGTGACGCCGAATGAGTGGTCTGCCTGAACAGGCTGCTTTATGCTTCTGCTGCAAGGGTCGTAGTGTGCTCTTCCGTACGGAGCGAGCACTTTGTGTTTCCATTTACTGTTATGACCCCGCAAGGTCCTTGCATCTTGAGCTTGAGGTATGCGTAATGCGGCACTGCATTGAATTTTGTAAATGATGTTCGTCCGAGCAGTGCATCATAGCCACAGCGAAACGGGACGATGTCGAAGATTAACTCTTCGCTTCGGAAGTTGTCCGGTGATCCGAAGACCACTTCTAGTGTGATTGAGCCTGTGCAATGGGCCTCTACACCTGGGATGATGCCTTTAAAGGTGGTTTTGCTGGATTTGATCCTCGAGGGATCGATACCCATTTTTTGCACTGTATCCTGATAAAGCAGGTTTAGGCTACTGCAGCCGTCCATAAGGACTCGAGTGAGGTGAAATTCGTCAATGATGGGGTCTAGGACCAGTGCGGCGGATCCGCCATGACGGATGCTAGTGGGGTGGTCCCTGCGATCGAAGGTGATCGGGCAAGCAGACCACGGGTTGAACTTTGGGGCGACGGGCTCCATCGCATAGACGTCCCTTAGTGCACGCTTCCACTCCCTCTTGGGAATGTGGGTTGCGTATATCATGTTCACTGTCTTCACTTGTGGGGGAAATCCCTTCTATCCTCCTGTGCTCAGCGGCCGGGGCTCCTCCTCGTCATCGCTATGCAGCCCCTTGTCCTTGTTTTCGGCATTTAACTTGCCGGCCTGCTTGAACACCCAGCATTCTCTGTTGGTGTGATTGGCTAGCTTTTCGGGGGTGCCGTGGATTTGACACGAGCGATCCAGTATGCGATCCAGACTGGACGGAGCCGGAGTATTTCTTTTAAATGGATTTTTCCGCTAACCGGATCTAGAGCCTCTGAATCCGGCACTGACTGCCGTATCTTCGGTGTTATCGTCGTTATTGCAACGCTTTGGTCTATTACGACGCTGCCTACCGTTAACATCTTTGGTATCCGAGGTATTCGGATTCCTCGATGTGTTGTTGCTACAAGCCAGCCAACTGTCCTCGCCCGTGCAAAAGCGGGTCATGAGTGGTGTGAGGGCTGCCATAGATTTCGGCTTCTCCTGGCCGAGGTGGCAGGCGAGCCACTCGTCGTGGATGTTATGCTTGAATGCCGCTAGGGACTCTGCATCCGGACAGTCTACAATTTGATTTTTCTTAGTTAGGAACCGTGTCCAGAATTGTCTGGCCGATTCCCCTGGCTGCTGCGTTATGTGGCTCAAGTCATCAGCATCCGGTGGCCGCACATAAGTGCCCTGGAAGTTGTCAAGAAATGCATCTTCCAGATCCTCCCAACTGCCGACGGAATCTGCTGGCAAGCTATTCGGCCAATGCCGAGCTGGTCCTTTGAGTTTTAGTGGGAGGTACTTGATGGAATGTAGATCGTCACCACGAGCCATGTGGATGTGAAGGAGGAAATCCTCGATCAATACAGTGGGATCTATTGTGCCATCATATGATTCGATATTTACGGGTTTGAAATGCTCCGGGAATTCATGATTCATAACTTCATCAGTGAAGCATAGGGGGTGTGCGGCGCCTCTGTGCCAGGCTATATCTCGACGCAGTTCGTATGAGTCTTGTCTGCTGTATTCAGCCTGGCCGGATTTACTCTTGGTGTATCCGACGCAACGATCATCATCCTGTGTTGGCGCGCGATCCCGCGTCCTGTATATTGACCTTGCGATTTTTGCCTTACTGTCCAGGATGTCTCGCAGGTCCTCTGTGTTGCCCTGGGCCTTAGTATTTTTGACTGAGTGGCGAAGGGGTGCGGTCTGAACTTTAGGCTGAAACGCCTCTCTCGCTCGGCCGCGTAATGGCCGGTCAGCGGCATTGTACACTGGTGAATGAGGTTTCAATGCTTCCTCCTCGAGGTGAGGTAGCAACCTGCGTTTTGGGTAACTCTTGGACAGGCGCTCGAGTTCATGCTCCTCGGCCGCAAGGACTTCAGTCCACCTGTCTGCTAGCAAGTCTTGATCAGCTTGAAGCTGTTGCTGCTTTTTCTTCAGGCTATTTGCCGTGGCCATAAGCCGGCACTTGAAGCGCTCTTGCTCGACGGGGTCCTCAGGCACGATAAACTCGTCGTCGCCGAGGCTCACCTCGTCTTCGGAGAGAGGCATGTAATTGTCCTCCTCCGGTTCTCCATATGCTGCCTACCCTAGAGGGCTAGCTTGTTCATCCTTCAGCTCTACATCGTGCTAGAGGGGATTGTTGTTGTCTTCAGAACTATCCGGAGTATTATTATCTCCTGTGCGAGTAACACTGCTCTTGCTGTGGCGGGACTTAGAGCGGCGCCGCTGACATCGGCGCTTGGGTTGCTTCTTGGAGGGGTCATCCTCGGCTGTCTCGTCGCCATTGCCTTCTTTGGGGGTGTCCACCATGTATATATCATATGATGAGGTGGCGGTCCAGCGCCCTGAGGGCGGTGGTCCCTGTTCGTCTCCGGCTTCGTCGTCCATACCGTCGAAGTCTTCGGAGTCGAAGTCGAGCATGTCGGTTAAGTCGTTGACAGTGGTTACTAAGTAGGTGGTGGGTGGGCAACGAATTTCTTCGTTGTCCGCATCCCATTCTAGCCGGACATAGTTCGGCCAAGGTTCTCCTGACAGGGAGAGAGACCTTAATGAATCTAGCACATCTCCGAAGGGCGAGTGCTGAAAGATATCCGTGGAGGTGAACTCCATGATTGGCCCCCAGTCGGATTCGACGGGCATGGATGTGAGCGGCTCGGAGTCCATGGCCGGAGATGAACCGAGTGGTTCGGCGGTACGGCTCTCATAAGGGGTGAAGTCAGTATCCGGCTCTATCGCCACTGAGAGTGTGGCCTCCATGGCGGGGTCCATCCCTCCGCTCTCGGATGGCGCGACTTGCTCCGGATTGATGGCCGGAGTAGTTGTGGATGCGATCTCCCGAACATTATCCGACTGCAGAGTTATGTCATGCACGTCGCGACTGTGCGGCGCGTCCGACATGGGCTCGAATCCATCGAAGATCAAGTCTCCGCGGATGTCAGCCGTGTAGTTCAAGTTTCCAAATCTGACCTGATGGCCAGGGGCGTAGCTCTCGATCTGCTCCAGATGGCCAAGCGAATTGGCCCGCAGTGCGAAGCCGCCGAATACGAAGATCTGTCCGGGGAGGAAGACCTCACCCTGGACCACATCGTTACCGATGATCGAAGGAGCCATCGAGCCTTATGGTGAAGGCACAGTGGAACTCTCAATGAAAGCACCAATGTCGGTGTCAAAACCGGCGGATCTCGGGTAGGGGGTCCCGAACTGTGCGTCTAAGGTGGATGGTAATAGGAGGCAGGGGACACGATGTTTTACCCAGGTTCGGGCCCTCTTGATGGAGGTAATACCCTACGTCCTGCTTGATTTTTCTTGATAATATGAGTGTTACAAGAGTTGATCTACCACGAGATCAGAGAGGCTAAACCCTAGAAGCTAGCCTATGGTATGATTGTCTGTTGTCCTACGGACTAAAACCCTCTGGTTTATATAGACACCGGAGGGGGCTAGGGTTACACAAGGTCGGTTACAAAGGAGGAGGTATACATATCCGTATTGCCTAGCTTGCCTTTTGCGCCAAGTAGATTCCCATCTGGACACAGGACGAAGTCTTCAATCTTGTATCTTCATAGTCCAACAGTCCAGCCAAAGGATATAGTCCGGCTGTCCGGTGACTCCCTAATCCAGGACTCCCTCAGATGGCTTCGGCTCTGGCACGGGAGGATCCGGCGCACCAGCAGCACTTGGATTATGTCGACGAGCTTGATATCCCTATCGATCATGCTTTGGATGCGCGTTTGCAGCGCAATCAGCTCGTCCGACGAACACCAGTTTGGGCTCTTCTCGACCCAGGAGGTGAGCCGCACGAGAGCGCCGAAGTTGAATTCGGCAGCTGCGGCCCAGGTGGCGTCTGGGGGTTCGGTGATGTAGAACCATAGCTTCTGCCATTCCTTGACAGATTCCACGAATGTGCCTTTTGGCCAAGAAACATTGGTGAGCTTGCTCACCATGGCGCCCCCGCACTCTGCGTGTTGTCCGTCCACCACCTTGGGCTTCACATTAAAGGTTTTGAGCCATAGCCCGAAGTGGGGGTGGATGCGGAGGAAGACCTCACACACGACGATGAATGCTGAGATATTGAGGAAGGAGTTCGGGGACGATCGTGGAAATCTATCCCGTAGTAGAACATTATCCCGCGGACGAAGGTGTGGAGTGGAAACCCTAGCCCGCAAAGGAAATGGGGGGTGAACACTACCCTCTTGTTGGGCTTCGGTGTGGGGATGATTTGTCCCCGGGCTGGAAGATGGTGGGTGATTTCCTTCGCCAGGTACCCGGCTACCCGAAGCTCGGCGATGTCCTCCTCCTTAATGGAGGAGGCCATCCACTTGCCTTGACCTCCGGATCCGGACATGGTTGAGTGCTTTCTCAAGACAAGGGAAATGAGAACTTGGGCGCTGGAACTCAAGAATGGAGAGGCAGGAGGAAAGTGTGGGAGAAGAAAGGGGAATCTTATCTCCTTATAAGGGCGGTGAATATCGAACGCCCCCCCCCCCCATTCGCCTTAAAATTCGCCTGCTCCCAAGGGCTGTATAAATGGCACGGTTGGGTTACCCGCACCCATATTGATGAGAATCCCGTGATAAGGGGACACGATCTCTGCTTTGACAAGACGTGCCAATGACAACCGCGTCTCTAAATGTGGGGCGAAAAAAGTTTCGAAATTATGACCGGACAGGCGTGACGTCACATTACTAAAGTTGTTAGCAGATGGGACTCGTGTGTTATTATATTCTCTCTACGGTTGTGTCCGGTGTGTGTTACAGGTCCGGACACGATCATATTCATCTGAAGACTATTTGGGAGTTCGGAAGGAGGAACCCGCCTTGCAATGCCGAAGACAGCACTACGTGCCGGATACCTTATCATTGAAGCCAGGTTCAGGGGCTACTGAGGGAGTCCTAGACTAAGGGGTCCTCGGGCGTCCGGCCTGTTATCTATGGGCCGGACTGATGGGCTGTGAAGATATGAAGACCGAAGACGGTACCCGTGTCCGGATGGGACTCTCCTTGGCGTGGAAGGCAAGCTTGGAAAACAACTATGAAGATTCCACCTTATGTAACCAACTCTATGTAACCCTAGATCCCCCCGGCGTCTATATAAACCGGAGGGTGTAGTCCGGAAAGGATATACTCAATACCGTAGTCATACCGGCTAAACTTCTAGGGTTTAGCCATTACGATATCGTGGTAGATCAACTCTTGTAACACCCATATTCATCAAGATCAATCAAGCAGGAAGTAGGGTATTACCTCCATAGAGAGGGCCCGAACCTGGGTAAACATTGTGTCCCTGGTCTCCTGTTACCATCAACCTTAGACACATAGTTCGGGACCCCCTACCCGAGATCCGCCGATTTTGACACTGACACTTACCAGCATGTCATACTTTGATTCGGCGGTATTGTTGGATGAAGCGGCCCGGACCAACATTACGTGTATGCTTACGTGAGACTGGTTCTACCGACGTGCTTCACACACAGGTGGCTGGCGGGTGTTAGTTTCTCCAACTTTAGTTGAATCAATTGTGGCTACGCCCAGTCCTTGTTGAAGGTTAAAACAGCACATACTTGACAAAAAATCGTTGTGGTTTTGATGCGTAGGTAAGAACGGTTCTTGCTCAGCCCGTAGCAGCCATGTAAAACTTGCAACAACAAAGTAGAGGACGTCTAACTTGTTTTTGCAGGGCATGTTGTGATGTGATATGGTCAAGACATGATGCTAAATTTTATTTTATGAGATGGTCATGTTTTGTAACAGAGTTATCGGCAACTGGCAGGAGCCATATGGTTGTCGCTTTATTGTATGAAATGCAATCGCCATGTAACTGCTTTACTTTAGCGATAGTCATAGAAGCAATAGTTGGCGAGACGACAACGATGCTACAATGGAGATCAAGGTGTCACGCCGGTGATGATGATGATCATGACGGTGCTTTGGAGATGGAGATCAAAGGCACAAGATGATGATGGCCATATCATATCACTTATATTGATTGCATGTGATGTTTATCCTTTATGCATCTTATTTTGCTTAGTTCGACGGTAGCATTATATGATCTCTCACTAAATTTCAAGGTAAAAGTGTTCTCCCTAAGTATGCACCGTTGTGAAAGTTCGTCGTGCGGAGACACCACGTGATGATCGGGTGTGATAAGCTCTACGTTCACATACAACGGGTGCAAGCCAGTTTTGCACACGCAGAATACTCGAGTTAAACTTGACGAGCCTAGCATATGCAGATATGGCTCGGAACACTGAGACCAAAAGGTCGAGCGTGAATCATATAGCAGATCTGATCAACAAAGTTATGTTCACCATTGAAAACTACTCCATATCACGTGATGATCGGACATGGTTTAGTAGATTTGGATCACATGATCACTTAGATGATTAGAGGGATGTCTATCTAAGTGGGAGTTCTTAAGTAATTTGATAAATTGACCTTTAATTTATCATGAACTTAGTACCTGATAGTATTTTGCATGTCTATGTTGTTGTAGATACATGGCCCGTGTTGTTGTTTCGTTGAATTTTAATGCGTTCCTAGAGAAAGCTAGGTTGAAAGATAATGGTAGCAACTACACGGACTGGGTCCGTAACTTGAGGATTATCCTCATTGCTGCATAGAAGAATTACGTCCTGAAAGCACCGCTGGGTGCCAAACCTGCTGCAGGAGCAACACCAGATGTTATGAACGTCTGGCAGAGCAAAGCTGATGACTACTCGATAGTTCAATGTGCCATGCTTCACGGCTTAGAATCGGGAGTTTAACGACGTTTTGAACATCATGGAGCATATGAGATGTTCCAGGAGTTGAAGTTGATATTTCAAGCAAATGCCCGGGTTGAGAGTTATGAAGTCTCCAATAAGTTATATAGCTGCAAGATGGAGGCGAATAGTTCTGTCAGTGAACATATACTCAAAATGTCTGGGTATAATAATCACTTGATTCAACTGGGAGTTAATCTTCCTGATGATAGTGTCATTGACAGAATTCTTCAATCACTGCCACCAAGCTACAAGAGCTTCATGATGAACTATAACATGCAAGGGATGGATAAGACAATTCCCGAGCTCTTCGCAATGCTAAAGGCTGCTGAGGTAGAAATCAAGAAAGAGCATCAAGTGTTGATGGTCAACAAGACCACCAGTTTCAAGAAAAAGGGTTAAGGGAAGAAGGGGAACTTCAAGAAGAACGGCAAGCAAGTTGCTGCTCAAGTGAAGAAGCCCAAGTCTGGACCTAAGCCTGAGACTAAGTGATTCTACTGCAAAGGGACTGGTCATTGGAAGCGGGACTGCCCAAGTATTTGGCGGATAAGAAGGATGGCAAGGTGAACAAAGGTATATGTGATATATAGGTTATTGATGTGTACCTTACTAATGCTCGAAGTAGTGCCTGGGTATTTGATACTGGTTCTGTTGCTAATATTTGCAACTCGAAATAGGGACTACGGATTAAGAGGAGATTGGCTAAGGATGAGGTGACGATGCGCGTGGGAAATGGTTCCAAAGGCGATGTGATCGCAGTCGGCATGCTACCTCTACATCTACCTTCGGGATTAGTTTTAGACCTGAATAATTGTTATTTGGAGACAGCATTAAGCATGAACATTATATCTGGATCTTGTTTGATGCGAGACGGTTATTCATTTAAATCAGAGAATAATGGTTGTTCTATTTATATGAGTAATATCTTTTATGGTCATGCACCCTTGAAGAGTGGTCTATTTTTATTAAATCTCCAATAGTAGTGACACACATATTCATAATATTGAAGCCAAAAGATGCAGAGTTGATAATGATAGCAACTTATTTGTGGCACTGCCGTTTAGGTCATATTGGTGTAAAGCGCATGAAGAAACTCCATTCTGATGGACTTTTGGAATCACTTGATTATGAATCACTTGGTACTTGCGAACCATGCCTCATGGGCAAGATGACTAAAACGCCATTCTCCGGAACAATGGAGCGAGCAATAGATTTGTTGGAAATCATACATACTGATGTATGTGGTCCGATGAATATTGAGGCCCACGGCGGGTATCGTTATTTTCTCACCTTCACAGATGATTTGAGCAGATATGGGTATATCTACTTAATGAAGCATAGGTCTGAAACATTTGAAAAGTTCAAAGAATTTCAGAGTGAAGTAGAAAATCATCATAACAAGAAAATAAAGTTTCTACGATCTGAATGTGGAAGAGAATATTTGAGTTACGAGTTTGGTCTTCATTTGAAACAATGCGGAATAGTTTCGCAACTCACGCCACCTGGAGCACCACAGCGTAATGGTGTGTCCGAACATCATAACTGCACTTTATTAGATATGGTGCGATCTATGATGTCTCTTACAGATTTACCACTATCCTTTTGGGGTTATGCTTTAGAGACGGCTGCATTCACGTTAAATAGGGCACCATCTAAATCCATTGAGACGACACGTTATGAACTGTGGTTTGGCAAGAAACCTAAGTTGTCGTTTCTTAAAGTTTGGGGCTGCGATGCTTATGTGAAAAAACTTCAACCTGATAAGCTCGAACCCAAATCGGAGAAATGTGTCTTCATAGGATACCCAAAGGAGACTGTTGGGTACACCTTCTATCACAGATCCGAAGGCAAGACATTCATTGCTAAGAATGGATCCTCTCTAGAGAAGGAGTTTCTCTCGAAAGAAGTGAGTGGGAGGAAAGTAGAACTTGATGAGGTAACTGTACCTGCTCCCTTATTGGAAAGTAGTTCATCACAGAAATCTGTTCCTATGACTCCTACACCAATTAGTGAGGAAGTTAATGATGATGATCATGTATCTTCAGATCAAGTTACTACCGAACCTCATAGGTCAACCAGAGTAAGATCCGCACAAGAGTGGTATGGTAATCCTGTTCTGGAAGTCATGTTACTTGACCATGACGAACCTAGGAACTATGAGGAAGCGAGGATGAGCCCAGATTCCGCAAAATGGCTTGAGTCCATGAAATCCGAGATGGGATCCATGTATGAGAACAAAGTGTGGACTTTGGTTAACTTTCCCCATGATCGGCAAGCCATCGAGAATAAATGGATCTTCAAGAAGAAGACTGACGCTGGCGGTAATGTTACTGTCTACAAAGCTCGACTTATTGCGAAAGGTTTTCGACAAGTTCAAGGAGTTAACTACGATGAGACATTCTCACCCGTAGCGATGCTTAAGCTCGTCCGAATCATGTTAGCAATTGCTGCATGTTATGATTATGAAATTTGGCAAATGGATGTAAAGACTGCATTCCTGAATGGATTTCTGGAAGAAGAGTATTATATGATGCAACCTGAAGGTTTTATCGATCCAAAGGGTGCTAACAAAGTGTGCAAACTCCAGCGATCGATTTATGGACTGGTGCAAGCATCTCGGAGTTGGAATAAATGTTTTGATAGTGTGATCAAAGCATATGGTTTTATACAGACTTTTGGAGAAGCCTGTATTTACAAGAAAGTGAGTGGGAGCTCTGTAGCATTTCTAATATTATATGTGGATGACATATTATTGATTGGAACTGATATATAATTTCTGGATAGCATAAACGGATACTTGAATAAGAGTTTTTCAATGAAAGACCTCGGTGAAGCTGCTTATATATTGGGCATTAAAATATATAGAGATAGATCAAGACGCTTAATTGGACTTTCACATAGCACATACCTTGACAAAGTTTTGAAGAAGTTCAAAATGGATCAAGCAAAGAAAGGGTTCACTACAAAAAAAATACACTTCCGTGATGATGCGTGTTTGTCACAGTAGGTCGCTTTTTTTGTCATGCATGTACATCCATGACAAATTTATGACAAAATCAAGATAGTCATACATGTGCTGTCGTAGAAGTGTTCCATGACATTACCAAAATTATCATCACGGAAGTGTCCACTTCCATGACGATAAATCGTGCGTCACAGAAGTGCTTTCGTCAATGGTGACCGACACGTGGCATCCACCGTAATGAAACGTTGTTAAGCTATCGGGTCGCGGTTTGGATCAGATAACCCATTAACAGCCCCGACCAATGGGAAATTTCCACGTGTAAAATTCTTATTGGCCGGACGAAACACGTGTCAGCTCGTCAGTTGGTCAGATAGGCGCCTATGATACGTTGACACCTGGCACGGCCCAACAGAGGCCCATTCCTGTGAAAAGGTCGGCCTGTTTGACTTGGTCAAAAGGTGGCGGGCTGGCCCATGGAAAGCCTATTAACGGCATGTTCGCATATAGCCCATTTACAGCCCGCTAACCCAAGGCCCGTTACACCCTATCCGAATTAGGCCCAGTAGCGTCATCTAGGCCATCGAATATGATTCCAGCCTGTTTTCACTTCTGGCCCATGTATGGCCCATGACGTCTTTCGGCCCATATGAGGCCCTATGTAACTCTTGGCCTATTAACGGCCCGTGGTGAAACTGGCCCGTAATGAACAGTGTATCACTTTACAACCATTAACGGCCCGTGGTGAAACTGGCCTGTAATGAACAGTGTATCACTTTATACCCATTAACGGCCCGTTATTCCGTTGGGCCGTTTCCAGCCCATGTTATCTTTCAGCCTTCTCAGAGCCCATTTATTCTTGGGCTCATTTCCAGCATTCGTTTACTTACGGCCCTTTACTGTCATTTTCTGCTTGTGGGCCAAATTCAGCCCGTGGTTATAGTCGGCCCGTTTGTGGTCCGTTAATATGTTGGGCCGTTTTCATAGCATCATCAAATACGGCCTATTAACGATGGCCCGTTACGGTCGGCCCATGAACGGACGATTCCAACTCTAGCCCATTTACGGCCATAATGCGGCCTGTTATTGGCCCATGTTTGGCCAATCGATCATACGACCCGTATAAGGCCCATTGATGATACGACCTGTAGAAGGCCCGTTGTTTCTACGGCCCATAGAAGGCCTACTGTTTCTACGGCCCGTAGAAGGCCCACTATTTCTACGGCCCATAGGAGGCCCAGTGTCACTACAGTAAATATTAGCCCATGGTTATTGTGGCCTAGTTTAAAAAATAGGTAATTGCAGCCACTAGTTAACCGCGGAAAAAGAACTGCAATGACTACAAGCAAACAAATAAACAAGACAACAGGGAAATAAATAAGCAAGCAACTAATGCTAGGCTATCACGGCTATTACACATATTACATCCACTGGGCATCAAAGTTCGCCACCAGTGCAAATATAGGGAACAAAGCAGCATATCATATACACTGGCCGTCAAAATTGGCCACCAGTGCAAATAAATGCGGCAGCAAAACAAGAGCATAACTGAAACAACTTCCGAAGAGCTCAAGAAACGTTATCATGGGTATGCACCATGCTAGCAATAAGCTTAGCAAGCTGATTAGCTTTGTCCTGTTTGGCGCTAAAATCCTCCAATGCTTGATGTTGCACCAGAAAGTATGCATCTGAATGCTCCAGGGACTTCCGCAGTCCTTCCGCTTCTTGTCGCAGCACAGCTGATCGATGTCTTTCAGCTTGTAGTTGAGACTCAAGAAACCGAACTGATTCAGACAGTGAGTTTGAATAGCTTGTGCAAGCGGTAGTGGCCAGTAACTCCAACACTAAACCAAGACAGGATGTGTCACTATCCTGAACCTTATCTGCATTACTTCCTTTACCGTTGCTTAATAAGGCACTGTTCCCCAATATTCTGTCAGCATTCTAAAAGAAGAAACAAGCAGACACATAACAAGTATAGCATGTACTAGTATATGAGACTCATTTCGGTGAACCAGATCATTAGTAAGGTGGACAGGATTAAACTACCAAGTCTTCTATTTCCATGTACTAGTACATAATAAAAGCATCAAACAAACATATATCTATGTCCTATGGTAGCAATGGAATCTTAAATTAGAACCGTTGTTCTTTAGGTTTAGGCACTTGTTCTACATGAAAAGAGTACAGTAAGACGCAAGAATATAATACTTAAAAATAGAAAATGAGCTCATAGACCTTACCACATTCTTGGCTCGGGACCATTACAGAACAAGGCGTTCCCAGTCATCGTCCAGTAAATGTGTCTCAGGAGAACGTAAGGGAATTTGATGAGTTTCTTTGCCGGTGAAGTACGTTTTCTTCAGGTAATTCCGATACTGCCACCAAGCATTCTTGAAGATAGCAAAGGTATTAGCACAGGTTACCTCATCCTGAGTTTCCAAATCGGTCCTTCTCTATAGAGAAAAATGGGAAAATTTGTTGTATTATAACCATCATGGAGGTAGGATGTATGGGACGAAGCAAAGTAATTGCCATGAATAACATTACTTACACATAACTCCTGGATAGACACCTGCAACTGGCATTTTCCTTCATCTTCAGTATAATATTTCCAAGATGGGAAGATACGCACATACGATTTAACAACATTAAATGTGGTAGATGCTAAACTACGACTAGCTGGTTGTGCTTCCTCCACAGGAATAAGCCTACTAACTGGTGGAGTTGGGGT
The DNA here is from genome assembly GCF_056163025.1 of Triticum urartu. Lineage (NCBI taxonomy): Eukaryota > Viridiplantae > Streptophyta > Magnoliopsida > Poales > Poaceae > Triticum > Triticum urartu. The sequence goes on from NC_141873.1 coordinate 120,287,816, forward strand.
TCGCCGTGATAGTACTAGCCCTTTGGGCACTAGAGTTGCCTTACTAACTGCTCTTGTTTGGGAGCTCTGTGGTGGAGATGGTGCTGTGTCAACAGGAACTGGGTTACTATCGGCCGGGGTTGGGGTTAGATTGGGTGAAGCTGGTTCTCTGTCCATCGTAGTAGGGGTACAATCTGTGAGAGTTTGGGTTATGTGTGGTAGGGCTGGTTCTTGTGCATGTACAACCGGGGTGCTATCTCCACCAAGAGGTAGCACTGTTTTATTTGAAGACCGTGTTTTTAGTCCGCTAGATACTGGCATCACCCGCACCAATTCAAATGGCTGATAAACAAGAAACATAGTTGAATGTACAGACATTGTATGAGTGACAGATGCAATAGATGGTGTGGAAAAAAGAGGGCATGAAATAGTTGGCATGTATATTGTTTAACTAAAACGGATAGCATGACATAATTTCACATATATGATGCCTATCTAAACTGGATAGCATAGCATAACATAATTCAAAGATATGATGAATAACTAAACAGGATCGCATGACATAATTCCCCTACATGTTATCTAAGTAATCAGGATCGCATCATTTAATTCACACATGTGATTTATATGCTAAACAGAGGGCATTAGATATGATGTCTGAACTAAGAACATGGTGTTGAATATTGTGTATATGATGTCTAATCTATGGAATGCAAGACACCATATGCATGATATGAGCAGTATAATCATGCCAAGTTAGAGCATACACCTCGGTGGGGGAATAGGACTGGTCATCTATCTCTGAATCCATCTCTAAGGAGCTATCGGGACCCAACAAGAGATCTGCTTCGACAGGTAGCACTGTCTGCTCTGAATGCCTTGTTTTCACTCTAGATTTTTCAATCTCCCACCCAAATGTCTGATTCACAGGAAGAGTAGTTTAATGTACAAACATTATCGACAAATGGAAATGTAATGAAGAAAAGGATGGGCAAGATATCATTCAAATATATGATGCCTGGTTAAACATGATGGCATTGCACATTTCACGTATATTATGGCTGGCTAAAAGACATGAGACTACACAATTCCCATATATGACATAGAAACTAAACATGTGGCATTACAGAACATGTCTAAACTAAGCAGATGACATATATGATGTCAAAAGTAGGCACTGCAAGGCAACATATGCATGATATGAATAACATCATCATGCCAAGGTAGAGCAAACACCTTGGGGGGTAAATAGGAGTGGTCAGCGGCGTCCGAATCCGCCTCAGAACAGATATCTTCCTCTGGATTACAATCTGGAGAGGGGTGGGGAGGGTTTGCCATTGAACCCACCATGGAGCGATGTCTGCATGACATTGTATTGCCGCGCAAAACTCTTCTCTTTTTCTCTACATGTTCAGCATGACTGTGTACAATATCTGACATGCATACTAAAAAAATATGGTGAGATTATGTAAGGAGAGCATGCAGAAATTTAGAGTGATGGTAACCACCAGTGGATCGCTGTTTTTCCGTTGAACCAAAATAGCCCTAATGGATCGACGTGAATGTATAGTAATAAGTGATGCAACAAGTGTACAACCTCTTTGTCGTAGCCGTGTCGACCTCGGCATCATTGGGTTGGTCGCTGAAGCAGTTGAGGCAGAGGTGGCTGTCGGAGGTGTGGAGGAAGATCTGAGGAATCAGTAGACGGCGTCCAGGGCACTACTCTATTGTGACGGATCGTTCTGTCATTGGAGCAGCTCCGGTGAGCAGTAAGACGTCAAGGCTGAAGCAGCACAAGACAGACATCGTCAATCTCAAGTGGGATTCTAATAGCATCTCCAATAGATGATGTAAAATGGATGTAAAATTAACATCACCAAAAACCACCTGACTACAACAGATGAGGTAAAAACTGTTGACTCTGAACTTAACTGTCGAAACTGAAATTTACTATGGAATCTGAATGCTACTGTCGAAACTGAACGCAATGGTAGCAGAGAGGCACTTGACATGTAGTTTAGGGAGGGCCTGCAGTTCATCTTCATCCTGCACCCCCCTGAGCCTCCAGCCACCACCGGCCGAACCGCCGGCCCCAGTGCTGCCTCGCCGCCCCGAAACAACTCGCCACCGCCGCCCCGGCCAGCCCTCTAGGCCCCCCGCCCCCCACCCTGAACCCTAAGATAGATAGTGGGGTACCTCTCCGGCGAGCCCCCGTCCCCGCTGCGGGTGGTTCTTCCTTAACTCCGGCGAGCCCCCCCAACCCTTGAAAATTGACTGATCCAAAAGTCGATTCAGTCGACTGAAGTGTGGCTTAATCGGAGCAGAGCAGCAGCACGAGCGAGGGGCAGAGCAGCAGCAGCTGGGCGAGCGAGCAATCGAGCGAAAGCCGGAGCAGCAGCAGCAGATCCGGCTAGTATGGACGCCGCCACCGAAGGGGCCTCGCACTGGGGGAGAGCCACCATGGAGATGTCGCCCGCGGCGCCGGCTTCAAGGTAGCCGCTCCATGGGGGTGCGGGATGGAGCACCATCGGCGCCGGGAGGTCGAGTTAAAGAGAAGGTGCTATGCGATGAGTGTACAACCTCTTTGGTGGCGCCGAGTAGGCCTCGACTTCGTCCGAGGAGTCGGTGAGGATGTTGTGGTTCCGGTGGAGCAGGTTAAGGCGGCGATGTGGGGATGGAGCAGCCGCGATAGACGAGGCGATCGTCAGAGCAGCTCCTTGGAGGTGGAGGACGGGGCGGCTGAACCGGCAGGACGGCGAGATGGACGACGGATCCTCATCCGGGGAGGTGGACGAGGGACGTCAAGCTGTTGCGCTGGACAACGTAGTCGGGGAAGAGGCTCCGGCTGGGCAGCGGTGACGTGGCGGACGGAGGAGGGTGGGGTTTCGCGGCTGGAGCGAAGAGGTTATGGCGGCCTGGGATTTCCAATGGCGAAAAGGGGGCGATGGGAGGGGATGAAGCATGACTTAGGAACGTTCTTGTCCAAAATGTAGGGTGTGTTACAAAAGTACCCCCCACCGATTTGAACTAGCGGCCCTTTCGGCTCACTGTTAGAAGGGGGATGTTGCATGTCGGGATTTGGCAGCTGGAGGGAGTTTTCACGCGCGTTGTAATTTCGGGATAGCAAGGCGCGGGTTGTGAAGGCGCCAGTTTTGGGAGCACGATATCTGAATTTTCGGGATATAACAAGACGCGGGTTGAATTTTAGGGACAAGCCTAACATGTAGTAATATTGTACTTGTACGTACCAAATTAATTCACACTTCCCTCAACCAAAAAGAAAACAAAAAAATAAACTATTCACACCACACAAAGAGAGAGTCTTGCCCCGTTTTACTATACAAATGCTATTCAACGCTACTCCCTCCTTCCATCTATATAGGGCCTAATGCGTTTTTCGATGCTAATTTTAACCAAATATTAGAGCAATGATATATGACATGCAACTTACACAAAGCACACCATTAAATTCATCTGTGAAAGGTTCTTTCAATGATATAATTTTCACATTGTGCATGTCATGTACTATTAATCTTGTCAATAGTCAAAGGCGGTCTTAAAAATCTCATTACGCCCTATATAGATGGAAGGAGGGAGTATGAATCCATGTTATGTCTGATTAAATTTTTTCGCTTGCTGTATAATGCATGTAACCTACTCATACCAACATTTTAGTGAATTCCAAATGTCTATACTACCGCTGCAATTCGAACTAAATTTGAATTCGTTTCTCTATTTCAATAAGAATCTACAATCATGATTGTTGCCAACTTCAACCATCATAGTTTCCTTGCTATCCGCCAGATATAAATCAGACGGCCTATAATGCAGGATGGCGGGCACACCATCATCAACAACTCCTTTTTTATAAGAGTAGAGATAAAACATATTAAATGTAGTATACCATGTTCATAACCACACCATGTGTATCACCGTTATATATATTCACACATCCGTCGGTTTAAAACACTATGATAAATTCTTCAAATATCCGAATTCGCTTTTTATAATGAAGAATATATGATCTCTATTCGTCTTTTACACCCACACAACCCTCTTATCTTTGTAGCTAGCGCTAACTTTCTCTTGTGCATGCACACGCCCGCATCCCTCTCACCCTCCCTTAGCATTCTCTAGCTCCATCGCGCAAATTCGTCTTTTCACTTTAGGTCGTTCACCCACGGTGTGTGTAGGCCCCCCAGCTCCTTCTTTACGGCACACATTGATCGATATGCCTCTCTAGCCAGGTGTGCCTAGCACAAACACAAGCTTCCCCTCTTCTCTTGTCACCGTCCATGCCTCACTCCCACCACTCTTTTCATTGTTCTCGTACTCGCACACTCCTCCCCCTTGATATAGTATGCCTCTCATACCACCTCCTACATGCATCCCTCTCTCTCTATCCTTCTCCTCATGCCTCATTTGCTTCTAACACACACATGCATGTATACCGATCGATCTCCCAACATATACCTAGATCGACTTTAACTACCCCCCATCGATCGACGTACCTCACAAGTTATGTCTCTCCTTTATCTTACAAAGGGCGATTGACCTTCCTATGTAGTTACATCTGCTTACCACAGCCACATCGTCCCCCCTCATCATTCGTGCATGCCTCCTGACCCGTCTCTCACACGCACGTGCACAGACAACAAGCAGCCATCTCCTCTCTTATTGATATTGCGGGCATGCCCTCCGTTTGTCTAGCAAGCCTATCCCACCATTTGTTAGAAGCAACTCCACTACCACCCCCTCCAACACTCTAGCTCTGTCTCTCTCCCAACCTTATTCATCTCCTGCACATATGCATGGATGTCGATCGATCTCCCTTAATGCATGAGGCAGATCGATCTCCTTAATACATGAGGTAGGCCTCTCTCCTCCTCCTCCACACATATACCAGCCATTGTACCTCTATAGTTAATTAGGCCTCCCTCTTCCCCCACCACACACCGATAGTCGAGCGCTGCAAGTAGGTATCCATGCCACAGAGACAAACTGCACATGTCCCATCTCACGTTCCAGTAGGCCAGCCACTCTATATCTTTGACGTGGGCACACACAAATTCGATGGCACTCTTTATCGATCGTGCGCGCACATACACACACACACATCATCCCTCTCTTCGATTCTATGGACACCTCAAGCCGATGATACCTCCACTCTCTTCTCGTGGATCGCCCCCTCTATATATATGTTATATCCAGGACTCTATTTCACACACATTGCATATGTTAAATTTTTTTATTGACCCCCCCCCCCCCCCACACACACACACAAAAAAAAACTCTCAAGAACCCACACACTATATCTCTATAGGTTTGTATCTCTCTCACACAACCCCACGTAGGTGGTGTATGTATACAAGAAGAGAATAGGTGCACCGTGCACGTACTCACGCTTCGTGCCCAGCCACACCCGTGCGGGTACACGATGGAGCTCATTTCTCCGCAGAAGCTGAATTTGTTTTTGAAACATCAAGTGGCCAGAGACTCGAAAACTTATTTTCCCATTAGTGACTTGTCAGGGCGATGGATTTTAGTTTGTACGATAATGCTGCATCCACCTAAAGTAACGAAAGTTCTTACGTAAACTTCCTAGTAATTCCCTCTTCGTAGGTGCAGCATTACTCCTAACATTTGTAATATCAGTTTGAAACTTGTAATATTGCCGTGTCCTATTCCTGCGTTTTCAAAATCCTGTGAGTCAAACAGGTCCTGAGTTGGTGATGATGTTGTGCCTCCCATCTTTCACCAATAGCCGTCGGATCTAGATCTGACGCATACAAACCAAGCTTCTCCATTTTTTGCAAAAAGATGCCCGCACTTGTTCCCTATTTACAAACAACTCCTTGTCTCGCACAATCTAGGAGTAGAAGGCCGTGGAAAAATCTGGCGCGATGGCCGCTGCCGGAGCCGTCCACCCCCAATCTTGCTGTTCCGTGCAATGCACGGGCATCTACGCACCGGAAATTATGTTGAACAGGGCTAGTTGTGAGCAGGCTAGCTCTACAGCCATGATGATAGTGACTGCAGACGGTGAGGCTGACTATGGTATGCTGAACACGGCACCTATACTCAGGTGTCATCTCCGGCGCAGGGTCTTGTCACTTCACTATGAGGAGTAGCACGTAATAATTTGACCAACGGGTAGTACAGTGCTAGTACTCCTACTACTACATTGGTAGTACTACTACTAGTACTAGTAGCACCACCGTATGGATTTAGGAGTACTACCACGTCCACCGGCACCAAGGAACGTCTCCAGGTAGTATTTCTTGAGGCCGCCAGGGCGAGGAGCCGCTTGGACAACAGCTTCGTCTCCTTGTTCGACGAGGTCCTTGTCGGTTTTCTCGACAAGTTCACCGTCGTCAAGAAGCTTGCGGACAACTTTGACGTAAGCCTCCAGCCGACGCGCCCAGGCTCTGCGATGCCCGCCGCCCTCAACAGCCACTATGGTAACAACCTCTTCGATGCACTAGTGGCCCTGCGACTGCCCACCGTCGTGCCGGAGAATGTCCACCTCGAGGTCGCGCTCGCCGCGTAGTGCCTGGCGCAGCAAGACACCATCGACATAATCAGCCACGTCTACGCGCAAATCATCCACAAGGACTACTACATGCAAGAGGAGGACGATAGGATGCTGGCCTTCTTGGAGCGTAGGGCAACCTTGGACGGCACTGTTCAGAAGCACGTTAAGCTCGCCGCCAACGCTGCTGCTCCTCACACGTCGGTTGGTGACTCGGCACACTAGGGCGTGAGGATGTCGTTGAACGTTGATGGATCCGTATGTATTTTTATCTTTCCGTCAAATCCATGTAGTAGTATATGATACTACAGTAATTATCTTGTCGGATGGCTAAGAAAACAGGAGGGAGAAGAGATGGCTGTAGCACGGACTACAAGAAAATTGGTGTCGGATGGGACTCGTGTGGGTGGCGTGTGCCGTACTACTAGACGTGAATGCTACTGAGTTATGGCCCATGCCACCCCACTATATCGAGGTACGTAGAACAAATTTCCTGCAGTCCGTGCTCAGCCCTCCTCTATCTCTCTTCTCAGCCAGCCAGCGGACGCACGGAGCCCATCTTCTGTTTGCTCACATGCGGCCCCACATGTCAGTGAAAATGCAAGAGGACCCACTGAACCTGCACATCTTTCACCTCGACGTGCTGGTGATGAAAAACAAATCCAATAAAGATCTTCGGTGGCCGCTTTTGGAGTTACTCAAGAGTAGTAAGATTCTATTTACAGTTTAACCCAAGATGCACATCTCGTGGCTTCAACTACCACTCTATTTTCTTTCATGACACGACCTGGATGTTGGATGTCCCACGTGTCGGCAAAAGGAGGAAGAACCGGACCAAATCTTCGGTTCTGCTCTCAGATTAGACTAGTTGTGCTAACTTAAAAAAAATTATTGTGTACTCCCTCCGTTCCAAAATACTTGACTTCCATTTGTCCAAAAATGGATGTACCTATATACTAAGACATGTCTAGATACATATATATTTTGACAAATAGAAGGCATGTATTGTGCAACGGAGGGAGTAGAATGGATGCAAGTTTTTGTATTGGGAAGAAGAGTACATCCATATATTGATAGAGCGCAATTTAGTAGATGTTCTATCACTTTTAGCTAGCACAGACGCAAGATCGAGCCTCCGTAGATCAACAATGAATGCATCGAGAAGGCACTAATCCAACTTATAGGAGTAGTAAAATGTATTCTTGTGGCTCTTGTTTTCTTTGGTCTTGCTTTTCTAGTCAAAATTATCGTTGGAGTCCGTGCAAAACGGAGGTGCGTTTGGGGTCGTGCGTTGGAGTTGGCCTTACAAGTGGGACCGCAGTTAAGGAAACCGACTATCGGCAAACCCCCACCTCGCCCGCCGCGTGATGGCTGAAGTTAGAGAAACGACGAGGTTGAAGAGATTGCTCTAGCACAGACTCCAAGAAATAATATGGTGTCAGATGGATGTCGTGGTGGTGGCGTGTGCCATGCTCCTGGACGTGAATGCTTGTTCTGGCCCATGCCACCCTACTACTCCTACTACTTACTCCTACTAGTATATAGTATACTAATATCAAGGATTCAAGGTGCTGGTTACGTACAACGAACACATTAACATATGGCTACAGTAAAAAAACGCCCGACGCGCGAAGCATGTGAAGCTAGTACAAATTTAGAGAAGCGACTCAAAAGCCATTCATAAATTTAGTAAGTTTATCACGGGCATATAATTTTATTACACATAACAGGTCATCAACCCACATCGACAACGAGGATACATTATAAATACTAAAGTTTTCACCACACAACAAATAACAAGCCATGAAATGAACTTCAACTCAACCATTCCGCGGCGTTGGAAACGCTTGCTTTGAACCACAACTGATTCTCTGGGACGGGCCATCTGTTGTCGATCTGGAGACCAACGTAGGACCGATCATCCAAGCTGAAGCGGCCTACTATATCAGTACGAGGGTAGGTAACCACCCAAATGTCCGAGGTATAGACACAATTGCTTCTCATAAATGTGTTAACAGCAGTTGGATCGCCTTTCACCATCATCGGATAGTTTTGTCCAAGGAAGAGCGAGTTTTCTCCAAGACTATCAATTCTATGCCACGGAGAAGGAGTTGGCGCTAGCACACTAGTATCCATCCCGAATACCATGCAACGGGTGTTGGAATAGGTCCGGAGAGTGCGACCATGGGAGACACCTGCTTCCTTACCAGTAACATCATCAGTGGGTTGTATACACACAACAAGAGGTGGTCCATCGGAATTAGTTGCCAGGCGCCACAGAGTATATCGGCGCTGTTCGTCCTCATGCTCGTGATCATCACCATCGTCATCTCCCCCTTGGTTATAAAAATTTTCAAGTATAGGTGGTGGGATGTTCACAGGACCTTGGAAACACAAGAAGAAGGCTAATTAGTAAAGGGAAACTTGCTAACCCGCATGCATGTGGATGAAACAATTATAATTACGGTGGAAGACAAACAGACCGAAACTACTAGGATGCCATGCAAAAACAGTGCCACGAGTGGTGGCAGCAAACACAAGGCCCTCGTATTGAATTGCATCACAGTACTCATCCGTGTATAGAAACTGATTTTTGAGCAATATCCATCGAGTCGAACCACGAAGGATGGCAACAAGCTTGTCGTAGATAGCAACAACTTGATAGTTGTTGTAATTCCAAGAGCGGTTGGGAACTCGACAAATTGCTATCTTCCATAGAAGACAGTCACCATGATCGTATTTGAACGTGCGTACATTACCGGTGTGCTCAACCTCTAGGCAGTGTGCTGAGATTTTTGGAAGTGGAACCCGGTGACGAGTGTACACATTCACAAGTTCCCACTCGCAGTTGGACCCGATGTAAACAACCCAATCTCCATTTGCGCCCGCCCAAGACTTTCCCTCGAGAGATGGCATCTTAACATCATACGTATCATTATCAAGCGACATCAACTGGCATAGGGCGAGGCCTCCGTCGTGCCGGCGCCAGTCATCAGGGTCACAGCGAAGAAGATAGGGGAGATCAAACCGCTCCTTGACTCTTGGGTTCTTTGTAATGATGTTATTAGTTGAGTCGAGAATGGGCTTGAACGAACCTACCATGCTAGCCAAGGTGATGACGTCGCACCGATCAATGAGTTCCTCCACCACGTCATCTTTCAGATCGGGGCAAGAATAACGGGGTCGTTTCCGGCTTGTTCCCTCCACGGAGAAGACGATCGAACAATGGCAGAAGAAAGGGTGAAGGGCTGAAGGAAAATCGAGGAGGGAGAGGAAGAGCGTGCAACAGCAGTTCCAAATCGAGAGGGAAAGGCGAAGAGTCGGTGGACGGTTGCGAGTTTGCCACGGTTCACGAAGAGGCGCCCCGGCCTACACGTCCGTTCGGAAATACTCCTACTACTCGCTGTCGTCTCACTGATATGTTGGAACGGGACCACATGTCAACGAAACATGGTGTGTAATTTCTTGTGCAAAATTCGATCTGGCCGCATTGGCCCGAGGTGCCGCATTAGTTATCGACCTTTATTTTTTTAATGGTGTGCCGATCAGTTTCGAAGCACGACTAACTGGTACTGTACGTGGAGAGGATGACAGCAGGGACCCGCCAAGGTCATGGCAGTACACAAGCAAGTGCCTCCTTATTTCAAGCCAATAAAAAATGGCTCCTCCTAGTGGATTTCTGACATCTGGGTCCCATGCCATTGTCAACGTAGTCAATAAACGAGAGAATTGCACAACGAGCGGCTGACACCAGGGACCCAGCAGCTCGCCCGGTTATTTTTGTTTTGGGTTAATTTGATAAATGCCACTCCAATCTGGTGTATCCGAGAAATGCCACTGCAATTTCCAAACTTTGAAAAATGCCATGTCATGCCATTTCTAGTGGCATTTTTCGAAGTCTGGAGTGGCATTTTTCAAAGTTTGCAAACTGCAGTGGCGTTTTTCAAAGTTTGCAAAAATTGCAGTGGCATTTATCAAAGTTTGGAAATTGCAGTGGCATTTTTATGAATCGCCATAATTGGAGTGGCATTTATCTAATTTGTTTTTGAGACGGAAGCAGGGTGTCAACTGGGCTGTGCGGGACACTCTGGCCTGTCTAGACAGCCTTTTCTTTTATGTTTACCACACACCAGCCCAGTAGTTTTTTTCTTTCTGAAAATGGCTAGCCCAGTTCTTTTGTGATTTGTCAAGTAAGTCGCTTTATCAAGCCTGCTGGGCTACAAATCTTTCAAGACGAGGAGAGCTTCATTCGGCTGGCCGAGAAAATGGCCTATCAGTAATGAGAAATGGGTTGTACATTTTTAAAACACATCAAACCGGCAATTATTTTCAAATATCTTTTTTTCATTTCAAGATTTTAAATTGCATTGATTTTTATGCGTGGACGACTTATTGGATTTTATATTGATACACATTTATTTTTTAAATCAGTCTGAATGTGACTCGAAATTTCGGGATTAAAAACAGTTCAGACCGCACCGACATATGCAAAATTTCGTATAATTTTTTAACCGTGGCCACAATATGGGCTGTAATGCTAACATAAAGAATATGGGCTCCAAAAAAACCCATAAGAATTAGCAAATGGGCTGTAAATTATTTGAAATAATGGCAGATGGGATGTATGCTGTTTTCCACAGATTTGAGGCTTTCCACAGATGGCATGTATACTGTTGGATGTCCATCCAACGGCTGTCGTGCTTCTTCAATCTCTGCTCTTCCTGCTCCAGCCGCTCAAACAAGCGCCGGCGGGACTGCCTGCGCCATATAATCACCCAAGTATTTAAGCATATCGGAATCATATTTCAATTGTCTACCAAAATAAGCATTGAAATTTTCTTGTTTAACAATAAAATTATCAAACTCATCAAAGCATTGCCTAGCAGGCTTATAGTGAGGGATATCACCTTCATCAAATCTATAGAGAGAATTTACCTTTACTACCTGTGTTGGGATATCGGAATCAGGAGGTTCTTCAATAAATAAAGAATTGAGATCATATGTTTCTTCAACAGGCGGTGAATTAAGACCATGTATTTCTTCAATAGGAGGTAAATTCTTAACATCTTCAGCTTTAATACCTTTTTCTTTCATAGATTTCTTTGCCTCTTGCATATCTTCGGGACTGAGGAATAGGACACCTCTCTTCTTCGGAGTTGGTTTAGGAATAGACTCAGTAATTGGAGCTGGAGCTGGCTCAGGAGGTGCCCAATTATTTTCATTTGTCAACATATTATTCAATAGAATTTCAGCTTCATCCGGTGTTCTTTCCCTGAAAAGAGAACCAGCACAACTATCCAGGTAATCTCTGGAAGCATCGGTTAGTCCATTATAAAAGATATCAAGTATTTCGGGTTTCTTAAGAGGATGATCAGGCAAAGCATTAAGTAACTTGAGAAGCCTCCCCCAAGCTTGTGGGACACTCTCTTCTTTAATTTGCATAAAGTTGTATATTTCCCTCAAAGCAGCTTGTTTCTTATGAGCAGGGAAATATTTACCAGAGAAGTAATAAATCATATCCTGGGGACTACGCACACAACCAGGATCAAGAGAATTAAACCATATCTTAGCATCACCCTTTAATGAGAACGGAAATATTTTGAGTATATAAAAGTAACGCGATCTCTCATCATTAGTAAATAGGGCAGCTATATCATTTAATTTAGTAAGATGTGCCACAACAGTTTCAGATTCATAGCCATAAAATGGATCAGATTCAACCAAAGTAATTATATCAGGATCAACAGAGAATTCATAATCCTTATCAGGAACACATATAGGTGAAGTAGCAAAAGCAGGGTCGGGTTTCATTTTATCTCTAAGTGATTCTTTGTTCCATTTAATTAATAACCTCTTAAGCTCATATCTATCTTTGCAAGCTAAAATAGCGGCAGAAGATTCCATATCAAAAAGATAGCCCTCAGGAATAACAGGCATATTTTCATCATCACTATCATCATCGTATTCAGATTCAATAATTTCTTTTTCTCTAGCCCTAGCAATTTGTTCATCAAGAAATTCACTAAGGGGCACAGTAGTATCAGGCATTGAAGCAGCTTCATCATAAGTATCATGCATAACAGAAGTGGCATCATCAATAACATGTGACATATCAGAACGAATAGCAGAAGCAGATGTAGGTGTCGCAAACTTACTCATAACAGAAGATGAATCAAGTGAAGAGCTAGATGGCAGTTCCTTACCTCCCCTCATAGTTGAGGGATAGATCTTGGTTTCTGGATCTCTCAAGTTCTTCATAGTGTCCAGCAGATATAAATCCCAAGTGACTCAAAGAATAGAGCTATGCTCCCGGCAATGGCGCCAGAAATTTGTCTTGATAACCCACAAATATAGGGGATCGCAACAGGTTTTGAGGGTAGAGTATTCAACCCAAATTTATTGATTCGACACAAGGGGAGCCAAAGAATATTCTCAAGTATTAGCAGCTGAGTTGTCAATTCAACCACACCTGGAAACTTAGTATCTGCAGCAAAGTGTTTAGTAGCAAAGTAATATGATAGTGGTGGTAGCAGCAACAAAAGTAAAGACAGCAAAAGTAATGCTTTTGGTATTTTGTAGTGATTGTAACAGTAGCAGCGAGAAAGTAAATAAGCGTAAACCAGTATATGGAAAACTCGTAGGCACCGGATCAGTGATGGATAATTATGTCGGATGCGGTTCATCATGTAACAGTCATAACATAGGGTGACACAGAACTAGCTCCAATTCGTCAATGTAATGTAGGCATGTATTCCGTATATAGTCATACGTGCTTATGGAAAAGAACTTGCATGACATCTTTTGTCCTACCCTCCCATGGCAGCGGGGTCCTATTGGAAACTAAGGGATATTAAGGCCTCCTTTTAATAGAGAACCGGAACAAAGCATTAGCACATAGTGAATACATGAACTCCTCAAACTATGGTCATCACCGGGAGTGGTCCCGATTATTGTCACTTCGGGGTTGCCGGATCATAACCATAGTAGGTGACTATAGACTTGCAAGATAGGATCAAGAACTCACATATATTCATGAAAACATAATAGGTTCAGATCTGAAATCATGGCACTCGGGCCCTAGTGACAAGCATTAACCATAGAAAAGTCATAGCAACATCAATCTCAGAACATAGTGGATACTAGGGATCAAACCCTAACAAAACTAACTCGATTACATGATAAATCTCATCCAACCCATCACCGTCCAGCAAGCCTACGATGCAATTACTCACGCACGGCGGTGAGCATCATGAAATTGGTGATGGAGGATGGTTGATGATGACGACGGCGACGAATCCCCCTCTCCGGAGCCCCGAACGGACACCAGATCAGCCCTCCCGAGAGGTTTTAGGGCTTGGCGGCGGCTCCATATCGTAGAACGCGATGATTTCTTCTCTCTGATTTTTTTTCTCTCCGAAAGCAAATATATAGAGTTGGAGTTGGCGTCGGAGGGTTTCCAGGGGGGCCACGAGGTAGGGGGCGCGCCCTAGGGGGGGGGCTCGCCCCCCACCCTCGTGAGAAGGGTGTGGGCCCCCTGGTCTTCATCTTTGGCGAGGATTTTTTATTGTTTTTTCTAAGATGTTCCGTGGAGTTTCAGGTCATTCCGAGAATATTTGTTTTCTGCACATAAAACAACACCATGGCAATTCTGCTAAAAACAGCGTCAGTCCGGGTTAGTTCCATTCAAATCATACAAGTTAGAGTCCAAAACAAGGGCAAAAGTGTTTGGAAAAGTAGATACGACGGAGACGTATCAAATCCCCCAAGCTTAAACCCTTGCTATTCAGTTGACAAACTGAAAGAAAGAAAGAAAAACTTTTACAAACTCTGTTTGCTCTTGTTGTTGTAACTATGTCAAGCTAGCATTCAGGTTTTCAGCATAGATCATAACTAACCACATTTGCAATAATTCTCAGGTCTCACAATTACTCATATCAATAGCATAATCAACTAGCAAGCCATAATAATAAATCTCGGATGACAACACTTTCTCAAAACAATCATAATATGATATAACAAGATGATATCTCGCTAGCCCTTTCTGAGACCGCAAAACATAAATGCAGAGAACCTTTAAAGATCAAGGACTGACTAGACATTGTAATTAATGGTAAAAGAGATCCAATCATAGTCATACCCAATATAAATTAACAGTGATGAATGCAAATGACGGTTGTGCTCTCCGGCTAGTGCTTTTTAATAAGAGGGTGATGACTCAATATAAAAGTAAATGGATAGGCCCTTCGCAGAGGGAAGCAGAGATTTGTAGAGGTGCCAGAGCTCGGTTTTGCAATAGAGATAAATTGTATTTTGAGCGGTATACTTTCATTGTCAACATAGCAACTAAGAGATGGTGATATCTTCCATGCTAAACACATTATAGGCGGTTCCCAAACAGAATGGTAAAGTTTATACTCCCCCTCCACCAACAAGCATCAATCCATGGCTTGTTCGAAACAACGAGTGCCTCCAACATACATCAGGTCCTAGGGGGAGTTTTGTTTGCAATTAATTTTGATTTAGTTTGCATAAAGCATGGGACTGGGCATCCCCGTGACCAGCCATTTTCTCGTGAGTGAGGAGCGGAGTCCAGTCCTCTTGAGAATAACCCGCCTAACACGGAAGATAAGGACAGCCTTTGTTGATACATGAGCTATTCGAGCATACAAAACAGAATGTTTATTTGAAGGTTTAGAGTTTGGCACATACAAAATTACTTGGAACGGCAGGTAGATACCGCATATAGGAAGGTCTGGTGGACTCATCTGGAATAACTTTGGGGTTTAAGGGATTGGATGCACAAGTAGTATTCCCGCTTAGTACAGGTGAAGGCTAGCAAAAGACTGGGAAGCGACCAACTAGAGAGCGACAACAGCCATGTACATGCATTAAAATTAATAAACATTGGATGCAAGCATGAGTAGGATATAATCCACCATGAACATAAATATCGTGAAGGCTATGTTGATTTTGTTTCAACTACATGCGTGAACATGTGCCAAGTCAAGTCACTTAAATCATTCAAAGGAGGATACCACCCCATCATACCACATCATAATCATCTCAATAGCATGTTGGCACACAAGGTAAATCATTATAACTCATAGCTAATCAAGCATGGCACAAGCAACTATGATCTCTAATTGTCATTGCAAACATGTTTATTCATAATAAGCTGAATCAAGAATGAGGGACTCATCATATTTACAAAACAAAAGAGGTCGAGTTCATACCAGCTTTTCTCATCTCAGTCAGTCCATCATATATCATCATAATTGCCTTTCACTTGCACGACCGAACGGTGTGAATAATAATAAGAGTGCACGTGCATTGGACCAAGCTGGAATCTGTGAGCATTCAATAAACAGGAGAAGTCAAGGCAATATGGCCTCTGGGTTAAATCAACAATAATGCATATAAGAGCCACTTCAACAATTTAACTATGGTCTTCTCCTATTGACCCCCAAAGAAAAGAAAAGAAATAAAACTATTTACATGGGAAAGCTCCCAACAAGCAAAAGAAGAACGGGAAATATTTTTGGGTTTTCTTGTTAATTATTACTACTACAGCAGAAAAATAAACTACTACTAATTTTTTTTGGTTTTTCTTAAGGTTTAACAAACAGACAAGAAGAAAGCAGGAAAAAGAAAATAAACTAGCATGGATATTACAGTGAAAGAGTATGAGCACCGACATCTAGCAATGAGTGTGTGTGAATATAAATGTAATGTCGGTGAGAAATACGTACTCCCCCAAGCTTAGGCTTTTGGCCTAAGTTGGTCTATGGCCACGGCTGGCCTGGCGGATATCCATAATAATAGTTGTTGGGGTCGTACTGTGATGAGGAGGAATAGTTGGGATCATACTGATGTGCAGCGGTTATCGCATGCTGAGCTGCAGCGTGGAGTCGAGCTGCCTTCGCTCTCCACTCGTACTCTTCTGCCTCCTCTCTGGTAATAACATATCTTCTTTTTGTCTGTGAATCAAAGAAGGCAGGAGCAGGGAGAGTAATACGGAAAACACGTTGTTTATCAAAAATCAAACGATATAAGAGAGGTGATTCAGGCCTCTCGACAAACTGGTGTGAAGCCATAGAGTTATAATCTAAATATGCAGGAGGCAACTCCGTATCACCCTCACGAATGTCTATCTCAAGAAAATGAGCTAAGCGGGTTGCTTAAATTCCTCCAAAGAAATCTCCATTATGTCTATTATGATGCAACCTACGAGCTACAATGGCTCCCATATGATAAGATTGGTCTCCTAACACAGCACTCCTAAGAATGCTAAGATCAGGGACACACATGTGACATGCTTCATCCTTAGCATTTATGCATCTACCGATGAAGAGAGCAAAATAATGTATAGCAGGAAAGTGAATGCTCCCTATGGTAGCATGCGTTATATCTCTAGATTCCCCCACAGTTATACTAGCAAGAAAGTTTCTAAATTCAGATTTAGGGGGATCCCTAACACTACCCCATGATGGAAGTTTGCAAGCAGAAGTGAAATCCTCTAAGTCCATGGTATAAGATTTGTCATAGAGATCAAACATGACTGAAGGAGAATTACGCGAAGATGAATACTCAAACCTCCTCACAAATGAACTTGTGAGATCATGATACTGGGGGCATTTGTTAGCCTCAAAATCCTCAAGACCGGCATTGCGCAAATATGCTTCGAATTCTTCTTTAATTCCCGCACGGTCCATAAAATTTTCCGACGGCCATTCGCAAGGCCGTACTGGAGCTTCTCTTGGTGGATCCTCGTTAGCATCGCGCATAGCAATCCTGGGTCCTTGCTTCTTAGAGGAACCACCTTGGAACATTTTCCTAAGCATGTTGTTTTTCTCTGAAAAATTCTGAAATTTTTAGTAACTTCAAACAAAAGTGAACCAACTTCAATAAAACTGATAGCAACTACTCCTACAAGTGCCTAGAGCCTATATCAAGCATTAGAACTACTTGGAACCATATAAATTTGACATGCAAGCTCAAGAACATGGTCACCTATGCAGCACAAATTTACAAAGAATAAAGCACTAGAACAAAAACTAATTGGACCAATGGAGGAGTCACATACCAAGGAACAATCTCCCCAAGCAGTTTTGCGAGAGGTGCTTTAAGCAAGGAGATCGAAAATCACAGCAAAAGTGGCTGGAACTCGTGCTTGAGTTGGTTTTTCGGTTTTGTGTGAGATAGAGGAAGAAGATGGGTGCTGGGATAAGTGGAGGAGGGCCACCGTGACCCACGAGGTAGGGGGCGCGCCCACCACCCTTGTGGCCAGGTGGCAGCTCCTCCCGCGGTAATTTTTGCACAGTAAATCCTCAAATATTCCCGAAAAAATCATATTAAATTGGCATGGCATTCTGAGGACTTTTATTTTCGGGATATTTTTATATTGCACGGATAAGTCAAGAAACAGACTGAAAATACTATTTTTACTTTATTTCTACTAATTAACAGAAAATATAGAGAGGGTACAAAAGTTTGTGCTTCTAGTTTCATCCATCTCATGCTCATCAAAAAGAATCCACTAACAAGGTTGATCAAGTCTTGTTAACAAACTCATTCCGATAATCATGAAACCGGAGAAATTTCGAATAACACTAAGTTACCTCAACGGGGATATGCACATCTCCAATAATAAGAATATCATATTTCTTCTTGACAGTAGGAAGAGGAAATTCAAAACCTCCAAATATAATCGATGGAATTTTCCCAATAGAATTGATACTATGAACTTGAGGTTGTTTCCTCAGAAAGTGTACCATATGCTCATTACCATTACCATGAAAAGTGACATTGCCTTTGTTGCAATCAATAACAGCCCCTGCAATATTAAGAAAAGTTTTCCAAGAATAATAGACATACTATCATCCTCGGGAATATCAAGAATAACAAAGTCCGTTAAAATAGTAATGTTTGCAACCACAACAGGCACATCCTCACAAATACCGACAGGTATAGCAGTTGATTTATCAACCATTTGCAAAGATATTTCAGTAGGTGTCAGCTTATTCAAGTCAAGTCTACGATATAAAGAGATAGGCATAACACTAACACCGGCTCCAAGATCACATAAAGCAGTTTTAATATAATTTCTTTTAATGGAGCAAGGTATAGTAGGTACTCCGGGGTCTCCAAGTTTCTTTGGTATTCCACCCTTAAAAGTATAATTAGCAAGCATGGTGGAAATTTCAGCTTCCAGTATCTTTCTTTTATTAGTAATGATATCCTTCATATATTTAGCATAAGGATTTGTTTTGAGCACATCAGTTAATCTCATATGCAAAAAGATAGGCCTAATCATTTCAGCAAATTGCTCAAAATCCTCGTCATCCTTTTTCTTGGATGGTTTTGGAGGAAAGGGCATGGGTTTCTGAACCCAAGGTTCCCTTTCTTTACCATGTTTCCTAGCAACAAAGTCTCTTTTATCATAACGTTGATTCTTTGATTGTGGGTTATCAAGATCAACAGCAGGTTCAATTTCTACATCATTATCATTACTAGGTTTAGCATCATCATGAACATCATTATTAATATTTTTACTAGGTTCATGTTCATTACCAGATTGTGTTTCAGCATCAGACATAGATATATCATTTGGATTATCAGGTGGTTCAGCAATAGGTTCACTAGAAGTTTGCACAGTTCTATCATTTTTCTTCTTCTTCTTTTTAGAAGAACTAGGAACATCAATATTATTTCTTTGAGAATCTTGCTCGATTCTCTTAGGGTGGCCTTCAGGATACACAGGTTCCTGAGTCATTCTACTAGTTCTAGTGGCCACTCTAACAGCATAATCATTTTTCTTACTATTCATTTCATTAAGCACTTCTTTTTGAGCCTTAAGTACTTGTTCTACTTGAGTGGTAACCATAGAAGCATGTTTGCTAACAAGTTTAAGTTCACCTTTAATATTAGCCATATAATCACCCAGGTATTTAAGCATATCGGAATCATATTTCAATTGTCTACCAAAATAAGCATTGAAATTTTCTTGTTTAACAATAAAATTATCAAACTCATCAAAGCATTGCCTAGCAGGCTTATAGTGAGGGATATCACCTTCATCAAATCTATAGAGAGAATTTACCTTTACTACCTGTGTCGGGATATCGGAATCAGGAGGTTCTTCAATAAATAAAGAATTGAGATCATATGTTTCTTCAACAAGCGGTGAATTAAGACCATGTATTTCTTCAATAGGAGGTAAATTCTTAACATCTTCAACTTTAATACCTTTTTCTTTCATAGATTTCTTTGCCTCTTGCATATCTTCGGGACTGAGGAATAGGACACCTCTCTTCTTCGGAGTTGGATTAGGAATAGACTCAGTAATTGGAGCAGGAGCTGGCTCAGGAGGTGCCCAATTATTTTCATTTGTCAACATATTATTCAATAGAATTTCAGCTTCATCCGGTGTTCTTTCCCTGAAAAGAGAACCAGCACAACTATCCAGGTAATCTCTGGAAGCATCGGTTAGTCCATTATAAAAGATATCAAGTATTTCGGGTTTCTTAAGAGGATGATCAGGCAAAGCATTAAGTAACTTGAGAAGCCTCCCCCAAGCTTGTGGGAGACTCTCTTCTTTAATTTGCACAAAGTTGTATATTTCCCTCAAAGCAGCTTGCTTCTTATGAGCTGGGAAATATTTAGCAGAGAAGTAATAAATCATATTCTGGGGACTACGCACAAAACCAGGATCAAGAGAATTAAACCATATCTTAGCATCACCCTTTAATGAGAACGGAAATATTTTGAGTATATAAAAGTAACGCGATCTCTCATCATTAGTAAACAGGGCAGCTATATCATTTAATTTAGTAAGATGTGCCACAAGAGTTTCAGATTCATAGCCATAAAACGGATTAGATTCAACCAAAGTAATTATATCAGGATCAACAGAGAATTCATAATCCTTATCAGGAACACATATAGGTGAAGTAGCAAAAGCAGGGTCAGGTTTCATTTTATCTCTAAGTGATTCTTTGTTCCATTTAATTAATAACCTCTTAAGCTCATATCTATCTTTGCAAGCTAAAATAGCGGCAGAAGATTCCATATCAAAAAGATAGCCCTCAGGAATAACAGGCATATTTTCATCATCACTATCATCATCGTATTCAGATTCAATAATTTCTTTTTCTCTAGCCCTAGCAATTTGTTCATCAAGAAATTCACTAAGGGGCACAGTAGTATCAGGCATAGAAGCAGTTTCATCATAAGTATCATGCATAGCAGAAGTGGCATCATCAATAACATGTGACATATCTGAACGAATAGCAGAAGCAGATGTAGGTGTCGCAAACTTACTCATAACAGAAGATGAATCAAGTGAAGAGCTAGATGGCAGTTCCTTACCTCCCCTCATAGTTGAGGGATAGATCTTGGTTTTTGGATCTCTCAAGTTCTTCATAGTGTCCAGCAGATATAAATCCCAAGTGAATCAAAGAATAGAGCTATGCTCCCCGGCAACGGCGCCAAAAATTTGTCTTGATAACCCACAAGTATAGGGGATCGCAACAGCTTTCGAGGGTAGAGTATTCAACCCAAATTTATTGATTCGACACAAGGGGAGCCAAACAATATTCTCAAGTATTAGCAGCTGAGTTGTCAATTCAACCACACCTGGAAACTTAGTATCTGCAGCAAAGTGTTTAGTAGCAAAGTAATATGATAGTGGTGGTAGCAGCAACAAAAGTAAAGACATCAAAAGTAATGTTTTTGGTATTTTGTAGTGATTGTAACAGTAGCAGCGGGAAAGTAAATAAGCGTAAACTAGTATATGGAAAACTCGTAGGCACCGGATCAGTGATGGATAATTATGCCGGATGCGGTTCATCATGTAACAGTCATAACATAGGGTGACACAGAACTAGCTCCAATTCGTCAATGTAATGTAGGCATGTATTCCGTATATAGTCATACGTGCTTATGGAAAAGAACTTGCATGACATCTTTTGTCCTACCCTCCCATGGCAGCGGGGTCCTATTGGAAACTAAGGGATATTAAGGTCTCCTTTTAATAGAGAACCGGAACAAAGCATTAGCACATAGTGAATACATGAACTCCTCAAACTATGGTCATCACCGGGAGTGGTCCCGATTATTGTCACTTCGGGGTTGCCGGATCATAACCATAGTAGGTGACTATAGACTTGCAAGATAGGATCAAGAACTCACATATATTCATGAAAACATAATAGGTTCAGATCTGAAATCATGGCACTCGGGCCCTAGTGACAAGCATTAAGTATAGCAAAGTCATAGTAACATCAATCTCAGAACATATTGGATACTAGGGATCAAACCCTAACAAAACTAACTCGATTACATGATAAATCTCATCCAACCCATCACCGTCCAGCAAGCCTACGATGCAATTACTCACGCACGGTGGTGAGCATCATGAAATTGGTGATGGAGGATGGTTGATGATGATAACGGCGACGAATCCCCCTCTCCGGAGCCCCGAACGGACTCCAGATCAGCCCTCCCGAGAGGTTTTAGGGCTTGGCGGCGGCTCCGTATCATAGAACGCGATGATTTCTTCTCTCTGTTTTTTTCTCTCCGAAAGCAAATATATAGAGTTGGAGTTGGCGTCTGACGGTTTCCAGGGGGCCCACGAGGTAGGGGGCGCGCCCTAGGGGGGGGCTCGCCACCCACCCTCGTGAGAAGGGTGTGGGCCCCCTAGTCTTCATCTTTGGTGAGGATTTTTTATTGTTTTTTCTAAGATGTTCCGTGGAGTTTCAGGCCATTCCAAGAATATTTGTTTTCTGCACATAAAACAACACCATGGCAATTCTGCTGAAAACAGCGTCAGTCCGGGTTAGTTCCATTCAAATCATACAAGTTAGAGTCCAAAACAAGGGCAAAAGTGTTTGGAAAAGTAGATACAACGGAGACGTATCATCGTCCCCTTCCTAGGCCTCGCCGTCGTCCACCGCCGTGGTGCTCTCCGCGCGGCGTGGTCAACGTGGTCAAGGAACGACTTCCATCGGAAGAGTACTCTACGTGGAGAGGCTGACAGCTGGGTCCACGGCCACAGCCCAGTTTTTTTATTGCTTTGCCAAGTAAGTCGCTTTGTCAGGCCTGTTGGGCTGCAAATTTTTCAAGACGAGGAGAGCTTTCATTCGGCTGGCCGAGAAAATGGCCCATCAGTAATGAGAAATGGGTTGTACATTTTTAAAACACATCAAACTGGCAATTAGTTTCAAATATCTTTTTGTTCATTTCAAGATTTTAAATTACATTAATTTTTATGCGTGGAGAATTTGTTGGATTTTATATTGATATACATTTATTTTTAAAATCAATTTGAATGTGAGTCGAAATTTCGGGATTAAAAACAGTTCGGACCGCACCGAAATATGCAAAATTTCGTATAATTTTTTAACCGTTGCCACAATATGGGCTGTAATGCTAACAAAAAGAATATGGGCTCCAAAAAAACCTTAAGAATTAGCAAATGGGCTGTAAATTATTAGAAATAATGGCAGATGGGTTGTATGCTGTTTTTCACAGATTTGAGGCTTTCCTAAAAAAAGGTTGACGCACAAGCACTGACTGTTGGATGTCCATCCAACGGCCATCGTGCTTCTTCAATCTCTGTTCTTCCTGCTCCAGCCGCTCAAACAAGCGTCGGCGGGACTGCCTGCTCCCTCCTCCTCGCAGCCGGCTGTGCTGCCGCGCAGGCCTCACTGCCCGACCGTACTCCCATCGCTGGCCTAGCCATCCCTCTACTCACCCACACCTGCTGTTATTCTCCGGCGACGGCAGACGAACCAGTAAACCCTCGTACAGTCGTACTCCCCTCTACGTGGGAAACAACTGCCTAGTCTTCCCTGCCTCTGTGTCGTCCCCTTCCTAGGCCTCACCGTCGTCCACCGCCCTGGTGCTCTCGGCGCGGCGTGGTCAACATGGTCAAGGAACGACTTCCATTGGACGTGGACTATACGTGGAGAGGCTGACAGCTGGGTCCACAGCCACAGCAAGGAAGTGCCTCCTTATTACGCAGAAAATAATGATTCCTCCACCTGAAAGCTGGGACCCACCGGACGGGCCACTGTATTTCGCGAAAAAAAACGTTTCCCCTTGATTGTTGGGACCCACCAGCTACATCTTCGCACGCAAGGAAGTGCGTCCGGGCAAAAAAAACGATTCGCCCCCTGACTGCTGGGACCCACCAGCTACATCTTCGCAGGCAAGGAAGTGCCTGACAGTCGGGACCCACCTGGTCGAAGCGTACGTAGCGTTGTCATTCTGGTCGCGAACGTGTACGTACATACTAGTCGATGTAGAGGCGCACACGTGTCGTAGTAGAGGCGCGCACGTGTCGTAGTAGAGGTGCGCACGTAGCATGTACACGTACGTACAGCGGCCAGGGTGCAAGAAAGAAAATACGGCCACGTATGTGTACATACGGGCGGGGTCTCGAACGCCTACTCGCGCATACGTACGGCGAGGGCTCGTGTACATGGCTGGGTCGGAATGGAGAAACAACGTCGTTGTCGTGTTCATGGGGAGGCAACGGAATGCGTCGTGTTCATGGGGAGGCAATGGAATGCGTCGTGTTCATCAGGAGGCAACGGAATGCGTCGTGTTCATCGGGAGGCAACGGAACGCGTGGGAGCCAACCGGCTGGGTCGGAACGGAATGCGTGGTCGTGTTCATCGAGAGGGCTTGGACGGAACAGGCGATGGAAACAAGGCATGGCATACCGCACAACGAAGGAAACGGACCTCCTACATTCGGAACGGGGTCCTGTTGATCGAGAGGGGTCTGGCGTACCGCAAAACGGAGGAAACGGACTTGTGTTGGAGCGCTACGGTCGAAACGGGGTCCTGTTCATCGGGAGGGGTGTGGCGTACCACAAAACGGGACTCCACGGGATACTGTTCATCTCCACCGTCGACCCCCTCTAGCCTCCACGAGCTACTGTTCATCCACCGTCGACCTCCTCCAGCCTCCACCTGCGACTGTTCATCCACGGGCTCCTGTTCATCCAGCCTCCACCGCGCGCTACTCCACCGGCTACTGTTCAACCAGCCCTCTCCACGAGCTCCTGTTCAACCACCCCTCCACGGGCTACTGTTCATCCTGCCCTCCACCGTCTACTGTTCATCATGTCCTCCATGGGGTGGTCCTGTTCATCCAGCCCTCCACGGGGTCCTGTTCATCCAGCCCCAACCGGCTCGATCGATCGGGGTCCTGTTCATCCAGAGGCAACACCACGGGGTCCTGTTCATCCACCCCCACCGGGAACTGTTCATCCAACCCCCCCCCCCCCCCCGCAACGCCCACTGTTCATCCAGAGGCAGCATTGATCGGCTTCAGTTAGCAGCAGTAGAGAAGGAATCGCTCGATCGGGTTCAGTTAACAGCCATCGATCGATCGCTCGGGTTCAGTAACGCGTAGCCTGCAGTGCAATCGCTCGGGTTCAGTTCGAGCCCAACGCCTCGCTCGAGTTCAGTTAGAGCCAACGCCTCGCACACACACGCGTACGTGTACAAGAGAAAGCGCATCGCTCGGCCCCCGACCTCCCACCGTAACCGGGAACTCCTCGAAATTTTCTCCTCCTCGCTTCTACCACGGTTTTTTCCATCATGGACGGCCCAAAGAATGTCATGCAGCTGCGTCTCCGGCCCGCCCAGGACGAAAAGCCCATTTTCTGTCATGATTTTTTGTCATAGAAGTAGGAGCCCACCACATCTACGATGATACCGGGTTTTGTCACAATTATCATCATAGAAGTGTCATATGTATGACAGAAAAAAATGCATTCGGCCCAAAATGTCACGGATGTGTCTTTTTTTTGTAGTGGTTCTTGCCTGTGTTACAAGGTGTGAAGTTGAGTCAGACTCAATGCCCGACCACTTCAGAAGATAGAGAGAAAATGAATGTCATTCCCTATGCTTCGGCGATAGGTTCTATCATGTATGTAATGCTGTGTACCAGACCTGATGTGTGCCTTGCTATTAGTTTAGCAGGGAGGTACCAAAGTAATCCAGGAGTGGATCACTGGACAGCGGTCAAGAACATCCTGAAATACCTGAAAAGGACTAAGGATATGTTTCTCATTTATGGAGGTGACAAAGAGCTCGTCGTAAACGGTTACGTCAATGCAAGCTTTGACACTAATCCAGATGACTCTAAGTCACAGACCGGATATGTATTATTATTGAATGGTGGAGCTGTCAGTTGGTGCAGTTCCAAGCAGAGCGACGTGGCGGGATCTACGTGTGAAGCGGAGTACATAGCTGCTTCGGAAGCAGCAAATGAAGGAGTCTGGATGAAGGAGTTCATATCCGATCTAGGTGTTATACCTAGTGCATCAGGTCCAATGAAAATCTTTTGTGACAATACTGGTGCAATTGCCTTGGCAAAGGAATCCAGATTTCACAAGAGAACCAAGCACATCAAGAGACGCTTCAATTCCATCCGCGACCAAGTCAAGGAGGGAGACATAGAGATTTGCAAAGTACATACGGATCTGAATATTGCAGGCCCGTTGATTAAGCCTCTCTCACGAGCAAAACATGATCAGCACCAAGACTCCATGGGTGTTAGAATCATTACTGTGTAATCTAGATTATTGACTCTAGTGCAAGTGGGAGACTGAAGGAAATATGCCCTAGAGGCAATAATAAAGTTGTTATTTATATTTACTTATATCATGATAAATGTTTATTATTCATGCTAGAATTGTATTAACCGAAAACTTAGTGCATGTGTGAATACATAGACAAACACAGTGTCACTAGTATGCCTATACTTGACTAGATCGTTGAATCAAAGATGGTTAAGTTTCCTAGCCATAGACATGAGTTGTCATTTGATTAACGGGGTCACATCATTAGAGAATGATGTGATTGACTTGACCCATTCCGTTAGCTTAGCACTTGATCATTTAGTATATTGATATTGCTTTCTTCATGACTTATACATGTTCCTATGACTATGAGATTATGCAACCCCCGAATACCGGAGGAACATTTAGTGTGCTAGCAAACGTCACAATGTAACTAGGTGATTATAAAGGTGCTCTACAGGTATCTCCGATGGTACTTGTTGAGTTGGCATAGATCAAGATTAGGATTTGTCACTCCGATTGTCGGAGAGGTATACAATATCTGAGTACAGACATAAATTAAACAAGTTGCCATAAGATAGCTAGCACAAACTGGGATACATATCGAAAGAGGCGCGGGCCTCTTGCCTGGGATCCTCCTAAACTACTCCTGATCGTCGGCGGCGGCCTGCACGTAGTAGTAGGCACCTCCAGTGTAGTAGCAGTCGTCGTCGACGGTGGCGTCTGGCTCGTGGGCTCCAATGTCTGGTCGCAACAACCAGGTATAGAAAAGGGGGAAAAGAGGGAAAAAAAGAAACCGTGAGTACTCATCCAAAGTAGTCGCAAGCAAGGAGCTACACTACATATGCATTGGTATCAATGAAAGGGGTAGTATATGTGGACTGAACTGCAGAATGCCAGAATAAGAGGGGGATAGCTAGTCCTATCAAAGAATATGCTTCTGGCAGCCTCCATCTTGAAGCG
Source organism: Triticum urartu (assembly GCF_056163025.1). Taxonomy (NCBI): domain Eukaryota; kingdom Viridiplantae; phylum Streptophyta; class Magnoliopsida; order Poales; family Poaceae; genus Triticum; species Triticum urartu. The sequence continues at coordinate 120,314,887 of NC_141873.1, forward strand.
GTAGAAGAGAGTAGATGGTAAGTTAACCAAGTATCATCGCATAGCATAATCCTACCCAGCGATCCTCCCCTCGTCGCCCTGTGAGAGAGCGATCACCGGGTTGTATCTGGCACTTGAAAGGGTGTGTTTATTAAGTATCCGATTCTAGTTGTCATAAGGTCAAGGTACAACTCTAGGTCGTCCTTTTACCAAGGGACACGACTATTCGAATAGATAAACTTCCTTACAGGGGTGCACCACATTTCCCAACACGCTCGATCCCCTTTGGTCGGACACACTTTCATGGGTCATGCCCAGCCTCGGAAGATCAACACGTCGCAACCCTACCTAGGCACAACAGAGAGGTCAGCACGCCGGTCTAAATCCTATGTGCGCAGGGGTCTGGGCCCATCGCCCATTGCACACCTACACGTTGCGTACGCGGCCGAAAGCAGACCTAGCCCCCTTAATACAAGCGCAAGCTTACGATCCAATCTGGCGCGCGCCGCTCAGTCACTAACGTCACGAAGGCTTCAACTGGTACCACGATGTCGAGTGCCCATAACTGTTCCCGCGTAGTTGGTTAGTGCGTATAGGCCAGTGGCCAGACTCAGATCAAATACCAAGATCTCGTTAAGCGTGTTATTTTGAAGTAATCGCGGACGCCGACCAGGGCCAGGCCCACCTCTCCTAGGTGGTCTCAACCTGCCTTGTCGCTCCGCCACAAAGGTCCGCTCAGAGGGCCGTCGGGACAAACATCCTTTCGGTCCCAATCCGTGAATCACTCGCGGGTACTCTACGAGCCGACCCGACTTTAGTCACCACAGGTATCATATATTATGTATATAGGTATATACCCGTGATCACCTCCTGAGTGATCACGACCCGATAGTATAGCATGGCAGACAGACAAGAATGTAGGGCCACTGATGGAATACTAGCATCCTATACTAAGCATTTAGGATTGCAGGTAAAGATAACAACAGTAGTAGCAAGGACAGGCTATGCATCAGAATAGGATTAACAGAAAGCAGTAACATGCTACACTACTCTAATGCAAGCAGTAGAGAGAAGAATAAGCGATATCTAGTGATCAAGGGGGGGCCTTGCCTGGTTGCTCTGGCAAGAAGGAGGGGTCATCAACACCGTAGTCGACTGGGGCAGCAGCGACATCGGTCTCCTAGTCTACCGGAGAGAAGAGGGGGAAGAAACAATGAATATAATGCAAACATAAGCATGTCGATGCATGACATGACAATGAGCGGTGCTAGGTGTGCCCTAACGTGGTAGTCGGTGATACCGGCGAAGGGGGGGACATCTGGGAAAGTATCCCCAGTGTTTCGCGTTTTCGGACAGATGAACCAGAGGTGGAAGGTTGCACGTTCGCTATGCTAGGGACGTGTCATAAGAAAACCACCTAGCCGGAGGGTTTGGCCGACAGCCAAAGCTCCCTTAGCAACGGTGCCGTCTTTAAAGATGGAGCGAGGCATCCTTCCTGATGGCGATGACACAGAGGAACTCTCAATGAAAGCACCAATGTCGGTGTCAAAACTGGCGGATCTCGGGTAGGGGGTCCCGAACTGTGCGTCTAGGCTGGATGGTAACAGGAGGCAAGGGACACGAAGTTTCACCCAGGTTCGGGCCCTCTCGATGGAGGTAAAACCCTACGTCCTGCTTGATTAATATTGATGATATGGGTAGTACAAGAGTAGATCTACCACGAGATCGGAGAGGCTAAACCCTAGAAGCTAGCCTATGGTATGATTGTTGTTGTGTATGTTGTCCTACGGACTAAAACCCTCCGGTTTATATAGACACCGGAGAGGGTTAGGGTTACAAAGTCGGTTACAATGGTAGGAGATCTACATATCCGTATCGCCAAGCTTGCCTTCCACACCAAGGAAAGTCCCTTCCGGACACGGGACGAAGTCTTCAATCTTGTATCTTCATAGTCCAGGAGTCTGGCTGAAGGTATAGTCCGGCTATCCGAACACCCCCTAATCCAGGACTCCCTCAGGGGGGAAGAAGGAAAGAGGGGGGCCGCCCCCCTTTGCCCTAAACCAATTCGGTTTGGGCCTTGGGGGGACGTGCCCCACACTTCCCTTGCTTCCCTCCTTTTCCACTAAGGCCCATGTAGGCCCATTAAGCCCCCGGGGGGTTCCGGTAACCTCCCGGTACTCTGGTAAAATCCCGATTTCACCCGAAACACTTCCGATATCCAAACATAGGCTTCCAATATATCAATCTTCATGTCTCGACCATTTAGAGACTCCTCGTCATGTCCGTGTTCACATCCGGGACTCCGAACAACCTTCGGTACATCAAAACATATAAACTCATAATATAACAATCATCGTAGCGTTAAGCGTGCGGACCCTACGGGTTCTAGCACACGTTCAGCTCGATGACGATCCCCGGACTCCGATCCAGCAAAGTGTCGGGGAAGAGTTCCGTCAGCACGACGGCGTGGTGACAATCTTGATGTACTACCGTCGCAGGGCTTCGCCTAAGCACCACTACAATATTATCGAGGACTATGGTGGAAGGGGGCACTGCACACGGCTAAGAATATGATCACGTGGATCAACTTGTGTGTCTAGGGGTGCCCCCTGCCCCTGTATGTAAAGGATCAAAGGGGGGGTGCGGCCGGCCAGGAGGAGGGCGCGCCACGAGGAGTCCTACTCCCACCGGGAGTAGGATTCCCCCCCTTTCCTAGTTGGAATAGGATTCGGGAGGGGGAAAGAGGAGAGAGAGAAGGAAGGGGGTCGCCGCCCCCCTCTCCTTGTCCTATTCGGACTAGGGGGAGGGGCGCGCGGCCCAGCCCTGGCCACCTCTCCTCTCTTCCACTAAAGCCCACTAAGGCCCATATACCTCCTGGGGGGTTCCGGTAACCTCCCGGTACTCCGGTAAAATCCCGATTTCACCCAGAACAATTCCGATATCCAAATATAGGCTTCCAATATATCAATATTTATGTCTTGGTCATTTCGAGACTCCTCGTCATGTCCGTGATCACATCCGGGACTCCGAACAAACTTCGGTACATCAAAATGCATAAACTCATAATATAACTGTCATCGAAACCTTAAGCGTGCGGACCCTACGGGTTCGAGAACAATGTAGACATGACCGAGACACGTCTCCGGTCAATAACCAATAGCGGAACCTGGATGCTCATATTGGCTCCTACATATTCTACGAAGATCTTTTATCGGTCAGACCGCATAACAACATACGTTGTTCCCTTTGTCATCGGTATGTTACTTACCCGAGATTCGATCGTCGGTATCTCAATACCTAGTTCAATCTCGTTACCGGCAAGTCTCTTTACTCGTTCTGTAATACATCATCCCACAACTAACTCATTAGTTGCAATGCTTGCAAGGCTTATGTGATGTGCATTACCGAGAGGGCCCAGAGATACCTCTCCGACAATCGGAGTGACAAATCCTAATCTTGAAATACGCCAACCCAACAAGTACCTTCGGAGACACCTGTAGAGCACCTTTATAATCACCCAGTTACGTTGTGACGTTTGGTAGCACACAAAGTGTTCCTCCGGTAAACGGGAGTTGCATAATCTCATAGTCATAGGAACATATATAAGTCATGAAGAAAGCAATAGCAACATACTAAACGATCGTGTGCTAAGCTAATAGAATGGGTCATGTCAATCACATCATTCTCCTAATGATGTGATCCCGTTAATCAAATGACAACTCATGTCTATGGTTAGGAAACATAACCATCTTTGATCAACGAGCTAGTCAAGTAGAGGCATACTAGTGACACTCTGTTTGTCTATGTATTCAAACATGTATTATGTTTCCGGTTAATACAATTCTAGCATGAATAATAAACATTTATCATGATATAAGGAAATAAATAATAACTTTATTATTGCCTCTAGGGCATATTTCCTTCAGTCTCCCACTTGCACTAGAGTCAATAATCTAGATTACACAGTAATGATTCTAACACCCATGGAGCCTTGGTGTTGATCATGTTTTGCTCGTGGAAGAGGATTAGTCAGCGTGTCTGCAACATTCAGATCCGTAGGTATCTTGCAAATTTCTATGTCTCCCACCTGGACTAGATCCCGGATGTAATTGAAGCATCTCTTGATGTGCTTGGTTCTCTTGTGAAATTTGGATTCCTTTGCCAAGGCAATTGCTCCAGTATTGTCACAAAAGATTTTCATTGGACCCGATGCACTAGGTATGACACCTAGATCGGATATGAACTCTTTCATCCAGACTCCTTCATTTGATGCTTCCGAAGTAGCTATGTACTCCGCTTCACATGTAGATCCCGCCACGACGCTTTGTTTAGAACTGCACCAACTGACAGCTCCACCGTTCAATGTAAACACGTATCCGGTTTGCGATTTAGAATCGTC